>NW_026020290.1:0-600000 GCF_900185275.1 Solanum verrucosum | reverse complement strand
AGTATGTCGATAAAAGAAGAATAGAACGAGGAAGAGGCGAAGATGTATAGTGAGAGTGAAAAAAATTTAAGTAGTAATGTAGTATCTACAAATTTAGCGATGTATACTATAAACAAATACCTTGGGATTCTGCAAATGATATACTAGCGCCATCATGCTCTCTTTTAACAATTTTTGGTCATGCACTAAACTAACTTCCATTACTTCTCGGTTTTTTCGCTCCTCTTCAAGTTGATTCTTAACTTCCATTAGCTTGCTTTCTACACTCTCTCGTTTACAACGTTCTTCTTCTGCTTCCTTTTGTTGTGCTTGAAGTTGTTCTTGAATTTCATTTCTAGATATTCTACTTGCTGACTTAATTCCAGATCCTTGACCAAGAATGTACTTTGATTTTTCTCCCATTATTTGCACAAATACAACATTAATAATAGGATCCACATCCGTACCCTCTTCAATTTATTAGAATTTTAAGCAACAACATCTTTCACTTTATCCTACAAAAAAGGTTATACTAACTCTCCATATTTATTTGAATAAACTCATTCTATGAATAAAGGTAAAAGAAAAAGTACATTCACTTCAGCAGAAGCATTAGTAACCCATTGCCCATTTGGCTTCATGTGAGTTATTTCCCAAAGTTGTTGAAAACTCGGCTCCTTTTCAGTGGTTGTGTCCCTCTGTCAAAACAAATGAAATTATGTTATTGTTGAAATTGTAACAATAATCGATCAAAAGAATTTACATATATCTCACCGCTTCATAAGACACTTTCTGCTGCAAATATGATTCACTTCTTGTTTTGCCTTGTTATTTTTGTTTCTTTCACTCATTTTCTACATTGATTATGAGTTTAGAAAATTATTTTGATATAAGTATATAACAAGTCAAAAAAGGAAACAAACAATATAAAAGGTTATTGAAAGGGTAAGATGGAGTGTCATCAACACATGGAGAAGATTACTAAAAGGGTAAGTAATGCTTATGCTAGGAAGTTCTCTTATGCAGGAAGACTACAAATAGTCAATGTTGTTTTCTTTTTGATATTTAAATTTTGGGGTGGAGTCTTTATCTTACCTCAAAGAGTACTCAAGGCTATGGATAGAAAATGCAAAGATTTTATATGGGGTAGTAGTGCAGATCACAGAGAAAGGCACCTATGGTTGCCTGGGACAAGGTGTGCCTCCCAAAGAAATTCGGAGGACTAAATGTTAAGGGATGCAGAAACTGGAATGAAGCTTCAGTTGGCAAGTTATTATGGCAGGTTTCGGAGAAGCAAGACATTCTCTAGGTAAAAATGGGTACATGGAGTGTATATAAAGCAACATATAAATATTAGGAATCACATTCCTACTGACTGTAGTTGGTACTGGAGGAAGTTGACCTCTCTGAAAACCATAAGATGGCAGATTGGTACAAAAATGACAAGTAGAAGTTGACAAAAAGTGGCACTTATTCAGTCACAAGGAGCTATAATGCACTGATAGGGGCTCAAACCACAGGCTGTGGGAAGCAAATCTTATATGGACAAAAATTTGCAGCCAAAACATAGATTTATCTTATGGTTAGCAAATCAGAACAGACTGCTTACCAAGTCTAGAATGATGCGAGTGAACATTCATGTGGAGGATGCAAAGTGTTGTCTCTGTTTGGTAGGGGTAGTAGCAACTCCTCAACACCTATTCTCCGAGTGTGACTGGATTACTGCAGTTCGACATGATCTGACAAACTGGACAGAGGTCTAAATGGTTCAGAAGGATTTGAAATGGCTGAAATAAGGGGGATGGAAGCAAATAAAAAATTTGCTGGCAATATGGGAGGCAATGATCTATCACACATGGAAAGCAAGAAATTGAAAGATTTTTCAAAGCATAGATGTGAGTACAAGTTTTGCAATTGTATAAATACAGAAAGAAGTGAGAGCTCAAATAGCCATTCTCCAGAACACAAGGTATCAGATTCTGTTGAGAAGACTAATTAGAGAGCAAATAGGTTAGATCAAAAGAATGAATTTGTTTGTATTTGGTAATAGCTTATGTTTTATTTTCCTTGAATAACTTTGATTGAGACCTGGATAGTCCTAAACCTCTTCTTGGAGGTGGTTGGGACAAGAGGTGCTCTTTAGGTTGTAAATTTGAATTTTTCATGTTGGAGTAATAGTAGTATTCACAGTTATTACCAAAAAAAATATAAAATGTTAAAATTTTTCACTTTTAACTACCTTAAAATCATCAGAGCTGAAGTAGTCTACCAAGAATTTCCATTCAGCTTCATTAACATCTGTTGGTATGTTTTGCAGACTCTCCTCTTTTGTAGCAAATTTCTTGAAATGGTCATGGTGTCTACTCTGACGATATTGATACAAATTTTTTACCGTTTGAAGAATGGTATCCCGATTGTGTTGTATGTTCGTAAGCTGAAAGGTGTCCTGCAATCAAAATAGTATAAATAATTAGGCTAAATAAAATGTGTCTTAGTTAGTTTCCAACCCAACTGTAGTTCTCAAAAGTTCAACATCTGCTATATCAAATTTATTGCTCAAATCTTTTCATAAGCTATAAGCTCTTTGATTCTCCTTGACCATTGATTGGATTCAACACATACTAGAACAATATTAGTGTAATGATCCTCGAGGTAATTTTTGTGTTTTTGGCATGCTTTTGCTACTTTACCCCTTCCCGTAGTTTCTTTATGGCTTTTATAAGGTGTTGGGTTGTATGGCATGCTTTCCTAAGTGTTCGGTTTAGTTTGGTGCGAGTTTTTGAGTTTTGGAGGCTTAATGCTTGAAAGAGTTGACTTCAGTCAACATTCGGAGATTCGGATGTCGAATTAGAATTCTATCGGTTCCATCAGCTTCAAAAGGGTCATTTTAGTCTAGTGTAATAATCGGTTCGGATTTTGAGGCTTTTATTTGGATTTAGTGTAATTAGGCATTTTGGCTTTGGAGTTTTACGAAAAAATTTCCTTCGGTCAGCTTTCTTATTAAAAACGCTCCGAATGGAATTTCGTTAGCGCGGTTAGCTCTAGAACGCCGAATTTCATCTACAACGACCTTTGATTCGGTTCCTGAGGCAGCTAGGATGATTTTGTGGCATTTAGCGTTTTGTTTGGTAATTCATTATAACTATTGACTGGGTCATTGTTGGTGCAACACTGAATGCAGGAGGCCACAATATTAGACCTCCAGTCGCACTTCAAAAATGCAGAAAAGTACTATAAAATAATTTTAACAAGGCTGTCTCATGGACATGGGTGTCTGAAATGAGTTGGTGTTGTTCTTTTGGCTATGGTCGTGGGAGATGCTATCGTTTCACAGATTAGGAGGGTTGAGATTGGAACAAGTTAACAATTTTTCATAATGCCCCACAGTTCCTCTAAGTAATCTGCACATGCAGTGTTCTTTTTTAACAGTTAATGGTCTCAACATCAACTGGAAATATTTGTTCACAAAACTTGGAAGTAACTTTGGAGAAACAAGTAGCTACTGATCCGGAATTTGGAGATATAGTTGAACATCCTCTATTGATATCTAACTTATTAGAGGTAGTACTATGGTTTATTTCATGCTATCACGATTCCTAAGTTCATTTACAGTTGATCAACTAATGAATTATTATTTTTTAAAAACAGGTTGTGATGGAAAAATGTAAGATTTCCAACAGTCTTTTCTCGAGCCACAGTTGAAAATAAATAATGAAGAAGCTGACAAATTTCATTTGATGAGATATAGAGATAAACAAGAGAGAAAAATATGCCATAGATACAAAATTGGCGAGGAATACATTAAACAAATGATCAAATGCTAGAAGAAACACTACATTATAGATCATTTATTGCTTGTGGATGGAACGTAGCTGCGAGATCTTTCAAAATAAACAGACATCTGAGGAGAGTATTATTAGACGTATCATTCGAGATATACATGGAAAAGGATCTTAGCATGCTAGATTAGGTGGAAAACTACAACAACTTAATGTATATCCTTAAGCATAGGGATAGTTACTAGAATGTGATGTTTGGTAGAGCTTAGGGTTGCTTGTCCAAGCCTACTGGATGGTTTTGTCTTGAATTGTTCACTTTGGTATTAAAATTTACTTACCAAAAAAAAAGAAACTATCAAAGTTAATAGAGGTCTCAGACAGGGCTCCAAGCAAACCTAATCTCAAACAGGGCTCTAGGTTAGAGGAGATGAAACAAAATCACAGCTAAAATAACCACATGGATCGGTGAACTTCTTCGACGAGATAAAAGAGACAGAGAACTACATTACTAGAAATACCATTACTGAACATTTACCATTTCAACAACAACATCAAAAAGATAGAGAGAGCTAGAAAACCAGAAACACTACTATGGACCATTTACCATTTCAACAAAAGAAGACGACAGAGAGCAACGATAATAAGAAACACAACTAATGATTTAGGCATTGTCTATCTATCAACAACTAGCTTAAACTTTCAATTTCAAGTTATGAATAACACAAATCTTGTTAATGGTTATCATTTAGAAAATGATCAGATCCTAGAAAAAAAAGAAAAATAACATTGAAGGATCAGTTGTTGCACATTACAATGCATAAGAAGGCCAAGTACTAACCATTTACCAATTCAACGAACAAAGTAGTCACAAAGCTATGACGATAATCAGAATTACAACTATAATGCAAAAGAAAGCCAAATAGCTGAACTTCTTCGACAAGACAGAAGAGACAGAGAACTAGATAATCAGAAATATCATTACTAACCATTTACTATTTCAACCAAAAAAAAAGACAAAGAGCAAAGTACATTACCAGCATATAAGCAACAATCCTATCTTTGCTAGATCAGGAACTCCCTTCCAATTCTTGACGTCATGTGTAGCATTGTGGAGAACTTTCACTGAGAGCTCGGTAATAAATTTTTTAGCTCCAGGACCTACCGCAGCTGTTCGATCTAGTGGGATAATCACCTTCAATTTTCCATTGTCATTTTCTTTACGTTTCTTTTGGGTTGAAAGCCCTGTTGTCTTTCCTCTTCCCTTTCTCTTTTTTTCTTTAACAATACATAAAGATATTAAAATATATATAAATATAACATATATGATGTAGAGATTTTGAAGAGATTCAATTTAACAAACGGATAAACTTACCTTGATGTGGGATTGCACCTACATCGGCAGTTTCACTATCATTAGAAATATGCATATTTTGCATCATGATTGGCTGCAACCACAATATCAAGAAACCCAGTAAAATCCCACTACCTGATTAGCTGCAACATACTATAATATTATATAAGACTAGTCAAAAGTACAAATCATGAAAGTAAAATATAACAATTGATAAACAAATAATGTTCAAAAATCGAGAGAAACCAATAAAGCTTCTAAGCAAGAAGATAAATAAATATGGGAAAAGTAGAAAATAGAAATTAACTATTTCGGTAAGGTGAAAAACAAAACTTCTACGGTTTATCTTGATGACAAGTTGAAAATCAAAACCAATCATCATCCTCAACTTCATCATATTCACTAGTATCTTCATCTGTTGCAGAATCACTGAAGTCATCTACATTTTCATGATCAGGCTTATCTACAACTACTAAGTCTACTTCTTCCTCGTTATTGAGAGAAGGTGCTTCAACACTCACTCCATCAATGTCTTCTCTTTCTATTCTGATGTTATCATTCTCCAAATCTACTTCTTGATTTGTTTCTCCTCTTTCAACTAAGTCAATCAGTTGGTATGGTTCCATTTCATGTTTTTATTTAGGAAGATCATACAAATTTCGTGGTCTTACCCTTATCACTGAATGCCATTTTTCACTTTGACCATGTTTCACATAATACACTGATTGAGCCTGTGAGCCTAGAATGAATGGATCACTTGTGTAATGAAGTCATGTTATATCTACACAAACAAATTCATATTCATCTTTTTTGTAACCTCTACTTTGACTACGACCTTGAGGAGGAACTTCAAATCAGTCACATTGAAATAATATAACTTATTTATTGTTCATATATTGGATCTCTAAAATTCTTCTTATCCTTCCAAAATAATCAACATTTCCTGTATGTTCATCACTCTTCACAACCACACCACTATTTTGAGTTTTCAAACCTAGCTCATATTCCATTGTTCGAAATCGAGAATCATTCAAGATATATCCTCTATAACAAAAACCTCGAAGATCTGGAGATCTTGCCAAAATTAGTAATTCTTCAGTAATTCGGTTATCATCATTTTCCTTTAATTCTATCACCTGTAGTATTTTTATTACAATATCACAAATAAAATTAATGTTATTTTAAAAAATAAATTTACAAATCATCAAATGAAAGATTTTACCTTTTTTTCAAACCATAAAGGAAATTCTTCCTTGTGTCTCTTTGCTATATTTCTATTATTCTCCTTTGTTAAAATATCTAAATGTTCCCTATATGTGGAGGTTTTGAAAAAAAATTCAAAAAAGTAATAAAAATCCGACACAATTGTTAAGTGTTTGTAAGAAAATGATGTAAAGGTGAAAAATATCTTACTCAATCTAAGGTTTGACTTCCTCACAATTTTGGAGATTGTAAAAATGAGCCTGATTGATTTCAGAAGTATTCATATTTGTCCAATTACCCCCTGCTTGTGGTTTACCATGACAATTAAATATAGATAAGCTATTGTGATCAGTGTTAGAAGAATTAGAATTCCTATTTGGACGATTTTGCTTTGTTTCCATATCACTCAAATATCTAGAGAACAATGTAATGCACTTCCCTGCAATATGACCCTCATCAATTGATCCTTCTACACGATAGTTGTTGTGTACATAACCTTTCAAGGTTCGCAAAAATCTATGAACAAAATATTAATATTTTAATAAATTTAAATTAAAAGAATAGATTTAAAAAGTAAGAAACCAACCTTTCGATGTAATACATCCATCGAAATTGAACAGGACCACCCAACTTCGCCTCATTTGCCAAATGAATTGCCAAATGAAACATAACATCAAAGAACGTCGGCATGAACACACGTTCTAATATACATAATGTCATTCGTATGCTTTTATCTAGCTGTTCTAGCTTCTCCACAGATAACTCTTTAGAACACAAATCATTAAAGAACAATGACAATTCAATTAATGGGTCATGTGCATCTTTTGGTAAAATTTCTTTAATGATAAGTGGTACAATACGCTGAAAAAGAACATGATGATCATGACTTTTAAGCCCAAAAATTTTAGCTTCCTTGATATAACGACTGATTTTAGAAGCGTAAGCATCGGGAAACTTAATTTCTTTGATAAGCTGACAAAATTGAATCCTTTTCGCTTTAGACATTGTATAACTTGCTGGAGGAAGTATGTATTTATCCCCAATTTTTATGGGATGGAGGGACTTTTTGATCTTCATTTCTTGTAAGTCCAATCAAGATTTCAGGGTGTCCTTTGTTTTTCCTTCAATATCCAACAACGTACCTAACACACTTTCACTAATATTCTTTTTCAATGTGCTTCACATCCAAATTATGTCTCAACAATAAAGTCTTCCAATATGGGAGTTCAAAGAATATACTTTTTTTTTTCCAATTATCATATCTTTCAGTATCTCGTTTTCTTTTTCTGGTGTTGTCATTGACTGATCTTTTTGAAGAGGTATTAAGTTGCACAAGCACATCTTCACCACTCAAAGCATGTGGTGCAATTCTTTCTTCCTTTGTGTTATCGAAAAAACTTTTATTCCGACGATAAGGATGATTCATCTCCAAGAACCTACGATGACCCATATAGCATTGCTTTCGACCATGTTTCAAGTAAGCAGAACAAGTATGCACATGACAAACTGGACAAGTTAATTTACCTTTAGTGCTCCAACCAGATAAAATACCATAAGCAGGAAAATCATTGATCGTCCACAACAAAGAAGCATGTAATTGAAATTTTTGTTTCATAAAAGCATCATAAGTCTCAATTCCATCCCCCCCATAAGATTTTCAAATCATCAATCAAAGGTTGGAGATGCACATCAATATCCATAGCAAGACCTTTTTGTCCAGGAATAAGTAAAGACAACAAAAGATTAGATTGTTTCATGCATAGCAATAGGGGAAGATTATATGGAATCAAGATAACTGGCCACATGCTATATGAATTACTCATTGAACCAAAATGATTAAAACCATCTGAAGCAAGTCCAAGTCTTACACTACGAGGATCTGAAGCAAAATTTGGATATTTTTCATCAAAACTTTTCCATGCCAATGAGTCAGCAAGATGTCGTAACACTCCATCATCAACTCGTTCATCCTTATGCCACCTCATTTCTTTTGCGGTTCCTTTTGTCATAAACAATCGTTGTAATCTAGGTATAATAGGAAAGTATCTAAGAATCTTTCTAGAAATTGCTTTCTTTTTGTTATTCAAATTACCTGAAGCAACCTCGCTATTGACATCTTTTCCTTTTCTCATTGTCCATCTTTTTTCATCACATTTAGGACATTGTTCAAGATCCGCATATTCCTTTCTATATAAGATACAATTATTAACGCATGCATCTATCTTCACATAATCTAAACCCAAATCTTTTGTTATCTTTTGAACTTCATAAATAGAATCTGGGAGCACATTTTCTTTAGGTAAAGCATCACTAAGTAATTTCAACAAACAGTCAAATGAAGTATTACTCCATCCATGCATACACTTCATTTGAAAAAGACGCACTATAAAAGAGAGTTTGGAGTACTTCTCACAACTTGGATACAATCGATTTTCTGCATCCTTCATTAACTTATGGAATCTCTTAGCTTCTTTATTTGGCTCTTCGTGCGGTGGCTCAGTTGTCTCATTAAAGTCATAACTAGTATTGGGAACACCATGATATATATCATGCAACATTTCATAAATTGGAGCATCATCATTTTCTAAATTTGAATCTTCACTAATATTTGTTTCATCATCTGAAGATAGATCTAGTTCACCATGATGAATCCACTTTTTATAAGTTTGATTCATTCCCAACCTACATAAATCTATTCTCACTTCATCGTGCGTTTTCCAAAGAACATTATTGCATTTTATGCACGGATGTTGAATTCTTAGACCAACCTCAAGATTAGAAAATGCAAAATTCAAAAATTGCTCCACACCATTTAAATATTGCGGTAACACTCTATTTCCAATAAGTATCCAACTTTTATCCATTATATACTTACCTACAACAATTTTAAATCAATTAATATAAATTTATATGATTTTTTAATAAAAAAATAAAGAAAGAAAATGTTAGAGAAAAACTTCATATTATAAAAGGTCAATATAAAAACAGAAAGTGGTTTTAAGACCAGTAATTCTTTTTTGTATATCTACATCTACGAACATCTTCAAAAATCATTCATATATCTACAACCTCTCATAAAATAGATAATATTAGAATAGCTAAACAATTTAAATTCAAATATGCATGTGATATTTCAATATCAATATAAGCAACTTAAAAAAGATATGGCTTAATAAAGGAGTGGTGCAACTAAAACTATATGAGTTGGAAATACATCTCTTACTCAAGATAAATTGATGAAAAGAGGGATTACTATCTATTCCAGTTGCTGCCTATGTGGGGAAACTACAGACACAGTTAATTATCTTTTCCTCCACTGAAAAATAATTGGTCAAGTATGGAGGTTGTACTGTATGATCTTAATTACTGATAAAAATACACAAACTTACCAATTTCAAAAAAAAGAGTATGTTAAAGATAGATATGCATGCAAGTTATCTGTCACATCTTTTCATATCTTAAGTGTGAATATAACAAGTTCATAGGCACCAATGGCAACAAGTTGGTAATTTAAATCTTCAGAGAAGCACATACACATGACCAAACTGTATTACATCAACATTATTTCAAAATGTAAGGAAGAACTGAAATAAAAAGGTAAATTACCACTGGAAATAGGTTGAAATATTGCTCCAGCACTTACAACCTTAGCTTTAGTTATGACAATAGATGGAAGATGAGACCCTGCAGAAAAATAAACCATGCTAAGAATATCAGTATAATTAATCTAAATTCTTAGATTATTCAACCAAGCAAATACTGTCACCTACGATAAGAAAAGAAAATTTCCTCTTGAGAGACCATACCTTAAAAGTAATGAGGTGTTAGAAGAAAAGGTGCAATTTAGTACACGGAACAAGCTTTCAGACGCTATTAAGAAAATTATACATATAGTAGCAACACAATGTATCATAAACATAATCGTTGACTTTGAACCATCAATGGGTGTTGAAACTCGACAATGAAGATCACGATGTCAAACTATACCAATAGATACCTAAGATAATACTCTTTTTTAAAAGGTGGAATATACTAGGTTTTGGTCAAAAACTATATTTCCTAAAAGAATAAAAAGTAACAGCAGACACTAACTTAAACATATCTTGCCCTTAATTAAAAAATATAAGACACACATTAATCAATCAATATATAACAACACATACGTGATATTTTAAGACAAACACATTAAGCTACATGTGATATTTTAAAATCAGTATAAAATTGTGCATTTTGACAGTTTCCTCCTTAGCACCATCTAAGAGCAAACAAGCATCTTTGAGTTCTTCCAATGTTTGATGAATATTGTCTCTTGCTTCTTTAACACTCTCGATGTTTGGGATTAAGGCCAATCCCATGCAGTATCTAGTCAAGGTTTCCATGGGGATGTTATAATGGTTAGGAAAGATGGAGCACTTCAAGAACAAACGCTTGCACAAGTCGATTGGCAATAAATCGTAGTTGCCTATTTCCACAATGTTCTAATTGATAGACACGAGCCTTGCCTTCATTTGGAATCTGAATTAATATCATATGTTTTCATTGGATCTTAGGCATTCTTAGGCATCCAATTATCTAACTCCATCATCCAATTGTGAAGTCCATTTGTTTTTCTAATTTATAAGATCGAGCATACACTTTCCAGATAAAGCTTATTTAGATTTTGCAAAACTGAAATTGTGCAGATGGTCTACTATCACTCTGGCGGGCTTTGTGTCAATCAAAACCTGTATGAGTCAGGAAAGGTTTGCCTTAGCCTCTTAAACACATGGACGGGCTCTGGAATTGACGTGTGGAACCCCAAAATTTCCACGATTCTACAAGTTCTCCTCTTTCTTCAAGCTCTTGTGCTCAATGAAAAGCCTTATTTCAATGAGGCTGGATATGATGCATAGATTGTAAAGCTAACAGTGAAAAGAAATCCATAAGCTATAACGAAAATGCTTTCCTTGTTACCTTGAAGTCCATGTTATACCTGCTCCACAACCCACCCAAGGTAAATGATTTATATTTCAAGTTTTCCAAAATTTTTCATGTCATTTAGATTTTAGATAAAGGATGTATAGAAGAACTAAAAACTGGAATTTGGATTGGGTTAAATGAAATGTTGTTCTCTTATCATAGTCAACCAGATTGGGTTCCACTCCTTTCTCAAGCTCTTGCATCACTCCCTCTTTGTCACCAAGACTTGAACAGTGCAGAAGACGATAAGGACCTCATGAGTCCATTCTTTGAGGTAGCATCTGTTGCTCAAAACGTTCCACTAACCAACGTTAGTCTGTAGTGCCAGACTAACCTTTACTAGATAATCGAAAAGAAGAAAGCGCGACATGGAGACAACATCCAGTATGGCAAGCAGCGGGTAATCCCTAGCATTCCTCAACAATTTTCTTCCCTGTCTCTTCAAACCTAGATAATTTCTACAGAGGAATACAATACCATCCCACTGATCTCACCAAAGCGACTAAATCAAAACAATTGAACTTTAACAAAGCTATTGGATTTTACAAAATAACCTAGGAGACTAAATCATAAAATAATCATATGCAAGAATTCACCAAACTTTGTGAAAAGAAACTAAATCATAAAGAGAACTCACCAGAGATAGACTTCAAGAACACTGATCTTCAGCGAAACACTTGAACAAAGAAATAAACCTAGTTTACGTTTTCCCCAAACCTGATGAAGAGGCGCAACTGTGTGGAAAAGAAAAATAAAATTTGGTGAACTTCTAAAAAAAAATTGGCGGAAACAAAAAAAACCCACAATTGTATTGGCAGAAAACTAAAAAAACAAATCTAATTTTTGCCACAATGTATAAGTTGTTGTGAAACTAAATACATTAGCAATAATAAAGAAATTATTGTTGCCAAATATTTTTTAAGATAGCAACAAATTAATTAAATTGTTGCCATTATTAAAGTTGGGCAACAATATCATTATTGTTGCTAAAACGTTGTTGCAATTTTATAATATTTGAAATTTATTATATTAATTATTATTAACAATATAATATCGCAACAATAATAACATATTTCGCAACAACAAAATATAGTTGTTAAATATTAAAAGATATACCAATAATTAAATCAAGTTGTTGCGATTTATCAATATAAGCCAACAATAATATAGTTGTTGCAAAAAAGTTGTTTCTAATTTCATAATTTCTTGTAGTGTAATCATAATTAATCAAAACAGAATAATACCCAGCTTTTCTAGGCTACTTAATAAGGAGTAGAGTGTCACCGATAGACATTATATCATATGGTAGTAGCCAACTCAACAAGATAGGCCTACAGGTCAACTAATGATCTTACATTGACCATAATAAGCTTAGGCAGTTAGGATCATGCCAGAAGAGAAATAATAGCCTTAACATAGCTTCCAACCAAAGCCCAAAAAGTGTCTCTATGAAGGTTGCCAAACAAACGTAATGCAACAATGCAGGAATCAGTGAGGCTGCAAGAACAAGCCATGACTAATCAATAAGACACTATTGCCACACTAGTGACCAGCCAAGTTCAACCCACAAAGTGTGGCAAATAACAACAAAAATCAATAGCTAACTTCATCGAAGTTATTCCAGCAACATCTCAAAGGAGCGACAAGCTCCCAAGGCAACATAACTTGGTGTATTTCACGTCGTTCAATCCAACAACCATCGTATGCGACTCTAATAAGAATCAAACCAACCCCCTAATTAACTCCAACACTTTAACACCATCACTAAACCATAATAATAGCCAATTAAGCAAGACAAAGGGTTTCCCATAGCCAGAACATCAAAAGCACCACCACGAAGCTAAAAAATCTATAAAAATGATACTAGAATATGGAATTCCAAAGGAGGGTAGTGAAAATAAGATTACCTTAACCAAAACTTCTGAAATAATACTATGAAAATTCTGCCTCCTTGCAGCAACAACAAATGAAGACTAAATCGGCAAGAAAATTATACCACAACGTTGAGCTCGCAACATACAACAACTTCCGTTAAACATTCGAGTTGAGAATCCAAGCATCCAAGGAGTATTGGAAGAAGGTTTTTATCAATTTTCTAGGTTTTTCTTCAGTTTTATTGAAAAAATGACGAAGGTGGTGGTCTTTTAAAAAGACTACCGACTTAGAGTTAGGGGCCCACTTAGAGCTGCTTGCTTGCGCAGTCTCACAGAAACGTACATAAATCTCTACTCTGATGTCGTATGGATGAATGGCTTAATTCTTTGGAAACTAGACTCATATTCCTTCGATTTGATAGGTCATGGGAATTCTAACTCTTTATATGCAAGGAGAAAATTGTAGAAACAATTGACCAAAATTTTAGAGAAATTCCTTAAAAGAATTTACAATAACCTTTGCCGACTTTTATTTAGCAACCCTCTTGACTTTAATACTTCTTATTAAAACTTTTTGCAATTAAAAAATAACTCATAAAAACATCCTTCCTTATGTGTTAAGAAGTCTTAGTCTTATTCTAAGAGTACAAGTTAATCCCAACGTTCAAATGGACGGGGTGTCACAATCTCCCCCCCTTAGGGACATTTGTCCTCGAATGATGATTGTATTCTCGATATCATAGGAAACAATGAAAGAACCCATAAAACTCATAGGTAACATACCATATATACTCAAATACTGGTCTACTCATTTGAAGGAACATACTTGTTAGGATATTTGGATTTCATGTCCTTCTCAGCTTCCCACTTCAGCTCCTCAACATTATGGCTCCGTCATAACACTTTTCCAAAATCTATATCCTTATTTCGTAATCTACTATGGCAACATGGACTTCTTCATAAGAAAGATCATTTGAAATCTGAACATCGGTTGTCGGCACTATACATGTTGGATCTTCAACAGACTTTCATAACACAGAAAAATGAAAAACTGGGTATAGTGCTTCTAACCCTTGAGGTAACTCTAGCTCATTGGAAAATTGGCCTATGCATTGCAAGATTCGATAAGGCCAAATGTACCTAGGGATCAAATTTCCCTTTTGCCGAATCTCGTAACCCCTTTCATAGGTGAAACTCTCAGAAAGACCCAATCATCAACATCAAAGTCTAAGTCCCACCACCTCGCATCCACGTATGATTTTTTGTGGCTTTGGGCTATCAACAACCTCTCTCTAATTAACTTAACCTAATCTATGGCTTACTACACCAAGTCTGGTCCAAGTACTTTTGGCTCTCGAACCTCAATCAACCAAGATGGAATCTACATTTTCTTCCATATAAAGCCTCACACGGATCAATACCAGTACTAGAATGATAGCTATTATTATAGGTAAAATTGATTAGTGGCAAGTGATCATCCCAATTTCCCTTGAAATCTAACACACACTCCCTTAACATATCCTCGAGAGTCTGGATCGTACGCTTTGTTTGGCCGTAAGTTAGAGGATGAAATGCGCAACTAAGGTTTACTTGCGTCCCTAAACCCTTTTGGAATGATTTCCAAAAATGTGTTGTAAACGATGGTCCCCCGTTTGAAATAATAGATACATGGACACCATTCAATCAAAAAAGTCTCTCTAATGTATAGAATTGCAAAATCTTGAGCTGAAAATTATGATCTAGACCAGTAAGAAATAGATTGATTTTGTCAGTCTATCGATAATTACCCATATAAAATCAAACTTCTATTGCTAGCGACTTAAACCTGTAACAAAGTCCATATTTATTGCCTCCTACTTCCACAATGGAATGGGTATCTCTTGAGTCAGCCCACTTGGTGTTTGGTGCTTGACCTTCACATGCTGACAATTAGGAAACTGTGCCACGAACTCCACAATGTCATTTTTCATCTAATGCCACTAGTAAGTATCTCTAGTATCATGAGAAATCTTTGTAGAATCTGGTGAATAGAATATCGAGAGTAGTTTCTTTCTAAGGCGCTTCTTGGGAGGCAATCCAAACTTTTATGTTTTTAATACTATTGTTTTGAATAACGGGTGTTGAATGTGCAGGTTGAAAATTTAAAATTTTGGGAAAATGAGCAATTAGGCGAGCAAATGTTTGATAGGAGACTCGCGAACAGGTTTCTGGGACCAACTTGGATCGCATTTGAACCAACTAGCTTTCTATACTTTCACAACCGCAAATTTTCATACTTTCGTACTAGTTTTCTTGCTTTTTGTGTGGATCGATAACTCGGGGAAGGATTTTAGGATACTTTGCTTGCCTAACTTTTGAGTCATGTGGTTCTAAGGTTGGTTATTCAAACCCCGCCATTACATTTTAGTAAATTCAAATGCATGATCATTGATTGGCTATTTTCATTGTGTATTGTGATTTGTCGAATGTGTGTTGGTAATGCCTGTCTGTATCTTGTTTTATTTGATGTTAGTTGGCCTTTAATTGTGAAATCCCGTGTATTAACATGTTAAATCTTATGGGTTGTGTTGATTTTATTGTTGAGTCTAGTGGGGGTGAAGTCTAAGTAACCTCGTGTGTGCTAATTGACTGATTTCGCCCAATGATAGAGCAGTTGAAATCATTCTTAAGGGCAAAAGACGTCGATTAGCCAATTTTGGCCAAATCGGGGGAAGTCTGAGTACCCTTTGGGCGTGGGTATTATGGGTATGGGCTCAATTGCATAGAATAGTGGTTTAATGTTGTTTTCATGGGCTGCGAATTAGAGTTTGAAGTTTGGGGTAAAAATCTGGCAGGTTGGACTATTTAGCGAGCTGTGTCGAGCTCGCCGAGTGGTTTGGCGGTTAACCTAAAGACCCTTTGATCGTCTTTTTATCCTCCATTTTGTGGTTTGTATTCTGAAACTTTTGGCGATATGCTTAGCACGCCGAAAGACCCTTCTGATCGCCCTTCTGCGCCCCTATTTTCTAAAAATATTATGTAACATTCTGCAATTTGCCGAAAGGCCCTGAATATCATCGACCTATGATGAATTTTGAGAATTATTATTCTAGAACATGCGGCGAGCCTGACTTGGTTCGCCGAATGGGTTTGACCTCTCACTGAATGGTTCAGCGAGTCTTCCTGCACAATTTTGAGAACTTTGAAATTTTTTGAAATGTATCTGACATATTTGGTTTTATTTTTTCCAGAAATGGCTAAACCAAAAGTTTTCGGAAGAAATCAACCGCCCTGGAAGCAGGCAAGAGGCATTATGATCAACGAGAGGGTTGCACCCTCCCGGAAGGCACCTACTAAACTTTCTCAAATAGGGGGGAAGGTAAAGGGAATGGTTCCGTACAACCCACACCAACAGAGGGGAGCTCTGACAGTGAGGGCAGCTATGCCACTCACCTCACTACCTCTGATAGGAGGACCATTCAGGGGCTAGTTCTCCGGCCCTTGCATCTGAGCCGGAAGATGACCAGCTGCTCCAGGCTAGGAGAAAGGAGCTACACTCCAAGGCGGTTCATGATCCAGCTCGGATCTAGGTACCTCCTATGCCTCCTCCACCTCCACCTCAGATAGTGGAGCAGGTACCACCAGTTCAGGCTCCTCCACCCTAGTCACTGAATAGAATAAAGGTCGAGGGTTTGACAGTGTGGTAGGCTGGTACCCAGAGGTGTGGAACACCATAAATGTAGCAACCCTAAGCTAGTAGACTAAATTAGGGCTTAGTGTGAGGGAAACAAGCCAAGGAAGAGGGCAAGAGCCAAGGGAAAGGGGGCCAAGGCTGCTGAACTCTCCCTAAGCATTGCCCTACCTTCTACGACCACCACCACGGTCAGTGGTGAGGACCAAGGCCGGTGGTGTGGCTCGTGGTGGGCTAGGCAGTAGCTCCCCAAGGCTGCCCAAGTTGGCCCCCTCCTCACAAGCCACTTCACGGCTCTTGGTGATGACCACAACTCGTGGGAGTTCCTTAGAATTTTAGGTGCTAAAGGAAAGTAGCCTAGCCATTGGTCGAACACCACAAAAAGGACCACGACTCGTGGTGCCTCTCGTAAAGGGTGGACAGTAGGCTGCCAAGTGAAGGGTAATTTAGGACTTTCCAGTTTTAGTTAAATTAAAGTGGGGTCATTTTTCCTAAGCCTAGTACACCTATATAAGTGATTTTAACCCTTTAAACTCACCATTTAAGACATTATTTGCAAAACCCCAAAAGAATCCCAAAATTCTTCCTCTTAAATATTTCTCTTTCTCGAACTTGAAGAAGAAGAAAGAGTTGGAGCTAGGGTCAAGATCAAGTCTCCACTCCTAAAGAATTTTTGGGATTTGTAATCAAGGTATGATGGATTTTCATCCATGGAATTCTTTCATCTATGGAGCCCTCGTGATTTCCCCAATTTAGAAGAAGAATTTCCCAATTCTAGTTCGAGTTTCTTCTAATGTTATGGGTTTTGATCCACATGAGTGGATTATGATTGTTCCTGATTGAATTGATAGAATTAAATGATTTTAGGATGAATTTACATGTACCGATGCCGAACCCATGTCTAAAAAGATGAAATTGATTTAAATGGGTTTTATATCATGAAAGGGGATATTGAGGATTTAGAGGTAATCTTATAGGATTGATGAAATACATTGTAGATTGCTTGAGAGTTAAGCATATAGACATGAATTGATTGAGATTAAAGTATACATGATGAATCATGATTAGTAGTGCTTGAGATTGAGGCTCTATGATGAAGTATGATTAGAATTGCTTGAGAGTGAAGCATATATGAGAAATTATGAATAGAATTGTCTTGAGAGCTAGGCATATATGATAATTGTAAGATGTATTACTTTGAGAGTAAAGCATGAATGATGAATGATGAATGATGAACTATAATGTTAAGGCTTTGAGAGTAAAGCCTATACTATGAATGATGATTTGTAGATAGAATTGTTGTGGAAGGATTTACCCACATGATCTATACTATGAATGTATGAATGTATAATGTGAAAGGTTTTCCACATAGAATGATTCTAGGTTGAAAGGTTTGCTCACTTAGATTGAATCAAAGCATGTTTGAATTATGATAGCTTGAAGTAGTGATACGAGATCCCTTCATGAATAACTTAACTTTGTAAGACAAGACCATGCATGGTAGCTTGAGTAGTAGATCTCATGGATAGCCTTGGATTGAGCAATCGTACCCGTCCAAAGGTTAGCTTGAGCTAGCATGATAGCATGACTTGGTAAGGCCAAACCATTTCATTGGTAGCTTGGATTGAGCAATAGTACCCTTCCTTGAGTAGCTTGGACTTGCATGAGAGAATGCTTTCCATGATAGCTTGGTCTAGCTTAATGAAGTTCTTTTCTTTGATAGCCTTGAATTGGTAAATAGTAACCATTCATGGGTAATGATTTGTCTTGGACTAGTACAGAAGTACTCTTCCATGAATAGTAGAAATAGCTAAAGAGGGACTAGTCCCTAATCAAAGTAGCATGGTTGTGACAATATAAGATTACTTTATGAAGATGTATTGTAAGCATGTTTTAGTATGAGATTTACTTGTATGATGATAGGTTAGCTTGGATTGTTGCTAGAGTTGCCTTCCTTGATATGTATGACTAGATGTGGATTACCCAAGTCCTAGCTAAGGATAAGTTGAGGTTACTTGAGAAGTGTTCTTCTTACATTATGATGATGTATGTGCATTGAATATGCCTATGACTTATGTTGTTATCTCTTATGATTATGGTATATGTCTTATGTTAACTAATGCCTATGTTTATGTTTATGCTAGCTATCATATTTAGTACATGTTTGTACTAACATACTCTTGCCTACATTCTTATCAAATATAGGATCCGACGATATCAACTTCCATCCCTGTGGCTAGGATCATAGTAGAGTAAGACTTGAAGTGTTGGTGAGTCCTCATAGCATTCGAGGATTTGACCACCATGTCCTTATGTCTTTCATTTTATGTTTAGAACTACTGTATGGGATGTGTCCCAAAGATATTCACGTTTTAGATGGTTTGAGACAAGTGTAATAGACTTCCGCTCGTTTTATAAAAGACTTTGATGTTATTGAAAATGTTTTAAATTTCTGCTAAATTCTATTATCTTATGCTATAAAAGCTAAGTGGCTTGTATGAGGTCTTTCAGGGTTGTGTACGCCATGTTACGAGGTCCTGAGGCCCTTATATTCATACTTGGGTTCGGGAGTTCTACTCGACATTCGAGGAGCTGCTGCCAAATGGAAAGAAAAAGGCCAACACTTTCAAGACAATGGACTATATGGTAGTGTGGGGCAAGAAAGTCAAATGCATCAACACCGAGATCAATGAGGTGCTAGGACGTACAATGGACGTGATGCACTATTACATAGACCTAATTCAGAAGAAGACCTTTGATGATTTGAAGGGTTGGTTGGCACCACTGATTTTAGACACCACCCCGTGGTGTATTGAGGCTGGTGTTCCCATTAAGAAGAGGGACTTGAACGTGGTTGCCAGATACTGGTTCAGGTTTATTAGCAGCACTATTATGTCTTCGCATAAAGAATCCATACTTTGACATCCGAAAGCTGCGTGTTTAGGCTGCATCTTGGATAGGGAAATACTCAATTTGGGTTTACTCATCGAGCAAGAGATGGCCATGAGGGCCAAACATAGTCACACCTCTCTCCCTTTTCCTGTGTTGATCATTTAGTTGTGTAGGCGGGCCCGTGTTCTGATGATTGCAAAGACTGATATAGAAGTGACTCCCACTTTCTCTACTGACATCAGACAGATAGAGGCCGAGTATATGAGAGATGAGGTAGATTGGATGAGAGCTGCACCGGTGGACACTTCATTGGTAGTGGATGTTGAAATGTTGTTGACAGAGGCAATACATCCCCCATAAGCTAGTTTGCCTACATGTACTCCCGGTACTTCTACACCTGCCCTTTCTAGTTCGACTGAAGTTCCCCCCTCCCACAACTGTTGATGCTTCTGCTTCCCAACCCCTATCACCCAACCCATGCTATACAAGATAATCCATCTGGCTCTGTCTGCTGATGTACGTGCCTCTCGGGTAGAGGCCGCTATACCTGAGTTGATTGAGCGAGTGATTATTGCTGCCCTAGCCCTGATTAAGGATGAGTTGAGGGAGCACCAAGAGAGAATTGATGCCAATAGGCTTGCACTAGATGCCCTTACCATGAAAGTTGAGGATTGTGAGAAGAGCCGGGGTGCCGCTGATGTTGTGACGACCTTGAAGGCCGATATTGTTGGGCTGAGAAAGGATGTGGATTAGCTGAAATACATTGATCTTTCCATGCTATTTGGTTCAGTAGTGATCCCAGAGGTTCCGAGTGCAGATTTCCTGGCTAGTTCTGAGATTACTCCAGCTACTACGACCAGAGATGTTGCTCTAGATGAGGTTGATGCTGAGACTGATGAGGAGGAGCTGGGCACTCATGATGCAACTGTGTATCAAGATTTGGAGGATCTTGAGGGAGTTATGATCCAGTCAGTGATGGAGGCTTCTTTGAGAGATACCTCGATGGTGGGCTCAAGTGGAGCAAAGGATGTTGATGAGCCATGCACTGATGCCTTGATAGATGGAGCTGTTGATATGGAGAGTTTACCACATGCTTAGCCTGACATGGGGCTTTTGACTCTTTATTTTTTCTGTTTATTTATATCTTTGTATTTGAGGACAATTGCTAGTATAGTTTGGCGGGGTGAGGTATTTCTATACCTACCTCTTTTGGCTGTTTTGTGGATAGTTGTTGTTTTTGCTTTGTGAATGATGAATCTTATCTTGTGTTGATATATATATATATATATATATATATATATATATTGGTTTTTAATCCTTTGAGTTGGTCCATTGTTTTTAATGTGAATTTTATTTTGACCCGTTTTCAAATAGCCACCTCTTGATGTGTGTGAATATGGATGTTCTATTGCAATTTCGAGTGTCGGTTGTGATCAATACTGATGACTTGAATAGTGCTCTTGATTAAATGACATGTGTGTGCAAATTTGATGAGGCTTGCATAAGTCATATGTGAACTCGTAGCATCTCATTGTGACTAAGTCAGTTGTTGAGTTGAACTCTTGTGATGATCGTTGCACGTGAGCTGAAAATTGTAGAGTCTTATTTGATGATTGTGTTGAATGCCGTGTGTGGTGAGGTGTCTTGAAATGCATGCTTGATAATACCTAGAACTTGCCCCGTTTGTCCAATTGGCTAGTGTGAGCGAATGATAGAAATGATATTCTTAGGCAATAATTTGTGAAGAGTGAGCTGAAATTTCTGTATACCTCTTTGTGACCACCTTATGAGAGTGTGAACCTAGTTTGGCACCATTTGAGCCTATCCTTTTCTTTGGAAGAAACTTGAACAACTTTGACCTCTTTGTCCCATCACCTATAACCCTCATGAAGTATTGGTTCATTTGAATAGCCAACTTAGGCCAAAAGCCTAAGTTGGGGGTGTGGTGAAAAAAGAAGGAAAGTCAAGAAGTTTGAAAAATCTGCCTTTGAAGGATCTTGTTGAAAAGATGGAATCCCTCCATATGAAAAAAGAGAGATGAAAAGAAGTAAAAGATTGACAAAGAAAAAAAATATTGAAATAAAGTGTGTGCAATGAGCAAAAAAAATGGGGTATCCAATGAGTCGTGCTTAAAAGAATAGGGTGCGGATTTTGAGAATAAAAAAGTGTGATAGAGAAGGAAAAAGAATGAAATGCAGGCCATGCTTGATGAAGGTAGAAATAGCTAAGCCTAAATGATCGTACCATTACCCTCAACCCTGTTGCAATCCTTGAAAGACCTTTGTGATTTGAGTGAGCTTAATATCATGTTGATTGGAAAATATGGGCAAGCCTATGGGGAAGAATCATGCATGTGTTTTGATAGGGTGAGTTGTTTTTGATTCCGAAATTTTGAAAGTTTGATGAGCTTTGTGTGAGCATGGAATCATTCTTGATGTGAGGGCATTCAAATGCTTTTGTTGAGCTTGAACTTGCATTTGAAGCAAACATTGTGAGCTTGAGTCCATTTGATAATGGTTAGTCATAGTTTGAAACATAGAGTGCACAATTGAACATTGCTTGTATAGTTTGAACCTCTTGTGCGCGCATTCATGTTGAGTCTTGAGTAGCACTGCTTGTAGGAATTCATGTTGATTAGTCTGAGATTTCGACTCATTTACGGTTTTGTTTTCAATGCCTAATTTATGCTCTAAATTGATGTTAAAGTGTTGATTTGCATCAATGAAGGCAAATGGGCAAGGCAATGACATTACCGGGAAAAAAAGAGTGAAAAAGCTGAAGAAGATGAACAAAGGCAATCCTGGTGATAGCCAAGATCACTTGGCGCACCGCCGAGTGGTCCCTCAGGTCACCTAATGTTCTAGACTGCTAGCCCTGGGGAACATACCAACTTGGCGATGGAAATGGACCTTTGGCAAACCGCCGATGGATCGGCGACTCAACTCCTAATCACCTAAAGTTAAATAAGCCTGAGGTCAAAGAGGCAAGAAAAGATGGCGATGGAAACCGACACTTGGAACATCGCTGACCTGCTCGGCGATGCTCAGTTAACTCCACCGAGTGACCCCGAAGTAAAAAAACTGGGAACGTATGAATTGATTCTGAAAAGGATTATTCAGGGAGATTGAGTGTTGTGGAATCCTGCCATTGTGTAGACTCTGAGTTTTTTTATCTGAACATTGTTTTTCTTCGTTTTTGGAGTTTTTGAGTAGAGATTTCAAGTGAGTTTTGAATATTAGTTGGTTTGAAGCATTGTAATGGCTTGGAAATAATTACCCAGTTCATGGACAACATAATTGGTAATAGTTTCTTACTTTTTATAATGTGTGGCTAAAACCCCCATCCTTGGGGGTGTGATCATGTGATTATTTATTCTAATTAGCTTATGGGTATCGTTGTTTACTGATTTTAATGCTGTTTTGAAGTGGGTTTGATTGATAGATGTATTCACTCATGAATTGTAGTTGCAAATGCGATTCTAGCTTAGTGTTCTGGGCTTGCTTGAGAAATAGGTTCTAGAATTAAGGTTATCGATTGATGATTGTAGTGATTAGGTTGTTATGGGTTAAGCTCGAGAGAGTTAATCTTAATTCGATCCTAGCTATCTAGCTGGACATAGTAGATAAATTGAGGTAGTGGGCTGTTTATAGTGTTATGCTTGTCGAGGTTCGAGAGAACTCGCTTAAATCGTAATAGTTGTTTGAGAGAAAGCTATTGAATCTATAGTCTAGCCTATCCACTAAGATTCAACACTTGTTAGTAAATTACGATCACCCATATAGCGAAATTAGCTTTTAATCGATCACATCCCCGAGAATCCCTCTCTACTTATTTATTCCCCTATTTTCGTAATTGTAGTAGTTGCTAATTGACAAAGCTAATCCCCCATCTGACATTCATTGTCAAACCTTATAATTTACTTTGCTTGGTTTCGATAATGTCTACTTCTACAATCGATTAGAACACATTTATAACTTCTTAACTGAATTCTCTATCTTATCACTCCATGTGGGATCGACCCCAACTCTTTGTTTGGTTTATACTAGATTACGATCACCTACGCCTAGTATTAGATGAGGTGTAGTTGAGTGTTATCAAATACCAATGTTCGGAACGGCCTGAGTGTTTGTTTGAAACCCTATGGGCCTATTCTCCTTCATCGACTCTCTCTTCATCCTCATAACCATATATTACTGATGTTAGAGCCTATTTGTTCTCTGTAATAGCCTGAATCTACGATTTGTCTAGGTCAATAATAAGTGCAACTATAGTGCAAGCTCAGTAGCAATCATAATCGAAAGAACTCAACCCTTATGACTCAGCTCTATGGAACGATTTGAGTTAAATAAGGGTAAATTCCTACGTGATGTATATAGCTTCTTGCTTATTGAATATGGTGCACAACATATTTATAAACAACTCTCCTTGAGAAGACTTACATATTCCCTAGGATACGAAATTACTCTGACACGAAGTTTGTCTTGCCCCAAACTCAAGGGGCGCAACTGATACATAATGCCAAAACATAGGCCTGAGCCGACCTTGCTAAACCACTTGCTAACGGCGCATGAAAGCCATACAAAACAAAAAAATATATATATCTCGGCTTAAAAATAAGCCATTGGCCAGCAAGGCTCCTATCAACAATTCTATAAAGAAAACAGCTACTCCCAACAGTCTATATAAAGCCATACTTAACTAGCATAGAAGTATTTTTGGGTAGTCAAGACCACCATGGTATCTAGGAAAGAATAAACGCTATGTGGGTCGTTAAAGCCACCATGATCTCTATATAAGAACTAAAATCAGGAACAAATATAAACAATATGCCAAGAAACTATCAAACATCATCCGACTAGAAAGCAAGGCCAACATGGCAAATAACGTGACTAACAACCCAACACACTAATCTGCAAGCCTATATTAATATAACAAGTGGACACGATAAGACCCTGGCCTACCCAAAAACTATAAACCATAAAATAAGCAAACCTCTAGGACTCTGGCAACCCTGGAATGAGTCAACCACTCATCTGGATAGGCAACTGTGCTACTCGACATGCCCATCTAGACATCGCTCAAGACCTGTAGACATGAATGCATCGCTCCCCAGCAAGGGGGTGTCAGTACGAAATAATGTACCAAGTGTGAAAGATAAACTGAAAACTGAAACTGAAGTATAACTAATTAATGAAAAGGGCTGGGGTGAAATACAAAGACAATGCCTTATCTTCCTACAGTAAGATAATATAAACATATGACAAGCAATATCTTGACTAGACCCCCTTAAGCCCGATATCTATAAAAACACAAAATCACTATAAGTCTTAAAGAACACAAACAATCGCTAAACACCCATATTAGCCCCCTTAACTGGATCCCAATGATAATAAGATCTGAACTTTCTGAATATACATGTGCCATGAATCAACACGAATCTGAGGTTCTATGATACAATAAATATATGCTTCTCCGTAGGTGTGCCATGAATCAATGCGAATCGGAGGCTTTTTGGTACATTACATATATCCTGCCCCATAGGAACAATCTACTCGGCTTGTAGGCACGATCTACCCGCCCCGTAGGCTCGATCTACTCGGCCCGAAGGGTCGGTCTTATTGACCCAAAGGCTCGGTCTACCCGATTTGAAGGCTCGATCTATCAACCTATAGGTTCGGTATAAGAATTAATTTGTATGCTCAAGAACCTTGTAATGTCAGTGTTTATTGAGGCCAAAACAAGATCATAGGCGGAAACCAAATGATAAAACATCACAAGAATAACAAGTAATCATAATCAATCAAAACAAAATAATAACCTGCTTTTCTAGGCTGTTTGTAACACCTCGTATCCGAAAAAGGAAAATGAAACCATTTCCCAAAAGTTGTAGGTGCAACCAACGCTGGCCACCCATGGCCCGTGGAAGGGACCACGGACCGTAGGTGTGGTCCGTGGTTGTCCTGCCTAGCAGTGGCTTGATGGCCAAGAACCACAGCCTAACCAACGGAACGTTGGTCAGACCACTTTCTGTGGTTGGGGTACGTGGTTCGAAGCCCCAAAATCATGGTTTCTAACCACCTTTGACGGTCCACTAGGACGGGCCATGGATTAGACCATGGTCCGTCAACTGGGTTCGTATGTGGAAGGTCGGTAGCAGCTGGCAATTATTTTTCAGGGGCAATTGGGTCTTTTCCTAATTAATTAACTCCTATGCTACGTTGTTTTACCCTTCACTAAGACCCCTATATAAGTAGTTTAAACCCCCAAATCAACCTATTCACTTCATTCTTCCAATTTCACAAAAGAAAAACCAAATCTCCTCTCAAATAATTCTCTCTCTAGAACTTGAAGAAGAAGAAGAAGGATTCACCTAGGGTTTCAAGATAATGTCTCAATTTCTCCATTAAAGGCTAGAATTTGAATTCAAGGTATGATAGTTTTCATCCATGGATTCCTTCCATCCATGGAGTTCCCAAATTTCTCTATTTCAAAAGGTAGAATTCCTCAATTGAGTTAGGGTTTTCTTCAATTGTCATGGGTTCTTTACATTACCGATTTAAATGATTGAATTATAATCTTATATGCATAAATTGATGAAATATTATGGTTTTATGATGTTTTCTCCTATGAACCCATGTAATCCCTATGTTTTCAAGTTATGAATTATATGATGCGGGATTTTGATCTTAAAGGAAGATTTTTATGAAATTAAGCATGTATTACTAGTTTTACATGAATTTATGATGAAATCCATAGCTAACCCATGTTTTCTAAGCATTGATGATTGAAAGTTGGTTTTGAACCTCAAGTGGTAAACTATGGACTCATGCATTTTCTTATGAAATCTATGCAAATGTTTTAAGGGTGCTTTGAGAGTAAAGTAGCAATGATGATGATCATGATGTGTTATTGAAAGTATTTTTCTCATTCACACATAAAAGCAAGATGTGAAAGGTTTTATCCTTGGTATGGATTGGTTGCACTCTTGTTATGCTTCTGTTGATTGTAGAATTCGTGTAGTCAAATTTTAGTTTCCAAATAAGCCTATCCTAGAATGGAAGGGGGGAAATTCTATGCCTAAGAGTCAGTTTATCTCTTTTCTTAAAGCTAGAAAGATGATTTCTAAGGGTTGTTTGTACCATCTAGTAAGGGTGAGGGATATGGATTTCGAAACCCCTAATTTTGAGTCAGTTCCTGTTGTGAATGAGTTTTCGAAAGTGTTCCTAGATGACCTACTCAGTATTCCTCCCGAAAGGGAAATAGACTTTGGTATTGAGCTTCTCCCAGATACGCAACCTATTTCTATTCGTCCTTATATAATTGCTCTGACGAAACTTAAGGAGTTGAAAGAACAGTTGAGGGATTTGTTGGATAAGGGTTTCACCTAACCAAGTATCTCTCCGCGAGGTGCTCTGGTTTTGTTTGTGAAAAAGAAAGATGGGTCCATTCGTAAGTGTATTGATTATCGACAATTGAACAAGGTGACCATTAAGAACAAGTATCCTCTCCCAAGGATAGATGATTTATTCGATCAAATTCAAGGGCAAGTTGTTTCTCTAAGATTGATGTCTGGTCGGGTTAGCACCAATTGAGGATGAAAGAAGAAGGTATTCTGAAAATAGCTTTTAGAACCCGATATAGTCATTATGAGTTTCTAGTAATGTCATTTGATTTGACTAATGCTCCGGCGACATTTATGGACTTGATGAATAAAGTGTTTAGACAATATCTTGACATGTTTGTGATTGTGTTTATCAACGATATTTTGATCTATTCAAGAAATGAGAATGACCATATTTATCATTTGAGGATCGTATTGCAAATCTTTAAGGACCAACAACTTTTGCAAAGTTTAGCAAATGTGAATTTTTGTTAAGGTCCATGGCTTTCTTAGGCTATATTGTGTCAAACAAGGGTATTGAGGTAGATCCTAAGAAGACGGATGCGGTCAAGAGTTGGCCTAGAACTCTAACCCCTTCGAATATTAGAAGCTTTTTGGGTTTGGATGGTTATTATAGAAAGTTTGTTGAAGGTTTCTCTTCAATTGCCTCTCCTTTGACGGCCTTGACTCAAAAGAAGGCGGAGTTTATATGGTTGGATGCTTGTGAGAAAAGTTCCCAAGAGTTGAAGGAGAGACTCATTTCCGCTCCAGTGTTGACCTTATCGGAAGGTACAGATGGTTTTGTGGTATATTGTGACGCCTCTAGAGTTGGGTTGGGAGATGTGATTATGAAAAAAGGTAAGGTCATTGCCTGTGGTTCAAGGCAACTTAAAGTCCATTAGAAGAATTTCCCTACTCACGACCTTGAATTAGCGGTGGTGGTATTTGCCTTTAAGATTTGAAGGTATTATTGGTATTGAGTTCATGTCGATGTGTTTACCGACCACAATAGTTTGCAATCTGTGTTTAGTAAAAAAGATTTGTATCTTTGCCAAAGAAGATGGCTTGAGTTGTTGAAGGATTATGATACGAGTGTATTTTATCACCCCGGCAAAGCTAATGTGGTGGCGGATGCCCTTAGTCGGTTATCGATGGGTAGTGTGGCTCATATTGATGAAGAAAAGAAATAGTTTGTTCGAGATGTGCATAGATTGGCTCGATTAAGTGTTCAACTAGTGGGATCCACCCAAGGTGGTTTTATGGTTCACAATGGTTCTGAATCGTCTATTGTGGCAGATATGAAAGCCAAGCAAAGTCTTGATCCAATCTTGGTAAAATTGAAAGAGCCGGTACTTAAGAAATTCGTTGAGGCTTTCTTCCATGGGGGTTATGGGGTACTTAAATACCAAGGTTGTTTATGTGTTCCAAATGTGGATAACTTGAGGGAGCACATTTTGGCAGAAGCTCATGGTTCGCTGTATTCTATTCACCCCGGAGCCACCAAGATGTACCGTGATCTACAGGAAGTCTATTGGTGGAATGTTTTGAAAAAGGATATTGCGGTATTTGTCGCTAAATGTCCAAATTGCCAAACAAGTGAAGGTTGAGCATAGAAACTGGGAGGTTTGTCTCAAGATATTAGCATCTCTACTTGGAAGTGGGAAGACTTGAATATGGACTTTATTGTTTGTTTGTCTCTCACCCGGTGACAACATGACTCTGTTTTGGTGGTAGTAGATCAGATGACGAAATCGACACATTTCCTTCCCGTCAAGGTTTCTTATTCTGTGGAGGACTATGCCAAGTTGTATTTGAGAGAGATGGTAAGGCTACATGGAGTGCCTTTGTCCTTTATTTCTGATCGTGGTACCTAATTCACTTCTTAGTTTTGGAAATCATTCCAAAAGGGTCTTGGCACTAATGTAAATCTTAGCACAACTTTTCATCCACAACCCGATGGGCAAGTGGAGCGTACTATCAAAACTTTGGAGGATATGTTACGGGCTTGTGTGATTGACTTCAAGGGATATTGGGATGACCATTTGCCTTTGATTGGATTTGACTATAATAATAGCTATCACTCAAGTATAGGTATGGCTCCATTTGAGGCCCTTTATGGTAGGATGTGTAGATCTCCTATCGGTTGGTTTGAGGTGGGTGCGGTTGCCTTGATAGAGTCCGAGTTAGTTCATGAGGCTATTGAGGAAGTTTGACTTATTAGAGAGAGGTTGAGAACCGCCCAAAGTCGACAAAAGTCTTATGCCGATGTGAGGAGAAGAGATTTAGAGTTGAGGTTAATGGTTGGGTCTACTTGAAAATATTACCCAAGAAGGGTGTGATGAGTTTTGGCAAGAAAGGGTAACTTAGTCCCCAATTTGTAGGCCGACATCAAATTTTGAGACGTGTTGGTAAGGTTGCTTATGAGTTAGATTTGCCAAATGAGTTTACAACCATGTATCTCGTTTTCCATGTCTCTATGTGTCACGACCCAGGGGTACCCGCTAGACGTAACACGTCGTACTTGACCCCGAAGGGGTCTCATACAAGCCCTTATCATATCATGACATAAGAACATAGGGAAAATGCGGAAAATTTAAAACTTTTCTTTACAATCGAAGTCTTTTATAAAATTAGAGAGAGTCTATAACACTATGTCTCAGACCATCTATAACATTTGAATTAAGACTCTTGAATACAATCATAGGGACACGGCCCTCACTAAAAGTCTAAAACATAAAGGAAAGACATAAATGGACATATGGTCAAGCCGTTGAATACTATGAGGACTCACCACTCTTCTTCTTGTTGATCTACTAGGGTCCTAGCCACGAGGGTATAATCTGATATCTCCAAAGCCTACACTTATAGAAAATCTAGAAATATGGGTTAGCACAAAAATGTACAAAGTATGGAAGCCATGCATAAAAATCCTTAAAACATGGATAAAAGGGACACATTGTTTGAAACCATGTTATATGCCACTTTTGAACATCATCTTTGAAATAGTTGGAGAATGTAGCTCATAAGAAAAACAATGCACAATTCATCATAACAAAAAGGATATCATCATGATCACAAGCATAGTCTCCAACACAACATAATGCATACTCCAATCTTCACAAGACATAGTTCACATTAATAATTACATACCAAGATCATATCATCATAATAGAACTATCACATAAGCAACCGTAATCCATACTTGTAAAATGCATAGATAGGATCCAATAATCCTATCTACACTAAGTATTACTACTAGGCCACCGTGATCATGCATAACAGAAGTTCAAATATCTTCATAGCATAAGGAACCTATACTATAACCCCTTTATAAGTCTACTTGTGCCAATGTATAAGTGAAGTCCCATACCCCCACTCACACTAAGTAAAGCTCATTAAGAAGTCATAAGTATAGTTCATGTTCATAATTCATATACAACATACATTTAACTCATAATCATCATATCATAAGAGAGACATACCATGCCCACTTTCAAAGTCTACTTGTGCAAAGCATGAATAAAGTCCCATACCCCCGCTCATACTAAGTAGAACCTCTTGAGCAACCATAATACATAACTTGTATTCTTATCATAATTCATATTCTTATTATATAGGGAAATAACCTTAACTGACATAGACCATGTGAGCTACATAGAATCTGGTGTTCTACCCCCACACTGAAAAGAGGTGTCCTACTTGCCCTAAGGTAGAACGTTCATTTTAGCTTTTAGGTGGATCCACTATTAAATGACCAATGCGGGCACATAGTTATGGGATAAGGAGATTGCTACTAGAAACCCAGACTACCAGCGTGGAGGTTTCCATATCAAGAGATAACCATATTGGGAACTCGGACAACAAACGTGGAGGAACCCATCTCATACTCATATCCACTCGGTGCTAAGCATAATTCCCTTTAAAGTTCATGTTAAGTCTTTACTTAAGTTCATGTTCATGAAAGAATGCACTAGGCACTAAAACCAACTTAACATGATAATAGCTCATAGATTGATTAGGTGAGAATATCCTTTCAACCTTAGAATCATCAACATGTGAGTAAACCTTTTATATCATATCCATAGTGTGTTCATGAGAATAGCCTTTCATTCAACACAACAAGATCATCATAGTCATAATAGTTCATGCATAATTAAGAGTAAGGGTATGGGGAGAATTACCTTTCAATAATACCACAATTACACAATAATCATAAGATCTTCACTTTCTAAGTGAATCATTAGCTTATACACAATTCTCATAAAGATGTACAAACCCTCATAACTTTGCCCTTCAAGGGCCATGAACCACAAGCAACCCCTTAGTCACATCATAGTCATATTCATGCATGGGGTGTATGTGTGTGATTGCCCTTCCAATGACACAACAACAATATTATTATCATAGACACTTTACTCTCAAAGTATTCATAAACATGCACATAATATCATAATCATACATACTTTTAATATCTTGCATTCAAGGGTCACATTGAGTTAACACATCTAGCATTCAACACATGAAACCTAGATACAACCATGACTCAAGTAATCCATCATTTCATGCATAAACTCATGTGATCATATTATAGTTTATGTGGATGAAGTCTTTTCACAATAGGGCCATATACAATTCAACATATATAATGGCTTCCTTCTTGAAGCCTTAACACCCTTAGCTTATTCATTTTAGCTTTTTTCCTTTAAGCCCTAGGAGTCATCTTCATGTTACAAGCCTTACTCTCAACAAATGCCTCACATGTTCATCATGCATACCTATTTCTCAATGTAACCTAACCACATGCCTCATTCTTGATCAATTATTGTCATATTGGAAACATATAAACTCAATCTCAATACTACACAACCATGATCCCTCATATAAGCCCTTAATCATTTCAATTCATGACTATAAGATTTACCCTAAAGCATTTCATATCTAGGTCATCTAGTCTAAGGCAATTCATAAAGAAGTTCATCATTCTTAGAAGGTCACATCTAAACCCTCAATTTGCCTCTTTCATGACATAACCCTAGACTATATTAATTTCACCATAGGATCTTAGGTTAATCAGGGATACATGTTTGATTATACTAGAATCATGTAATTACACCAAGAACAACCATTAATCACATAATTGGGCCAATATTCAACAATTCCCACATCATGAAGTCAATTTAGTAAAGTGGGGGAAATCATAAGTCCAAGGGGAGTTTTCATCATTAAACATCAGTACTCCATCAATCCAATCTTAATTCATCATAATAAAATTTAATAAACCATAATTAAACAATTGAAATCGTTTTGGAAGAAGACCCATGACATAGATTGAAACCTAGGTGTTTGGGGGATTTTGGAAACTTGAAATCATATTTCGAAAGGGCTACTTGAATGAAACTTAATCAAGGATGAAGACTACCATACCTAGATTGAGAAATCTCCACGAAATTGAAGAGAAAAGATGAAATATTGAGCTTCCAACCTTGAATTCTTCTTTTCCAATGGTGGTTTCTAGAGAGAATTATTTTGGAGAAGATGAACTCTTTTGGGTTTGATTTGGGTTTTGAAATAAATGACTTAAATAGGGGTCCTAGGCTTGGGAAAAATGACATAACTTTGAGTTAAAACGATTGAGAAAAGACCTAAGAAGTTACATGACTGTTAACTGCCAAAATGGCATGATGGACGCCTTCACGGACCGTCATCATCACCACGGCCCGTCAAACGGGTCGTGAAGAATTTCCAACCTGACAGTGCTTCACTATTTTAGGCATAACCTTTTACCCCAAGATCGGAATTGGGAAAACTCGGTGGCATTGGAAAGAGGACTCAAAGACCTTTATTTGGATAGGTGATTGCCCACTTAATTCGTTTTGAGCTAAGATGTCTCATCATTTAAAGTTGACCCTACAACTCTAAGTCAAATGAAAAACCTTCATGGACGACTTCACGGTCCGTGTGGGCTTCACGGACCATTGTAATGTCCTTGGACCTTGACCAGTAGACTAGCTTGCCACCCCTTAACCCCTAAAAATCTAACTCATAACCACGACCCCTCTCACGGCCCGTGGTGGCCTTCACGAGCTGTCTAGTGGCTGATGCGGAGGGTCCCTATTTTGGGAAGCATTGTGAAGCTACTGCCTCACACTCCACGGGTGGCACCATGACTCGTGGTGGCCACCACGGGTCATGAAGTCCATCGTGGTCATGGTGGGAAGTGTCTAGGCACGTTTTAGGCAGCCTTGGCCCCCTAGCCATGGCCCTCACTGAAAATCCTTGGCCCTTTCCCTTAACCTTTGACGTTAACTCTTACGTTTAGGCTCTAGTTTAACTTATCAATTTATGAGGTGTTACATTATCTCCCCCTTGAGAACATTCATCCTCGAATGACACTTCTAGACACCTTACGGAATTAAAGACTCAAGACTAGCAGCCCATCATGGATGTAACATCAAAATGCACAGAAACAAGGAGGAAACATCACTCTATCTCAATATACTCCATGCAACACAAGGAAGTATGAATTACATCTAACAACCCATTTATGCATGAGTTTATCATAACTAGTCATGTTCAAGGAGGAATTACCATCTCCTAGTCATAATATGCTTAACATACTATCATGGAGCTCATATGCAATTATTTCTCAAAAGCATTTTATTCAAGGAGGAATTTCTCAACTCCTAACTAAAGCATGCTCATATATTCTTCTCATGAAGTACAATAGGTATCTCTTACTCAAAGCACTACAACATGATAAAAACAATTCAGTTAACTCATTTTCTTTCAAAACATAAGTTTTCATGAACATGCATCATATAAGGAAGTCATGGCAACACATAAGCACATAATAACAATGTTATCTAGGCACACCATCTCCCCCTTGGTAGTGAGCCTATACAAACACTTCTAAACATCATCAATCACATAATCATAGGAGAAACTATATTTCCCAACTAAGAGCAAGCTCAACACAACATTATGGAGTCAATATGCCATTTCATCAAAAGCATAACAAAGCATGTTCATCAAATCACTTCATGAAGTTAAATATGCCATCATCATACTAAAATGCACAATAACATGAGGAACATGTATATCATGAAAAACCCATTTTATACAACACAAGAATCTTTCAAAAACATGCTTAACAGAAGGAGGTCAAGGAATTTCTAAAACACACATGACTCCAAAACATAAAGCAAGCCCAAAAGGGAACTTTTGGTCTCAAGCTAGAATAGGAATAGAAGAAAGGGATGAGGATATCGGGACTCTTGATCAATCTTGTTATCTAAGCCCATCATCTTCCCCTTTGGAGAAATCCCCTTACTATGACCTCAAGTACTACTCCCTTCAAACTCTCTGAAAGCATCACCAAAACTCATTATAACCTTACCGGGTTCTAAGATCAATAGAGGTCTAATGACCATTTCATCCAAATCCTAACAAGGTCAACAAGAGTAACTCTATGGGATAAGGGAACTATGAGACACACATAACATCCAAGACTCCACAATCATGAAATGAGTAAGGGAGGACTTATCATTCTAATCTAGATGTAGCAACCTGTAAAATGAATAAGTGAAACTAGAGCCTAACTTGTGAGTGTGTGAGGTTGTCATGAGGTTTGAGGTTGTTTTATGTTGTTTTGAGCTTTGGTTGAGGGCTTTAGGAGTCAAACGTCAAGGTACGACTCCCCAAGGACTACCCTAGGGGTCCTTGAAGAGGACCCTTAGTCTAACCCCCAAGACCCCAAAGAACCAAGAAAGTCACCAAAAGTTTGGTGACCTACGGAAGGGGACCACACCCTGTAGGTCCATCCACTCCCCGTGGATGACCTCCGTAAGTCAAGCCCCCTATTGCCAAGCAGTAGCCCCAAACCATGGACCAACAGTACAGTGCGTGAGTGGACTCATGGTCCGTGAGTCTAGGGCGTAGTTTGCACCTGTAAAAGGTGTTAAGGTGCCGCCAAGCCAAGGGTGGTATGGTAAATTCCTCCCTTGGCTAGTTAAGTGTATGGACGGTTATTTTAAGTTATTTATGGTGTTTTAAGAGTATTAAAACAATAAAGCACTCATTTAGATTTCATCACTCAAATCAAAACCTCCCCTCCCCTCCAAAAGATCTCTCTCTCGAAACCTCCATTGGAGGTGAAGACTTCAAACTTTCAAAGTCAAAATCATCAAGGCTTTCAAGTGATTTTCATTGGGAATCAATAGCAAGGTATGGTAGTCTTGATCCTTGTCTAATTTTCCATTCAAGGAGACAAATCCAAAGTGATTTCAAAGTATGAAAAATCTATGGTTTTATTCAATCTCATGGGTTCTTTCATCAAACATTTTCAAATGGTTTCTAATGACAAATTATGATTGTATTAGTGTTTAATTGATGATTTAGGATGAAAATACTCTATGAACCCATGATTTTTCTCAATTCCTAAATTTGTGCCTTATAAAGTGGGTTTGTTGATCATGAATGAGTGTTGATGGATTATGCCTAGATTGATTTAGATTGTTGGAGTATTGATGTTTATGTTGAATTGAGTGATTGAATAATGTCAATTTTCTATTCTATTGCAGTGTTTTGGATTTATGGGTTGATGTTGGTTCATGGCCTTGAAAGGGCAAGTTATGACCTAATTACATGTTGAAGTAGGATTGTGCTAGAGATGTTGATCCACTTAAAAGGTGGAGGTGTTTAATTACTATGTATGATTATGATGTGAATAATATGCATGTGATTTCAATGATAGAATGATGATCATGTATAAAATGTAATTGTGTTATTGTTGATAGTATATTTTCAATTAATACTCATCAATGTTGATGATAAAATGTGAAGGGTTTTCTTCTATATGATGTATATCCTGAATTGGTAGGCTTTATGCATCCTTTTCTTGTATAAATGAAAGTAAGGTGACAATGTATGTCTTGAATTGGTAGGCCTTATGCATCCTCTTCTTGAATGAATGAAAGTATAGTTGATTGTTGAATCTTGAGTTGGTAGGCTTAGGCATCGTCTCTTGTATAATGAATGTGTCTTGAGTTGATGAATATGAATCAATAGGCTATGTGATTCCTTTCATATATGAGTAATGAATGAGTCTTAACTTGATGGATATTAATCGATAGGCTTAAGGCATTCCTTTCATAAATGATCTAATGTAATGAAGACTCTAGAATCGATAGGCTAACGACATTCCTTTCTTAACGAGTCAATGTACTACGAATTGAGGTTATGGCATTCCTTGCATGAGTATAAGAATGTAATGAGGAACCATGAATCGATAGGCTTATGACATTTTTTTCATGAGGACTCTAGAGCTATCCTTGAATGTACCATGGATCGATAGGCTTATGGCATTCCTTCCATGTGAAATGATGTAACTTGGGTCGATAGGCCAATGGCATTCCTCCCTAGTACAATAATGTAATATGAATGAAATACTCTATGGGAATGGAGGCTAAGCACCGAGCAAATATTGTTAGATTGAAACTCTCCCAATGTTAGGTTAGAGCTCCTATGAACATCTTCCTATCGCATAACTATGTGCCCACATAGAATATTAGCTAGCGGATTCCATCCGAGCTAATGTTACCGGTCTACCTTAGGCAAGTAGACCACTTCTTTACGGTGTGGGGTTACATGACACCGGATTCCATGTCTAGCTCACATGGTCTATGCCAGTTAAAAGGTTATTCCCATCATGTGAGATGTGGATTATGGTTTCTTGAGGAGTTCTATGAAGTGTGAGTGGTAGTATGGGATGCCATCCATGCATTGTACGGGTAGGATTTGAGAGGGTCATAGTGAGTTCTCTAAGTCTTAATGACTAATGTATGAAAGTCCTCTTATGTGTGAAAGTTCTTTAAATGAAGCTATTGAAGAATGTTTACTCTTATATAGTTAAATGTAAAGATGCATGCTATACTTGGATTGTATTATGAGTTACTTCCTTGTTATGACTTATTGTATATGAATGTTCCTTGTCTATGGTGACTTCGAAGGAGTACTTAGTGTGAGTAGTAGTATGGGATGCTACTTGCACATTGCACAAGTACGACTTAGATTTGTCTTGGGTAATGGTCCTTATGTGACGATTTGACTTATGTAATGCTTATGTCTCTTGAATGAGTATTGTGTGAAGATGGAAAGGATGAATGGTAAGTTCACTTTTTGTGACCTTATGGTGGTGCCTTAGTGTGGATGGTGGTATGGGATGCTATCCATATATTGCACAAGGTGTAGCTTGAGGGTTACTTGAGGTGAAGACTAATGTGAAGGTAATTGTTTTTATGTTGATTATGTTCAAAAGTGAAAGTATGACTTGAATGTTGGTTGTGACTTATCTTATGCCTCTTTTATCAATGTTCATGAAGTTTTACCAAAATGGCACAAAAGCATGACTTTCAAATAAATGTCCGTTTTGAGCATGGGTTTTGCATGACTTTCATACTTAGTACATATAATTGCTAACCAATATTTCTTCTCCATTTTTTCCAAAGTGTAGGGTTTGGAGATATTGGTGTGCTATGATTGAAGGATAGGTTTCTAAGGTGCTTGAAGATGAAGACTTGGTGAGTCCTCATAGTTTCTAGGGTAAAACCCATTATGTTCCTTTTATGTCTTTTAGTTTATGTTAGAGCTTTTGTATGGGCTAAGTCCCAATGTTGTATTCAAAGTATTAGATGGTTTGAGCCATAGTATACAAAGTCTAGAAAGTCTTTCGCTTGCTTTTAATGAAAATGTCTTAGATTGTAAATGAAACCTTTTAATTCTTCTCTATTTTCCTATGTTCTTATGTTCAGGAATGCTATGAGGCTTGTATAAGACCCCTTCGGGGTCGAGTACGCCGTGTCACATCTAGGGGCTAGCCTTGGGTCGTGACAAACATGGTATTAGAGCACAAGATTTTGGAGTGGTCTTAGATTGTATTTAACAACATCTAGTAGAGTCTTGTTCATAATGTGAAGCGCCCCACATTATGAATGAGAGACTATTGGGTGTTAAGAAAGTTTCACTTTTTCATTCTTCAAGTTGTGCCATGGAGTTTAACTCTATAATGTCTTTCCCTTATTCCTTATGTGATGGTCTTTAGAGTATGGTCACTTGAAATGTTTATGTTACAAGGGTTGAGGAAGAGAAAATGTTGGTTGTAATGCCAACTATGGCTGTGTGACTTGATAGATGTGAGATGGAATATTGTGATGTTGACTTTAGTATGAATGGGTTGCTTTATGGTGATGTGTGCTGTTGGTAGAACCCGACTTAGTTATGATGAGTTTTGAGGTATGTTGAGAGAATTGGTAAAATGTGGTGTTTTAGAAATGCCTAGGTGTGATGAGTATGAAGGTTTAGTGATGTCTTGCTCCGACCTTAGAATGGAAAGAAGTGAAGTTTGAAAGAGCTAGTATAAGCTTTCTCCCAAGTGAGGGATAATGTGCCTAGATGGTAAGGTCTTTAAGTGTCCTTGATGTTCATGAGTTAGGCTTGATTGATGTTCTCACCTTAAGAGGTGTAGTAAGTTTGAGGAGTTTAAACCCGGTGTGGTAGACTCATATGAGACCTTGAGTGATGTTGTAAGGTTGATTGTGAGCAAGAGTTGCTTAATGAGGACCTTCCTAGTTTAAAGTACTGGTATGTTGATGGTTTCTTGTAAGTTGTGAATGTCTTGATTTAGGTTCCTATGTAATGTTCATGATTAACCCTAGTTGGGTTTACTCCTAAGTGGGGGATAGTATGTTGAGTAGTAAGGTTGTTGAGAGTTCCGATATCCTTACTTCTTTCTTTATGTGCATATTCAAGCCTAAGACATAGAGTTCCTTTTTGGCTTGTTTCATGTTTTTGGAGTCATGTGTGAATGTGTTTCCATGGTCTTCTTATGTCATGCATGTTCTTAATGAGTTTATGTTTGAATGAGAAAATGAGTTTTCATGAATTATGTTCCTCATATTAAGGTGCATTTAGTATGAGTTGCTAATATGCTTCATGAGATTAAATGTTGAACATGCCTAAATGTGCTTTTGAGCAAAGTTGTATAATGTGCCTAATGATGTTATGATGAGCATGATGTGATTTGGAGAAGGAAGTTCCTCCAATGAAATGGGAAATGATGAAGTTTTCATGCATAATGAGTTTGTAGATGTAGTTCCTACTTTCTTGAATTGCATGAAGTATGTTGATGTGGAGTTGAAGTTTCCTCCTAGTTGTGTGCATTGTATATGATGTTGAATGCATAGTGGGCTGCTAGTCTTGAGTCGTTAACCCCTTAATGTGTTTAAAGTGTCATTCGAGGATGAATGTTTCTAAGTGGGGGATAATGTAGTGACCCATAAAATGAATAAGTGAAACTACAGCCTAACTAGTGAGTATTTGAGGTTGTCATAAGGTTTGAGGTTGTTTTATGTTGTTTAGAGCTTCGGTTGAGGGGTTTAGGGGTCAAATATCAAGGTACGACTCCCCAAGGACCACCCTAGGGGTCCTTGAGGAGCACCCTTAGTCTAACCCCCAAGACCCCAAAGAACCATGAAAGTCACCAAAAGTTTGGTGACCTACCAAAGGGGACCATGCCCCATGGATGGCCTCCGTAGGTCAAACCCCCAATTACCAAGCTGCAGCACCAAACCACGGACCAATAGTACGGTCCGTGAGTGGACTCATGGTCCGTGAGTCTAGGGAGTGGTTTGCACTTGTAAAAGCTGTTAAGGTGCCGCCAAGCAAAGGGTGGTTTGGTAAATTCCTCCCTTGCCTAGTTAAGTGTATGGACAGTTATTTTAAGAGTATTAAAACATTAAAACACTCATTTAGATTTCATCACTCAAATCAAAACCTCTCCTCCCCTCCAAAAGATCTCTCTCTAGAAACCTCCATTGGAGGTGAAGACTTCAAGCTTTCAAGGTCAAAATCTTCAAGGTTTTCAAGTGATTTTCGTGGGGAATCAATAGCAAGGTATGGTAGTCTTGATCCTTGTCTAGTTTTCCATTCAAGGAGCCAAATCCAAAGTGATTTCAAAGTATGAAAAATCTAGGGTTTTACTTAATCTTATGGGTTCTTTCATCAAACATTTTCAAATGGTTTTTAATGAAAAATTATGATTGTATTAGTGTTTAAATGATGATTTATGATAAAAATACTCTTTGAACCCATGATTTCTCTCAATTCCTAAATTTGTGCCTTATGAAGTGGGTTTGTTGATCGTGAATGAATGTTGATGGGTTATGCCTAGATTGATTTAGATTGTTGGAGTATTGATGTTTATGTTGAATTAAGTGATTGAATCATGTCAATTTCTTATTCTATTATAGTAGTTTGGATTTGTGGGTTAATGTTGGTTCATGGCCTTGAAAGGGCAAGTTATGACCTAATTACATGTTGAAGTAGAATTGTACTAAAGATGTTGATCCACTTGAAAGGTGGAGGTGTTTAATTACTATGTATGATTATGATGTGAAGGATATGCATGTGATTTCAATGATAGAATGATGATAATGTATAGAATGTAACTGTGTTATTGTTGATAGTATATTCTCAATTGACACTCATGAATTTGATGATAGAATTTGAAGGGTTTTCTTCTATATGATGTATATCTTGAATTGGTAGGCTTTATTATTCCTTTTCTTGTATAAATTAAAGTAAGGTGACTATGTGTCTTGAATTGGTTGGCCTTATGCATCTTCTTCTTGAATGAATAAAACTATAGTTTGTTGTTGAATGTTTAGTTGGTAGGCATAGGCATCCTTCCTTGTATGATGAATGCGTCTTGACTTGATGAATATGAATTTATAGGCTATGTCATTCCTTTCATATATGAGTAATGAATATGTCTTGACTTGATGTATATGAATCGATAGGTTTAAAGCATTCCTTTAATAAATGATCTAATGTAATGAATACTATATAATCGATAGGCTAACGACATTCCTTTCTTAATGAGTCAATGTACCATAAATTAATAGGCATATGGCATTCCTTTCATGAGTATAAGAATGTAATGAGGAACCATGAATCGATATGATTATGATATTCCTTTCATGAGGATTCTAGAGCTATCCTTGAATGTACCATGGATCGATTATGGCATTCCTTCCATGTGAAATGATGTAACTTGGGTCGATAGGCCAATGGCATTCCTCCCTAGCACAATAATGTAATGTGAATGAAATACTCTATGAGAATAGAGGTTAAGCACCGAGCGGATATGGTTAGATGGAAACTCTCTCAATGTTAGGTTAAAGTTCCAATGAACAACTTCCTATCCCATAACTATTTGCCCACATAGGATATTAGCTAGCGGATTCCATTCGAGCTAATGTTACCGGTCTACCTTAGGCAAGTAGATTACCTCTTTATGGTGTGGAGTTATATGACACCGGATTCCATTTCTAGCTCACATGGTATATGTCGATTAAATGCTTATTCCCATCATGTGAGAGTGCATTATGGTTTTTTGAGGAGTTCTATGAAATGTGGGTGGTAGTATGGGATGCCATCCATGCATTGCACGAGTAGGCTTTGAGAGCGTCATAATGAGTCCTCTAAGTCTTAATGACTACTGTATGAAAGTCCTCTAATGTATGAAAGTTCTCTAAATGAACCTATTGAAGAATGTTGACTCTTATATGGATAAATGTTAAGATGCATTCTATACTTGTATTGTATTATGAGTTACTTCCTTGTTATGACTTATTGTATATGAATGTGTCTTGTCTCTGGTGACTTCAAAGGAGTACTTAGTGTGAGTAGTAGTATGGGATGCTACTTGCACATTGCACAAGTATGACCTAGAGTTGTCTTAGGTGATGGTCCTTATGTGACGATATGACTTATGTAATGTTTATGTCTCTTGTATAAGTATTGTATGAAGATGGAAAGTACGAATGGTAAGTTCACTTTTAATGATCTTATGTTGGTACCTTAGTGTGGATGGTGGTATGGGACGCTATCCATACATTGCACAAGGTATAGCTTGAGGGTTACTTGAGGTGAAGGCTAATGTGAAGGTAATGGTTTTTATGTTGATTATGTTCAAATGTGAAAGTATGACTTGAATGTTGGTTGTGACTTATATTATGCCTCTTTTATCAATGTTCATGAAGTTTTACCAAAATGGCATAAAAACATGACTTTCAAATAGATGTCCGTTTTAAGCGTAGTTTTTGCATGGCTTCCATACTTAGTTCATCTACTGTGCTAACCCATATTTCTTCTCCATTTTTACCAAATTGTAGGGTTTGGAGATATTGGTGTGCTATGATAGAAGGAAAGGTTTCTAAGGTGCTTGAAGATGAAGACTTGGTGAGTCCTCATAGTATCGAGGATAAAACCCATTATGTTCCTTTTATGTCGTTTAGTTTATGTTAAGGCTTTTGTATGAGCTAAGTCCCAATGTTGTATTCAAAGTATTAGATGGTTTGAGACAGTATACAAAGTCTAGAAAGTCTTCCACTTGCTTTTAATGAAAATGTCTTAGATTGTAAATGAAAGTTTTTAATTCTTCTCTATTTTCCTATGTTCTTATGTTCAAGAATGCTATGAGGCTTGTATAAGACCCCTTCGGGGTCGAGTACGCATTGTCGCATCTAGGGGCTAGCCTTGGGTCGTGACACTAGAGGAGGAATATAAGGGAACATAAGAATATCGGGACATCTCATTGGCCCTTGGCCTCCCAAGTAGCACCCTCAACTCCAAACCCTTACTAAAATACCACTCCTCAACATTCTCATGGGATCACTTCCTTACCTTTCTATTTTCTTAACATGCCGGTATAAAATCCCAATTGATACTTCTAAATTTGAGAGGTTCTTATTTAAGCACTCTTGCTCACAAGCAACCTTACCAACATTACTCAAGATCTCATATGAGCCTACCAAACCAGGGCCAAACTTCTCAAACGCACTACACCTCTCAAGGTTAGAATTTCATACCAATCCACATCATGAACATCTAGAACACTCAACGACCTTGCCATCTAAGCACATTATCTTCCCCTTGGGAGTAAACCTACTCGGACTTTTCTAAGCACCAATTCTTTCAATTTCTATGGTCGGAGCAAGTTATCACTCAACTTTTCACATTCACCACACAAGGTGATTCTAAACAATGGATAATTACACTTCTTATCCTCTGTTAGATGAGTCTACTCACTCAACATCTCTAGGCATCACACAAACACCACCATTCATCAAATCCTCCAACAAACACATAACCATAAAGCAATCCATCTATACCAAAGGACATAATCTAATACTATCATATCAAGACTCATCTTGTAACAATCCTCTCGGAAGGATGCTACCCCTTAAAGGAGAAATATAATTTAATACTTGCGACATTTAAAAGAGATTAACAAAGGGCATATTGATTATAGTCTAGTAGATGAATTAGGTTTGTAGGAAAAAAACTAGTTAAGGAAGTGAAACCTGCCCATTTACACATTAATTTGATGCCAAACTGAAACTGCATAACATTTTATCTTATGGTGGAAGAACCCTTACAAAATAATCTAATCAAATAACTTACTAGGTTTTCTTGTATATATTTCATCCTCACACTTAGAATAATATAAAAGAATAGTACCAACTTTCAAGTACTAACATTTGCCGGTTCATGCTTCACACAAACATTCAAAAGAAATAGTAAATTTAGTATATTACAAGACTTGGGTTTACACACCCCAAAAAGAACAAAACATATGGTCATACTTATAGTACAACCCATGGTGACATGATCAAATTATCCTTCAAAATTTCAGGTAAATTTACAACATATAGATCATGTACAAGTCCTAAGATTTATGCAAACTATATATGCCTATATGCAAATGTGATCTTCCCATAAAGCTCTCAAAAACTCCGTTTCCAATGGCCAGCTTCAAGTATTCCCTTGAACGTTCCCTACGATCGAAACAACTATCGCTAAGCATAAAGCTTAGTGGTGTAAAAACTATATGCGTGGAGCCTCTAGATTCACCAAGTTACCTTTCAAAATTCATGGACAACACAATTGAAACATAATAAATAAATTAAGTATACAATTTATTAAGGGTATCAAGTTCTATATTTAAAGATCCAAGTGTCAAGAATGCTCATAACACCATTTCCCAAGAGATCCAATACCAAGGCTCGTCCAATATATACGTCATACCGTCACACCTAGCATAACCAAGTATCAAGAAGGATCGAAGCCCTGTATCAAGAAGGTTCAAAGCCCAATAATCAAGAGAATCAAGAACCATATTAAAAATGGTTTCCTAGTTCATACTTAAAATGGAAAACTTCCATACTTAAGATGAACCAAAAATCTAGAGTCAAGATGGCAAATAATCTGAATCAATAGGCATGCCAATAGTGACAAAATCAAATCCACAAGAAGGACAAAGTCCCAACAAGAATGCCAGGTGATCAAGCAATCCGTACAAGTGGACGAGTTACACAAGTGTCTTGAAAGTTTCAGAGAATATCAATAGGAAAATACAACGTGACAAGAATTAACCAAGGTATCGAGATAACCCTTCAAATATACAAGAAGATAACAAGAGTACAAGTACAAGTTTATACACAAACCTCGGGCTTTAGCATAGAAACAGTCCAACAAAACTTCAAGAATTCAAACCATAGACCGCCCAACGTATCAAGGTCCTGAACTTGTACACGAGTATAAATAGCCTTAAAAATATAATTAAATAACTTCTTTAACTTATATTAGCTCAATAATGTTGACGTTAAACAGAATCATCATCACAAGTAAGACTAGCATGTACAAATACAACTATGCTTCCAAAACAGTAAATCTGTCCAGCCTGGTACCTCAAGTCGCAACTTAGATTTGAAAAGGAAAAATGCCAAACTGGACTTTCTATCCTTCATGAAAGATGTAGGTACATCTCTTAAGGTTTAAAATAAACAAGAATCACTGCAAAATATATTTTGTACAAAAAGATATATTCATAACACTAACAGTTGATCATATAGGATTCCAAATTCCGAAATCTGGACAGAACTTGCCCTATGTTGCGTCCCATATTCCGAATCCATAACAGCTAAATTAGAGTTTGACATAGACATAAGAGTTTTAGGTATACGAATTAGATTTCCAAATCATATTTATTCACTATAAATGAAGTTCCAGAGGACGAGATATGCATAAAATATCAAACACTACCCAGCTTAGAAACAGATTTCATCACTTACCAAAAAGAAGTGCGTGTCTCGAATTCCAGCCAAAATGACCAAGTTTTTCTCTTGTGATTTTGAGAGTAATATGGTTAGAGAGAGTTCACCAGGTTTCTTAGAGCTAAGGAACACGAATTTCAATATAGAGGAGGTGTAAACATATAGTCACCAAAAGTGATGCTTATCCCCTTTACAACTAATCTTCAAAGGTGCTGCCCAAATAATTGTGTGCTGCCTAAAATGCATACATATATACCTATATGTATATCCCTCACCTCCATTTCAAGTTAGACATAATTATAATTAGAATATTACATAAATATCCCAATACAATCCCTTAAATTACGATCACAATTTATGTTAAGCAAGTTTGCAAATATCACAAAATTTCAAGTTCACAAAACTAGAATAAAACATATTGTAGTAATTAAGCAACGTTAAATCGACATGCAACTCTTGGTTAGTATTTTGGGGTGTTACACATCTAGTCACATAGCCATAATTAACATTACTACTCACATTTTTCTCCCTCGATCCTTGTAGCATGATCCCTTCAAGTGGTCATATCAATATGACCATCAAATAAGGAATAGGAGATAGATCTTATAGAGTTAAACTCTATGGCATGACTTGAAGAATGAAGAAGTAAGATTTTCCTAACATCCAATAGCCCCTATTCATAAATGTGGTGCGCTACACACTATGAACAAGACTCTACTAGATGTGGTTTGAGACATCCTAAACACATCCCAAAATCGTGTAGCCTGATACCAAGTTTTTCATGACCCAGGGGTACCCACTAGATGTAAAACAACGTACTTGACCCCGAAGGGGTTTCATACAACCATTTAGATATCATGACATAAGAACATAGAGAAAAAATACAGAAAATTTAAAATTTTTCTTTACAATCGAAGTCTTCTATAAAATGAGAGAGAGAGAGAGAATCTATAACACTATGTCTCAAACCATCTATAACATTTGAATTAAAACTCTTGAATACAATCTTAGGGACACGACCCTTACTAAAAGTCTAAAACATAAAGGGACATATGGTCAAACCCTCGAATACTATGAGGACTCACCACTCTTGTTCTTCTTGATCTACTAGGGTCCTAGCCACGAGGGTAGAATCCGATATCTCCAAACCCTACACTTATAGAAAATGTAGAGCCATGGGCTAGCACAAAATGTACTAAGTATGGAAGCCATGCATAAAAATTCTTAAAACATGCATAAAAGGGACATTTTATTTGAAACCATGCTATATGCCACTTTTGAACATCATCTTTGAAATAGTTGGAGAATGTAGCTCATAAGACAAACCATGCGCAATTCATCATAACATAAAGGATATCATCATAATCACAAGCATAGTCTCCAACACAACAAAATGCATGCTCCAATCTTCACAAGACATAGTTCACATTCATAATTACATACCAAGATCATATCATCATAATAGATCTATCACATAAGCAACCCTAAACCATACTTGTGCAATGCATATATAGGATCCCATAATCCTATCTACACTAATTATCACTTCTAGGCCACCATGATCATGCATAACATAAGTTCATATATCTTCATAGCATAAGGAACCTACACTATAACCCCTTTATAAGTCTACTTGTGCAATGTATAAGTGAAGTCCCATAGCCCCACTCACACTAAGTAAAGCTCATTAAGAAGTCATAAGTATAGTTCATGTTCATAATTCATATAAAACATACATTTTACTCATAATCATCATATGATAAGAGAGACATACCATGAACACTCTCAAAGTCTACTTGTGCAATGCATGAATGAAGTTCCATACCCCAGTCATACTAACTAGAACCTTTTGAGGAACCATAATACATAACTCGTGTTCTTATCATAATTCATTTTCTTATCATATAGGGAAATAGCCTTAACCGTAGACCATGTGAGCCACATGGAATTCGGTGTTTTACCCCAACATCGAAAAAAGGTGTCCTACTTGCCCTAAGGTAGAACGTTCATTTTAGCTTTTAGGTGGATCCACAAACTAAAGAGCTATGTAGGCACATAGTTATGGGATAAGGATATTGCTACTAGAAACCCGGACAACTAACATGGAGGTTTCCATCTCATGAGATAACCATATTGGCAACCCGAACTACTAACGTGAAGGAACCCATATCATACTCATATTCACTCTGTGCTACACATAATTCCCTTTAAAGTTCATGTTAAGTCTTTACTTAAGTGCATGTTCATGAAAGAATGCACTAGGCACTCAAACCAACATAACATCATTATAGCTCATAGATTCATTAGGTGAGAATGTCCTTTCAACCTTAGAATCATCAACATGTGAGTAAATCTTTCAGATCATATTCATAGTGTCTTCATGAGAATAGCCTTTCATTCAACACAACAAGATCATCACAGTCACAATAGTTCATGCATAGTTAATTGTAAGGGTATGGGGAGAATTACCTTTCAACAATACCACAATTACACAATAATCATATGATCTTCACTTTCTAAGTAAATCATAAGCTTATACACAATTCTCATAAGGATGTACAAACCCTCATAACTTTGCCATTCAAGGGCCATGAACCACAAACAACACCCTAGTCACATCATAGTCATATTCATGCATGGGGTGTATGTGTATGATTGTCCTTCCAATGACACAACAACAATATTATTATCGTAGACACTTTACTCTCAAAGTATTCATAAACATGCACATAATATCATAATCATACATACTCTTCATATCTTGCATTCAAGGGTCACATTGATTCAACACATCTAGCATTCAACACATGAAACCTAGATACAACCATGACTCAAGTAATCCATTCATTTCATGTATAAAATCATGTGATCATATTATAGGTCATGCGGGTGAGTTTTTTCACAATAGGGCCATATACAATTCGACGTACATAATGGCTTCTTTCTTGAAGCCTTAACACCCTTAGCTTATTCATTTTAGCTTTTTACCTTTAATCCGTAGGATTCATGTTCATGTTACAAGCCCTACTCTCAAGCAATGCCTTACATGTTTATCATGCATACCTATTTCTCAAGGTAACCTAATCACATGCCTCATTCTTGATCAATTATAGTCATATAGGAAACATATAAACTCAATCTCAATACTACACAACCATGATCCCTCATATAAGCCCTTAATCAATTCAATTCATGTCTAAAAATTGGTGACTTTTCATCAATAAGAGCCAAGACAAGATCATCATAGTCAGATGAGTCGATGTCCACTATGAAGATCTGTACGAAAGTTTTTATGTCGCCGCTTTACCCTAAACAAATTCATATCTAGGTCATCTAGTCTAAGACAATTCATAAGAAGTTCATCATTTTTAGAAGGTCATATCTAAACCCTCAATTTTCCTCTTTCATGACATAACCCTAGACTATATTAATTTCACCATAGGATCTTAGGTTAATCAAGGATAAATGTTTGATTATACTAGAATCATGTAATTACACCAAGAACAACCATTAATCACATAATTGAGCCAATATCCAACAATTCCCACATCATGAAGTCAATTTAGTAAAGTGGGGGAAATCATGGATCCAAGTGGAGTTTTCATCATAAAACATCAATACTCCATCAATCCAATATTAATTCATCATAATCAACCTTAATAAACCATAATTAAATAATTGAAATCGTTTTGGAAGAAGGCCCATGACATAGATTGAAACCCTAGGTTTTTGGGCGATTTTGGAAACTTGAAATCATCTTTTCAAAGGGCTCCTTGAATGAAATTTAATCAAGGATGAAGACTACAATTAACTTGATTGAGAAAACACCACGAAATTGAAGAGAAAAGATGAAATCTGGAGCTTCCAACCTTGACTTCTTCATCCCCAATTGTGATTTCTTGAGAAAGAATTAATTTGGAGAGGATGAACTCTTTTGGTTTTATTTGGGTTTTGAAATAAATGACTTAATTGGGTGAGTTTTGGGGTTAATATGACTTAAATAGGGGTCCAAGGCTTAGGTAAAACGACATAACTTTGAGTTAAAATGATTGGGAAAAGACCCAAGAATTTACCTGACTGTTAACTGCCGAAATGGCATGATGGACGCCTTCACGGACCGTCATCATCATTACGGCCCATCAAACGGGTGGTGAAGAATTTCCAGCCTAACATTGCTTCAGTATTTCGGGAATAGCCTTTTACCCCTAGATGGGAATTGGCCAAACTTGGTGGCGATGGAAAGAGGACTCAGAGATCTTTAATTGGAAAGGTAATGGCCCACCTAACTCATTTTCATCTAAGAGATATCATCATTTGAAGTTGACCCTACAACTCTAAGTCAAATGAAAACCCTTCACGGACAACTTCACGGTCCGTGTGGGCTTCACGGACCGTTGTGATGCCCTTGGCCCTTGAACAGTAGCCTAGATTGCCACTCCTTAACCCCTAAAAATCTAACTCATAACGACGACCCCTCATACGGCCCGTGGTGGCCTTCACGAGCCGTCTAGTGGCTCATTGGGAGGGTCCCTATTTTGGTCAGCTTTGTGAAGCTACTGCTTTACCTTCCACGGGTGGCACCACGACTCGTGAAGACCCTCGTGGTCATGGTGGGCAGTGTTTAGGCTCATTTTAGGCAGCCTCGGCCCTCTAGCAGAAGCCCTCACCCAAAATCCTTAGCCCTTGCCCTTAACCTTTGACGTTAAGTCCTACGTTTAGGCTCTAGTCTATAAGCTTTAGCCTAAAGCAATTCATATCTAGGTCATCTAGTCTAAGACAATTCATAAACAAGTTCATAATTCTTAGAAGGTCACATCTAAACCCTCAATTTGCCTCTTTCATGACATAACCCTAGACTATATTAATTTCACCATAGGATCTTAGGTTAATCAAGGATATATGTTTGATTATACTAGAATCATGTAGTTACACCAAGAACAACCATTAATCACATAATTGGGCCAATATTCAACAATTCCTACATCATGAAATCAATTTAGTAAAGTGGGGGAAATCATGGGTCCAAGGGGAGTTTTCATCATAAAACATCAATACTCCATCAATCCAATCTTAATTCATGATAATTAATCTTAATAAACCATAATTAAGTAATTGAAATCGTTTTGGAAGAGGATCCATGACATAGATTGAAACTTAGGTTTTTGGGGGATTTTGGAAACTTGAAGTTATCTTTTCAAAGGGCTCCTTGAAAGAAACTTAATCAAGGATGAATACTACCATACCTTGATTGAGAAAACTCCACGAAATTGAAGAAAAATATGAAATCTTGAGCTTCCAACCTTGACTTCTTCTTCTCCAATGGTGGTTTCTAGAGAGAGAATTATGTTGGAGAAGATGAAATCTTCTGGGTTTGATTTGGATTTTGAAATAAATGACTTAATTGGGTGAATTTTGGGGTTAAAATAACTTAAATAGGGGTCCTCGGCTTGGGCAAAACGATATAACTTGAGTTAAAAAGATTGGGAAAAGACTGAAGAAGTTACCTGACTGTTAATTGTCGAAATGGCATGATGGACGCCTTCACGGACCATCATCATCACCACGGCCCGTCAAACGGGTCATGAAGAATTTCCAGCCGAATAGTGCTTCACTATTTTGGGAATAACTTTTTACCCCGAGATCATAATTGGGCAAACTCGGTAGTGTTGGAAAGTGGACTCATAGACCTTTAATTGGATAGGTAGTGTCCCACCTAATTCGTTTTGAGCTAAGAAATATCATTATTTGAAGTTGACCCTACAACTCTAAGTCAAATGAAAACCCTTCACGGACTATTTCACGGTCCGTCTGGGTTTCACAGACCATTGTGATGCCCTTGCCCCTTGACCAGTAGCCTAGCTTGCCACCCCTTAACCCCTAAAAATCTAACTCATAACCAAGACCCCTCCCACGGCCCTTGGTGGCCTTCACGGGCCGTCTAGTGGCTCGTGGGGAGGGTCCCTAATTTGGGCAGCTTTGTGAAGCTACTGCCTCACCTACCACGAGTGGCACCACGACTTGTGGTGGCCACCACAGGTCGTGAAGACCCTCGTGGTCATGGTGGGCAGTGGCTAGGCATGTTTTAGGCAGCCTTGGCCCCCTAGCCATGGCCCTCACCGAAAATCCTTGGCCCTTGCCCTTAACCTTTGACATTAACTCTTACGTTTAAGCTCTAGTTCAACTTATCAATTTCTGTGGTGTTACACTATGCTTAAGAAGTGTGTTGGAGATCCGACTTCCATAGTTTCCCTAGAAGGGTTGGGAGTTGATGAGAGTCTCTCATATGAGGAAGTTCTGGTTGAAATTTGGGACCAACAAGTTACGAAATTGAGAAACAAGGAAATAGCTTCCATAAAGGTTTTGTGGAGGAATCAACTAGTTGAGGGTGCTACTTGGGAGGCCGAGGCCGATATGCAGTTCCGATATCCTTATCTTTTTCCTTCTACTCCTATTCTAGCTTGAGGTAATGAATTTCCTCTTGGTTTGTTCTATGATGTGAAGTCATGTGTGTTTTATGTGTTCCCATGATTTCCTTGTATGTATGTTCATTAAAAAGCTTAAGAATGACTTATGTGATTTTTTTTCTCATGCTGTTGTGCATTGAGTATGAGTTGCCTATAGACTTCATGAGATGAATTGTTGAACATGCCTTAACTTGGAGTGGAGATTTTCTCCTTGGGTATGTGCTTTGAGTATTGATTTCATATAAGCTCCATGAGATTGTGTTGATCATGCTTTTTAAGTTTGGAGATGGTAAGTTCCTCCTTGAATGTAAAAAATCTAAAAATTTCATGCATATGGGGTTGTTAGATTTAGTTCCTACTCCCTTATGGTATATTGAGTATGTTTAGCTTAGAGTTGATGTTTCCTCCTTAGTTGTGTGCATTTTGATGAGTTACATGCATGATGGGCTGCTACTCTTGAGTCTTTTCGTTTATAAATGTGCCTAGAATCTCATTCGGGGAAGAATGATCCCAAAGGGGAGATATTGTAACACCCCGGATTCAAAATAGGGAACATAGCAGCTTTTCAGGACTTACAGGTGCTATCCACGAGGGCCTAACCACGGGTCGTGAGTCGGACCCCGAGCCATAGGTGGGGCTGTGGAGAGCGCCACCTAAATTGGTTGAGGCATGGACTATGGTGGGACCTATAGATCATTGGTGGGTCCACGCCCCGTGGTCCAACAACCGTCGTATGGCCCAAGACTCTCTGACAATGGACCACGACTGACCAGAACGGATCGTAGGTCAGTAGACGGTTTGTCGGTCGAGATTCCGTGGGTCGCGCCTGTCAGTTAATTTTAGTGGAACTTGGGTCTTTTCTAGTTTTAATTAAATTGAAGTGGTGTCGTTATACCCAAGTCTAGATCACCTATATAAGTTATTTAGACCCCTAAATTCACTCATCTAAGCCATTCTCTCAAATCCCAAAAGAAAACCCCAAACTATCTCTCAAATATTCTCTTTTTAGAAGGTAGGAGAAGCAGGAGGAGATTGAAGCTAGGTCAAGGTCAAGTCTCCTAATCTTTAAGCTTTTATGGGCTTTTTGACTAAGGTATGATGGCTTTTCATCCATGGGATCCTTCCTCCCATGGAGTCCCTTAGAATTCCCTAATTGTGAAGTCTAAATCCCTAATTCTAGTTAGGGTTTCTTCCAATGTCGTGGGTTATGATGAATGTTAATCCAATTGAGTGGATTATGATTGTTTATGATTGAATTGATAGTATTACATGTTTTTCAGATGAAATTACATGTACCCATGCCTATTTCATGATTTTAACCTAGAATTGATGAACTAGGGTTGATACCTTAAAGGGAAACTTTATGGGTTTAGATATCTCCTTATAGGAATGATGAATTATTATTAGGATTGCTTGAGATTGAAGCATATATGATGAATATGATGTTAATTTCTTGAGAATAAAGCATAGATGATGATCATGAGATGTAGTGCCTTGAGAGTAGGGCTTAGACTATGAATTATTGATTGTTGATGTTGAAGTGTGGAAGGGATACTTCCCACAATGAATTGCTAAGCATGATTGTATAAATGTTAAAGGCTTTCTCACATGAATTATTCTAGGTTGAAAGGATTGGTCACCTAAAATGAATCTAGACAAAAAGATTATGTAAATGATGAGGCTAGAGGCGACTACCCTTTACTCCACATGAGAAGGATATGAAGGTGATTTCCCATAATTGAACAAGAGGTGATTAACCATGTTCCTAATATGATGAATGGACATGGAGGCCAGTACCCATGATCCTTATGAAATGATGTGGAGGCGAGTACCCTTGTCATATGATGTGATTGTGGAGGCGAGTACCCATGATCTTAAGATAAGTACGGTAAGAGACGAATACCCATTTTGCATTTGTAAGTTAGGCAAGGAGGTGAATCCCCATTTCTTTAAAATTAAGTATGACTAATGTGAATTATGTTATTAAGATGATTAGCTTGGAGTGTTGCTTGATATACCTTCCATGATGTAAGCATGACTAGAGGCGGATGACCCAAGTCTAAGGTTAAATAGATTTTGCTTGTGTAGCATTTCTCCTTTATTATGATGATGACTTATGTGATTGATTATGCTTATGGTTTCTATTGACTAACCATTATGTTCATGTTCTGCATACTAGCTATCATATTTAGTACATGTTTGTACTAACACATACTCTTCCCTACATTTCTTATCAAAATGTAGGGTCCGACGACATTGATTCTCACGCTCGTGGCTAGGTTCATAGTTGATCAAGGAGTGAAGATTTGGCGAGTCATCATTATATTCGAGGATGTGATCACCATTTCCTTATGTTTCTTTCTTTCATGTTGGGACTATGTGTGGGTTGTGTCCCAAGATTTATTCAAATTGTTTAGATGGTTTGAGACAATTGTATTAGACTTCCGCTCGTTTTATAAAGACTTTGATTGTTTGAAATATTTTAAATTTCTACATCATTTCTATTACTTTATATTATGATATGCTAAGTGGCTTGTATGAGGCCTCTCCGGGTCTTGTACTCCTTGTTACATCTAGGGGGTACCCCTGGGTCATGACACTTTTATTCAATTATTCTCAGTATGCTTAATATATGCCAGACACAGGGTTAGCTTAGGGTCACTCGTGATTCTAGGTCCCGTGTTACGTTAAGGGGTAGCCTCAGGGTGTGACAAACTATATATCAGAGCCTTAGTTTTAAGAGTCCTAGGATGTCTAAAAGCTGCACTAAGTAGAGTCTCTTTCATGGGTGTGACGTTCACCACATCTATGAGAGGGAGTTTATGAAGTGTTTTAAGAAAAACATCACCTCCTTGCTATTCTTATAGTGCGTGGGTTTGATCTAACTTCTCTTTTCTAATCTGTCGTTATCCATTTCAAATCATGCCTCCTCATAAAGCTTATGCACGGAATATGAATGCACGCAATGCTAACGCAGTTCCTCCAGTCCCGAACCATGAGATTACGAATGCAGAATTTAGAATGTGATCCAGTTCTTGGCTCAGAGTGTAGCCAACCAGAACAATTAGCAGGTCCCAGTTCCTACTAATATAAATCGTGGATCAGCGGCAGCTAGGGTACGAGACTTTGTTCGGATGAATCCGCCTGAGTTTCTAGGGTCGCAGGTTGGTGACGACCCATATAACTTCACTGATGAGGTTAAGAAAATTCATGGAGTAATGCAAGTGACTGGTACTAAGAGTATTGAGTTAGCATCCTATCAACTCAATGATGTAGCTAATAATTGGTTCACACAGTGGAAGGAAAACAAAGGTGAGAATGTAGCGCCTCTGACATGTGATTGTTTTACTGGAGCTTTTCTAGATAGATTCTTCCTAAGGGAGTGGAGAGAAGCTAAGGCACAAGAGTTCATGAACTTGAAGCAGGGTTCAATGACGGTCACAAAATATGGGTATAAGTTCACTCAACTCTTCAGGTATGCTTCACATATGGTTGCTAATTCGAGGGCATAGATGAGAAAGTTCTTGTTTGGGGTATCAAATTTTGTCACGACCCAAGGGTACACCCTAGATGTAACAAGGCATATAGAACCCCAAAAGGCACCATGTAAGCCACTTAGCATATCATGACATAAGCATAGAACAATAAAGAGAAGAAAACACATTTCAAGTCCAAAATTTTCATAAAGGAAAGCGGAAGTCTAGACTTATCTCATTATAGCCATTTATTACAATAGTTCAAATGAAAAGGGACACAACCCATACAACATAGTCTGAAAAGGAAATACTATAAATGAAACTACAAGTGACACCGCCGTCCTCGAATCATGAGGACTCACCACAAGCTAGGAGAATAGTCGAATTCAAGCTTGAACCAAATGATGACCACCTTAAGAACCGGACCCTACACTTGGGAAATGTATAGGAAAATATACGTTAGTACAAAAATGTACCAAGTATGATAGCCATGCCTAAAAACCTTGAAAACATGCTAAAAGGGACATTTTAGTAGTATGCATGCAATTTACAAAGTTAAAACATCATTTTGAAGATAATGGAAAAGCATAAGTCTAAGCATGTTCATTACATAGATCATCATATCATAGGAGAAACATACCATAAGTACCCTCAAAGTCTACTTGTGCAATGCATGAATAAGATCCCATAATCCCACCCATCCTAAGTAAAGCTTCTTGAGTAGCCATAGTTCATAATTCATGTTCTTGTTCATATTGTTGTCATAGTGGGAATAAGCCTTAACCGACATAGACCATGTGAGCTAATCATGGAATCTGGTATTACCCACACCGAAAAGGGTTGTCCTACTTTCCTAAGATAAGACCATCATATTTTAGCTTTAGGTGGATCCACTAGCTAAAGACCTGTGGGGGCACATAGTTTATGTGATAAGGAGATTGTTATTAGATACCTGACTTTTCTCACGGAAGAGCTTCCATCTCAAGAGATTTCTTCTAGAAACCCGACCTTTCTCATCGAAGGGCTTCCATCTCAGAGTCAATATCCACTCGGTGCTAAGCATTTACCTCACGGAGTACTTATTAAGTCATACATTGTTTCATTAGGATAGCTCATTAGATGATGCGTGAGAATAACCTTTCATTGTCCACATCTTCATGTAACATTATATTCAATTAGGTGAGAATTGCCTTTCAACCTTAGAATCATCATATTGTGAGAAAACCTTTCACATTCTGTTCATTATGTGTTCATGAGAATAGCCTTTTAATCAACCCAACAACATTTTCATAATCATGGACACTTCACTCTAAAAGTGCTCTTAAAGCATATACATAACCATCATAATTCATGCATTATATCATATCTTGCCTTTTCAAAGGTCAACGCTCATATCAAATCAACACTTCTAGAATTACTACATTAGACATGGATAATGACATAATTCAATTAACTCAAATACTACAAGCATAATCTCATAATATCCTTCTTTCATCAATTCACCCACATCACAAGGTCATAAATTAGGAATATGAGGATTTCATGGATTCTAGGGGATTTCAACTTAAAAAAATAAATAAATTATCAATTCAATCATAATATAAAGTAGTTAAATCATTAGAATCATTTTTCGAAAGGAATCCATGACTTGGAGTAAAACCCTAGATTTTGGGGAATTACTAGTTTTGAAATTGAGTTTGGAGGGACTCCATGGATGAAGGACTACCATACCTTAGTGATGAAATCCAACGAATTTGAGTGGAAAAGCTTGTTCCTTGAACCCTAGCCCCAACTTCCTTCTTCTTCTTCCTTGAAGTACTATAGACAGAATTTTTGGGGAAAAGTTGGTTTTGATTTGGGATTTGGAATTATGAGGAAGATGAATTAATTTAAGGGTCTTAAATCATTATATAGTTAGTCTAATTTAGTGTAAAACGACGTAACTTAATTGTTACCTAAAACCGGAAAACCCCAAAGTACCCCTCAACTAACTCAAAAAAACCGTTCACAGGTGACCACTCCCGACCCAACGACCACGGTCCGTGGATGGACCCACGTGGTGGGCTAGTGAACCATGGGTGGATTTACTAGAGCATGTTTCTGAGGCCTTGACCCACGACCCCTCATCCACGGGGCATGGGCTGACCCACGAGGCGTTAGTCCCCTCCTTGGGTCACTACCAGGCAGTTCCAAAGGGTTCTCCTCAAGGACCCATGGTTGGTCCTTGGGGGTCGTACCTTGATGTTCTAACACCAAACCCAATATTTTTAGGTACGGGGAGTTACGTTTACGACTCTAACACACATGTTAAGCTTTAGTTTAGCCTGCTAGTTTCCGGGGTGTTACAATAATTTCCTCTTGGGAACATTCGTCATCGAATGATGATCTGGACACCTTACAAAATTAAAAACTCAAGACTAGCAACGCATCATGCATGAAACATCAAACCAATCAACAATTCTAAAGAGGAAACTTCAAATCCATCTCAAACATTATCAATGCAACATAAGGAAGTAGGAACTACATCTAACAACCCATTATGCATGAAATTTCAACATTTCTCAAATTCATAGGAGGAATTACCTTCTCCAACTAGAAGCATGCTCGACACAATATCATGGAGCCAATATGCAATTATTCTCAAAAGCATACTAAAGCATGATCATCAATTCATCTCATGAGGTCAATAGGCAACTCATACTCAATGCACAACAACATGAGGTAAATCAATCATAAAAACTCATTTTCTTACTAAACAAAAATTTCTCGTGAATATGCATAACAGAAGGAAATCTTGGAAAAATACATGTACTCACATGACACCCAAAACAAGGAAAACTCAAGAGGAACTACTTACCTCAAGCTTGAATAGGAGTAGAAGGAAAGAGATGAGGATATATGAACTTCATATCGACTTCGGCCTCCCAAGTTGTATCTTCAAATAAGTGATTCCTCCATAAAACTTTTACGGAAGCTATTTCCTGGTTTCTCAATCTCTTGACTTGCCGGTCTAGGATCTCTACCGGAACCTCTTCATATGAAAGACTTTCATCAACTCCCAACTGTTATAGGGGAATAATGGATACCAGATCTCCAATACACTTCTGAAGCATAGAAAGATGAAATACTGGATGAATCGGAGCCAACTCATTTGGCAAATCCAACTCATAGGCAACTTTCTCAATACGTTTCAAAATTTGGTATGGTCCCACATACCGAAAACTAAGTTTTCCCTTCTTTCCAATCCTCATCACACCTTTCATAGGTGATATTTTTAGATAGACCCAATCATCAACTTCAAATTCTAGATCCCGTCTTCTCACATCCGCATATGACTTTTGTCTACTTTGAGCCATTCTAAACCTTTCTCTAATAAGCCGAACTTTCTCAATGGCTTCATAAACTTACTCAGGACCTATCGAAGCAATTTCACCCACCTCAAACCAACCGACCGAATATCTACATCTCCTACCATATAAGGCTTCAAAAGGAGCCATACCGATACTTGAGTGATAACTATTATTGTAGGAAAACTCTATTAAAGGCAAGTGGTCATCCCAATTACCCTTAAAGTCTATAACACATGCCCTTAACATATCTTCCAATGTTTGGATGGTACGCTCCGCTTATCGGTTTGGGGGTGAAAAGCTGTGCGAAGCTTAACCTTAATACAAAGCCCTTTTTGGAGTGACTTCCAAAAGTGTGAAGTAAATTGAGTACCAGAATCTGAAATAATAGACAAAGGAACCCCATACAACTTCACTATCTACCTTATATACAACTTGGTATAGTCTTTCGCCGAAAAAGAAACCTTCTCCGGGGATAAACTGGACTGATTTTGTCATCTGATCTATAATGAGCCAAATAGAATCATGTTTCCTTCGGGTGGGAGGTAAACCCACAGTAAAATCCATATTCACCTCTTCCCACTTGTCACGACCCAGGGGTACCCCCTAGACCTAACATAACGTACTTGGCCCCGAAGGAATCTCATACAAGCCCATAGCATCATCATAACATAAGATCATAGAAAAGTAGGGAAAATTTAAAAATTTCTTTCAAACAATCTAAAACATTTTCATAAGCAAGAAAAAGTATTTACTAAGCCTTAGCCATAAGCAATTCTAAGCATAATTCATCAAAAGTCCCAATTCTAATCATTTCAATTCATATTCTATTATACATGCATAAGTCTAGTTCAATTCATGATTTCATACTCCTAGTATTGGATAAGTTCTATCCATGGTGACAATTCTAGAAAATCTATCAAGAACCACCAATTCCTAATCAAAAGACATAAACCCACATACTTTGAAAATTAGGGTTAATCAAGGAATTCACATAAATTCTTCATAATATCATGAATCAACACTAAATTAATCATATATGAGTAATATCCAACCATTTGGAATCATACCCACCTAAAACCCATACATTGGAAGTAACCCTAGCTTGATTGGGGTTCTTCTTCACAAATTTGGGGAAATTCTAGGGGACTCTATGGGTTGAAGAACCCATTGATGAAAATCTAAACATAACTTAATCAATGCCCTAGGATAAGCCTTAAGCAATGGAGCCTTTTTCCTTGACCTTAGCTTCAACCCTAGCTTCTTCTTCAATGGAGGTTCTTCTTAGAGAGAGAAATATTTGAGAGAGGGGTGATTTGGGGTTTTGGTTCGGGTCTAATGCAAAGTGACTTAAACCTGGGGGCTAATGACTTAAAAGTATATATATATGTAAATATATATGTATAAAACCCTTACAAAAATACCCCCACTTAATATAAGTCGAATATGAATTTACTTAAAAACCCTTAAACTAGGCAGCCCCGTCCAGTGTCAAGCCCACTGGTACGGACCTTCAAGGGCACCACGGCCTGTGGTGGTGCCCATGGTCCCTTGACCAATGTCTTCCCCCACTTTCCAAGCCACTAAAACACTAAGGCACCTTCACGACCACTTTGACGGACCGTGGTCAAGATCACAAATCGTGAAGTGGCTCGTGGACTTGGGGCAATAGCTTGGCCTCAAGACCTTGCCTCCCATGAGACTAAGGAGTCTTCACGGACCCCTTCATGGACCATGGTCAAGACCACTGGTCGTGAAAGTGTTCGTGAACCCTTAGGCAGTAGATTGCCAAGGTTGGGCAGCCTTGGCCCTTTGCCTTAGGCTTGCCCTTTCGACTTGGTACTTGCCCTTCCCATGCTCAACCAAACTCTAAATGGCCTTCTATATTACGAGGTCTAACACGTACCTTGACATTCAACCAGTAAACCCCTCATTCTAAGCACGTAAAGTCTCATCTACCACTCTATTTCACATACATCAAACCTTAGAACCCTAGCTTGTGGCTCTAGTTTGGTTTACTAGTTTCCGGGGTGTTACAATATCTCCCTCTTGGGAATATTCATCCTCGAATGAACTTTCTAAACACTTCTTAAAGGAAACAACTCTATACAAGCAGCCCATCATGCATGCACTAAATCCATATGCACACAACCCAACAAGGAAACTTCAATTTCAAGCTAAACATACTCAATGCAACATAAGGGAGTAGGAACTACATCTAACAACCCAAAATGCATGAGATTCTATATCTACTCATTTTCAAGGAGGAACTAACATCTCCTAGCTACAACATGCTCAACATACATTCATGGAGCCTAAAATGCACATTGACTCAAAGATGCTACAATATGAGGCAAAACAATGCATGTAAGTCATTACTAATAAGACCTAAGAATTTTCATGAACATGCATATGAGGAAATCATAGCAACACATAATCACATAATCACATAATCACATAATCACATAATAGCCTTAATAGGTAGGCACAATATCTCCCCCTTGGGAGCAAGCCTACACATGCTTTTCTAAACATTATTCATGGCAAGAACAACATCAAGTCCAACATAACAAGTCACAAAAGACAAGAAATCCAGAAAATTTACTAAAGAATAAAACACACACTGAAAGGGACATGAGGAGATCACTTTTGATCTTCTCTAGATTGGAGAGCATAAAACCTATTCTTCTTTTGAGGCTCAACATCCCCACCACTAGAAGCGACTTGCTTACCCTCTCTTATAGAAGCCTTTTCCTTTGGGCAATCTTTCTTCATGTGGCCACTCTCACCACATCCATTACAACCATCTCTACCGGCTAAACTCTTACCCTCATGCCTCTTACCACACCTAGAACAAGTGGGCCATAGGGACTCATTACTCATCCTTTGTGGCCTAGGGGTAGACACCCTCTCATCCTTATACTTAGAGGCATTAGAATAGCCTTGCCTGTAAAACATTTGTCAATTCCTAGAACGACCATGTCCATCGGAACCATCATGAAAAGACTTATTATTATCCATCCTAGACCTCTTTTTGTCCCTAGATTTTTCCTCTTGAAGTTTATACCTCTCCATTTGTTGAGCATATACCATAAGGCGTGAGATGTCCATATCATCAAGGAGCATTGCCGTACGACATTCTTTTGACACTAGCTTGGACACTCCTATCACAAACCTATTCATCATATCCCTAGGAATTGCTACCATAGATGGAGCATACTTAGACAAAAGGGTGAATTTCAAAGAGTATTCTTCAACACTCATATCACCTTGCTTAAGATTGATAAATTCTCCAACTTTGGCTTCCCTCAACTCTCGGGGGAAGAACCTATCTAGAAATGCCAACTTAAAAGTTTCCCACTATATAGAACCCGCCTCTACCGACCTAGTATCTTTCCATTGCTCATACCAAATTTGGGCAATATCTTTCAATTGGTAAGCGGCTAGTTCCGCTTTCTCTCTAGAAGTTACCCCCATGATAGCAAGTATCTTATAAACCTCATATATGAACCCATTTGGATCCTCTTCCACCTTGGAGCCACTAAACTCCGGAGGGTTCATCCTCAAGAACTCTTTTATCCTATAAGAACCCATCCCCCTTATAGGGTTTGCCAGAGCCACCACCTCTCTATTGGCTTGCGCCGTCAAGGGTTAAGCCAACAATTGCATAGAAGCCCTAAACTCTGCAAGAGTGACATTCCCAATTGGAGGGTCATTTGGAACTTGAGGAGGAGCTTGATTTTGAACTTGGGGAGGAATATCTTGGTCCCCATTGTCTTCCCCTTCTTTCCTAGCATTTGCCCTTGTATTAGCCATACCCTGAAAAACAATGGGCACAAATTAGAGAAAGGGCCTACTAAAGCCAAACTCTATGGCACGACTAAAAGAATGAAGAAGTGAGTTTTTTCCTAAGCAACCAATAGCCTCCTATTAAAAAATGTGTCGCGACTCACACCAATGAATAAGACTCTACTAGACGTGGTTTGTGACAGTCCTAGAACCATTCTAAACCTTTTGCTCTGATTACCAAGTTTCTCATTACCTAGGGGTACCCCCTAAACGTAACATGGCGTACTTGACCCCGAAGGGGTCTCATATAATCCCTTAGCATCATCATAACATAAGATCATAATAACGTAGGGAAAACTTAAAGCATTCTTTCAAACAATCAAAAACATTTTCATAAGCAAGCGGAAGTCTTTGTCTCAAACCATCTATAGTCTTGGGACGCAACCCATATAAAGTCTAAAACATAAGAAATGACATAAAAGGAACATAGTAGGTTTGTCCTCGAAGCTATGAGGACTCACCAAATCTTCAAGTCTTCTTGCACCTTACGAGCCTAGCCTTCAAGCAACTCAATCTCATAACACCCTACATTTGATTAGAATGTAGGCAATATGCTTTAGTACAAAAATGTACCAAGTATGAAAGCTAACACAACATCATAAAGCATCTCAAATGGTTAGTCAACATAAGACATAAGCATAAGAGACAATAACATATTTATAGCATAAACTCCAACATAATCATCATATCATAACAAGTCAACATAAGACAGAAGAATAAGAGACAATAGCATATTTATAGCATAAAATCCAATATAAGACATTCATAACTTAATACTTCAACCATTAGTCTTTCATATTCAAGAGAACTACTTCATAAGCCACCTCCAAGCATACTTGTGCAAGGCAAAGATAGTATCCCATAATACTATCCAAACTAAGTACCTCCTTTTGGTCATTCTTGGTCATAGTCCACCTTCATAGTCAAGACCTAGGCTTTCATATCATAAGAGCACTTATACTCCTAAGTAACCTCAAGGCATACTTGTGCAATGCATGTGGGGCATCCCATAATACCACACACATTAAGCATATCCTTGAAGTCACCATATTCATATTTACCATTTCTAGGTGTAACTATTGACCTACTTCATATTGACAAGGAACTATCAACTTAAGTCAATCATATCATGGAAAAAAACTATAGCATAAATCCAAGCTAGCATACATCACATAAGAGAACACTTCATAAGTAGCTTCAAGTCATACTTGTACCATGTATGAATGACATCCCATACTACCACTCACACTAAGTACTCCTTTAGGCTAGCTTACTCAATGCTTACTATTTTTCTTTCTAAACTATCAAGGAATAACATAAAACTATGCTAGACCTAACTACCATGGAAAACACCCTACCATGCAATCCAAGCTATCCAAGGAAGGATACAAGTATAACAACCTATATACCATGCAAACATTCAATAGGATGCAAGCTACCCTTAGGGGAGTATGATATCTCAACCCTAAGCTATCCTTAGGAGAGTATGGTGTCTCAATCCTAAACTACCATGAAATGGTCTTGGCCTAACCAAGTCAAGCTACCATGAAGGCATTCTAACAATGCTAGTTCAAGCTACCCTTAGGAGAGTATATATCCTCAATCCTAGGCTACCATGCCTATACTAATGCAAGCTACCATTAAAAGCATCCTACCAATGCTAGTTCAAGTTAACCTTAGGAGAGCTTAATTCCTTAATCCCAAGCTACCATGAGATCTACCATCCCAAGCTACATAATTCAACTATACATGAAGGAATCATAAGACTCAACTTCAACCTATTCTATTCTAACAATCATGATTTATTTTAGGTGATTAGCCTTTCAATATAGAATCATTCTATGTAAGAATACCTTTCACATTCTACATACATGCATTCATATAGTTTTAGGTAGGTCATGTGGGTAAGAGCCTTCAACCATAACTCTATCTATGATGTATATTAATTCTATTCAAACTAGTACATCATATTAGACTTACTATTTAAGCCCTAGTGATCAACATTATGACTTCAAGCCCTATATTCAAGTTTTACTCCACAATCATCATACTAGTCTAGATCACAAGACATATTAGTCTTAAGACTTAGTCATAAGCAATTCTAAGCATAATTCATCAAAAATCCCAATTCTAATAATTTCAATTCATATTCTATCATACATGCATATGTCTAGTTCAATTCATGATTTCATATTCCCATTCTTGAATAAGTTCTATCCATGGTGACAATTCTAGAAAATCTATCAAGAACCATCAATTCCTCATCAAAAGACATAACCCACATACTTTGAAAATTAGGGTTAATCAAGGAATTCACATAAATTCTTCATAATATTATGAATCAACACTAAATTAATCATATATGAGTAATATCCAACCATTTGGAATCATACCCACCTAAAACCCATACATAGGAAGTAACCCTAGCTTTATTGGTGTTTTTCTTCACATATTAGGGGAAATTCTAGGGGACTCTATGGGTGGAGGAACCCATAGATTAAAATATAAACATATCTTAATCAATTCCCTAGCACAAGCCTTAAGCAATGGAGCCTTTGTTCTTGACCTTAGCTTCAACCCTAGCTTCTTCTTCAATGGAGGTTCTTCTTAGAGTGAGAAATATTTGAGAGAGGAGTGATTTGGGGTTTTGGTTTGGGTCTAATGTAAAGTGACTTAAACTTGGGGGCTAATGACTTAAAAGTATATATATATATATATATATATATATATATATAAATATATAAAACCATTACAAAACGACCCCCACTTAATATCAAACAAATATGAATTTACATAAAAACCCCTAAACTTGGCAACCCCGTCCAGTGCCATGCCCACTTGTACGGACCGTCAAGGGCAACACAACCCGTGGTCCTTTGACCAGTGTCTTCCCCCACTTGCCAAGCCTCCAAAACACTAAGGCAACTTCACGATCACTTTGACAGAACGTGGTCAAGACCACGGATTGTGAAGTGGCTTGTGGACTTAGGGTAGTAGCTTATCCTTAAGGCCTTGCCTCCCATGAGACTAAGGAGTCTTCACGGAATCCTTCACGGAACATGGTCAAGACCACTGGTCGTGAAGGTGGTCGTGGTCGAGGAGAAACATTGACCTCATACGATCCAGAGTTAATCAAAACTTTGAGAAGGATGAATAATCAAGGGGTCCAAGTCAACCCAATCGGTAGGAATCTAGGTGATGGAGTTGCGTTGCAGCCTCCTGTTGTTGTTAATGAGAATAATCAGGTTCATTGTGAAAATCTACTTGGAGATTCATTGAGGGTACATAATCCACCAGAACCAATGTTGTGTGGTAACTATAGGGTCGACTTCAATACCATTGAATCCGAAGGACCTATTGTGCTACCTCCTCTACCCCGAGGCATACATTTGTGGTGACTAGCAGTTTGATGCAGATGCTTACATTGAGGGGTTTATTTTCGGGTATGGCATCAGAGGATCCGCATGGGCACATGGTTAAGTTGAGGAGTGTTTGCAAGAGTTGTGTGGGTCGACTGAAATTGGACATAGATGTCATAGGGTTGAGAGTCTTCCCTCTATCTTTGACCAGTGATGTTGCGGTATGGTTTTCTGAGCTCCCATATAACTCTAATCCTTCATGGGATCAATTGCACAAGGTGTTCGTGGCCAAGTAATTTCCGTTGTCAAAGAAGCTGAACCACAAAGATAAACTCAACAACTTCGTGGCACTACCTAGAGAGTTTGTAAGTAGTTCGTGGGATAGGTTCACTGCATTCATAAGAAGTGTTCCAAATCACCGCATTGATGATGAGTCGCTGAAGGAATACTTCTACAGAGGTCAGGATGACAATAGCAAGGTTGTGCTTAATACTATCGTTGGGGGTTCGTTTGGTGAGTGCACCTTTGAGCAGATCGCTGAGAAATTGGAGAAAATCTCCTGAAACAACAAAGCTTGGAGCATAGAAAGTCAAAACCGAGAGAAGCACTTTTGCAGTTCAATCTGCACCTAGTCAATCTGCCGATGATATTCGTGAGGAGATGGCACAGATGAGGACCAAACAGGGGTTGGTGTTGAAGCATGTGAGCGGAGGTGCTGCAAAGGTAAATTGTGTGAATTATTTGACTAGAAATTCACCACCACCGGTTGAGGAATGTTACTATGAGGAGGATGCTTACTTGGTGAATGATCAGACGGGGGTTTTCGAGCCAACACCCAAGGTTCCAAATCAGATAATTGGCACCAATGTCAAGGAAACCAAGGTCGGAACTATGGTAACTACAATAGAGAGGGCCAATATGTCTGGGATGGGAACTACAATCGTGACAACAACTACAACTGAAACAACTATATCAGCAGGACGATAGAGTTGGGCCTTATGTACCTCCACCAAATTGGGAATCTGGCAATAGGGAAGCTGGAGGTAGTATGTCACGGATTGAGGATATGATGTAGAAGATGATGAAGAGGTTTGATTCGACTGATGAGAATGTGAAGGAGATGTGAAACGACTTTGTCTGGTATTGGTCAAAAAGTTGATGCCTATGTAGTGTCGATGAAGCAAGTTGAGCAACAGATGAATCAGTTGTCTACTACAGTAAACCCACGTCAGCCTGGCATATTTCCTAGCATCCAAAATCCGAAGAATGATGGGCATTGTATGTCAATCACTACTCAAGGGGGTAAGCATACCATTGATCCACCTATGATGTATGAGGTTGAAATTGTGGATGAGAAAGATGATGAGGAGATTGAGGTTACTGGAGAGTCTAAGAATGCTGCAGAGAAGAAAGCGGAGATAACCCAAAAAGTTGTCCCCATGCCTAGACCTCCACCTCCATTCCCACAGAGGTTGGTGAAGAAGAATGAAGAAGGAAAGTACTGCAGGTTTATCGCTATGTTGAAATAGGTCTCCATCAATGCTCCGTTGATAGAAGCTTTGGAGCAAATGCCTGGGTATGCAAAGTTCATGAATGATTTGGTGACTAAGAAGAAGGTCGTCAGTTTTGAAGATAATGATAGGTTGCAACATTGTAGTGCTATTGCTACGAGGTCACTTGTGCAGAAGAAAGAGGATCCTGGTGCCTTCACTATTCCATGCACCATCGGGTTATTGCATTTTTCTAAGGCGTTGTGTGATTTGGGCACTAGCATTAATCTGATGCCATTGTCTATTTACAAGAAGTTGGGTTTAGGGGTTCCAAAACCGACTGCGGTGCAATTGCTCATGGCCGATATAACTGTGAAGAGGCCCATTGGTGTACTCGAAGATGTACTTGTGAAAGTGGAGTCTTTTATCTTTCCGACGGATTTTGTGATCCTTGATTGTGAGATCGATTTTGAGGTTCCCATCATCCTTGGGAGACCATTCCTTGCTACTGGGCACGCCTTAGTCGATATGGAGAAAAGGTAGATGAAGTTCCGATTGAATAGTGAAGAGGTAACTTTTAATATCTGTAGGTCTAAGAAGCAGGAAAGTGATCTCAAGACAGTGTCAGTGGTGACTCAAATGGTGGACCGAGGTTCTGAGGTGTTTATTGAAGAGCGATTGGGTGTTGATGCATTGGCAGCGGTTTTGATAAATTTTGAGGGTGATGGTATTGAAGACTATGATGAATTGATCGCCGCACCTAATAGGTTCGAATTCCATTCCAAACCAAAGAATCTTGAGTTAGATAAGAAGAATCGCGACTTTCAACCCGCAAAACCATCTGTTGAAGAGGCTTAGAAATTGGAATTTAAGGCTCTACCATCATAATTGAGGTATGCATTTTTCGGAAGAGAAGGTACTTTACCGGTCATCATTGCAGCAGATTTAAATGTGGAAGAAGTTGAGGCTTTGGTTTCTGTGTTGAAGAGGTTCAAGAGGGCTATTGGGTGGACAATTGTGGACATTATTGGTATTCCTCCTGGCATTTGTTCTCATAAAATTCACCTCATGCTGGATCACAAGCCGAGTATTGAGCACCAAAATAGACTAAATCCGCCTATGCAAGAAGTAGTTAAAAAGGAAATCATCAAGTGGTTGGATGCTGGAGTTATTTATCCCATTGCAGATGTAGTTGGGTTTGTCCTGTTCAGTGTGTGCCCAAGAAATGTGGGATTACTATTGTGACGACTCGAGAACACCCCCTATTCATAACACGGCGTACTCGACCCCGAAGGGGTCTTATACAAGCCACATAGCATTCATTCATCGCATAGGTAATAGAAATAGTACGAAATTAAAACTTTTTATTCAAAAACCATACAATCTAAAGACATTCATTTATAAAGCAGCGGAATACTAAAGTCTCACATGGCCATCTTAGACAAAACTTTAAACAAGATAGGGTGATGGCCCTTTACAATCGAAGTCTTAACAATAGTCTCAAAACAAGAAAGAACTAGAGACAATAAAAGTCCTTGTCCTCGATCTATGAGGACATACCCAAAATGTCTTGGAGAACTCAGTTCCAAGCTTGACTAGGAAGGATCAAATTGAGTGCCAATCCCTACACTTCATAAAGGTAAAGAAAATATGGGTTAGCACATAAAGTACTAACTATCATAGCCATGAAAAAACATGTTTAAAATGGACATCTTTGTTTGAAAGTCATGATATATGCCATTTTAGTAAATCTTCATGAACATTGATAAAAGAGGCATAATATAAGTCACAACCAACATGCAAGTCACATTTTCACATTAGAACATAATCCACACATGAACCTTTACCTTTCACCTTAAGCCTTCACCTCAAGTAACCCTCAATCTATACCTTGTGCAATCTATGGGTAGCGTCCCATACCACCAGCCACACTAAGGTACCACCTTAAGTTCCCCAAAAGTGAACTCACCATTCATCCTTTACACCTTTACACAATAAAGTATATAAGAGACATAAACATTACATGAGTTACATCATCACATTAAGACCAAACCTAAGACAACTCTAAGTCATACTTGTGCAATGTGCAAGTAGCATCCCATAATACTATTCACACTAAGTACTCCTTTGAAGTCACCCTAGATAAGGCACGTTCACACTCAAAAGTCATGACAAAGAAGTAACTCAAAATACAATCAAAGTATAGCATGCATGTTTACATTTAAGCATTTAAGTCAATATTTGTCATTAGGTTCATTTAGGACACATTCATGCATTTAGAGGACTTTCATACATTTAGTCATTAAGACTTAGAGAACTCACTATAGCCCTTTTGAAGCCTACTCGTGCCATGTATAGATAGCATCCCATACTACTACCCACACTTCATAGAACTCCTCAAGAAACTATAATGCACATCTCACATGATGGGAATAGGCATTTAACCAACATAGACCATGAGAGCTAAGTCATGGAATCTGGTATCATATGACCCCACACCGAAGAAAGGTGTTCTACTTTCCTAAGGTAGAACTAGGTAATATCTTAGCTTTGGTAGACACCACTAGCTAATATATATCCTATGTGGGAACATAGTTATGGGATAGGAAGATGTTCATTGGTACCCTAGCCTAACATTGGGACAGTTTCCATCTTACCATATCCACTTGATGCTTTGCCTCCATTCCCATAGAATAGTTCATTCACATTAACATGATTGTACTTGAGAAGGCTACCAACACTAGGTCTACCGACCCAAAGTACATTACACAAGAAAAATCCACCATCACTAGGTATACCGGTTCAAGGTACATTAAGGATAGCTCATAGACTTTCCAAGAAGGGTGCCATAAACATTGGGTCTACCAATACAAGGTCATAATTTCACACATGAAAGGGCTACCTACACTAGGTGTACTGATTCATGTCATAGCCTAGAATAATTCATCATTCATTTATGAAAGGAATGCAATTGGCCTATCGATTTGTATTCCTTAAGTCAAGACACATTCATTACACAAGAGAGGATGCCTAAGCCTACCAACTCAAGATTCAACAATACTTTCATTCATTCAAGAATAGGGTGCCTAAGCCTAAAAATTCAAGATACTTCATTCATGATCACATTCATCAATATAAGAAAAGGATGCCTTAGCCTACCAATTCAAGATTCAACATTCACATTACTTTCATTATCATTCATGAGTGTCAATTGAGAATATACTATCAACAACAACACACTTACATTCTATACATGATCATCATTCTACCATTGAAATCACATGCATATCATTCCGATTATACATAGTAAGTAAACACCTCCACCTTTCAAGTGGATCAACATCTCTAGCACAATTCCACTTCAACAAGCAATTAGGTCAAACTTGCCCTTTCAAGGCAATGATCACAAATCCTCGATTCACCAAAAATTCACCATAATTAGGCATAGATAATGATACAATTCAATAACCCAAATCACTTTAGACAAGTTCCATTCACAAGCTATCATAATCATCAAACCCACTTCATAAAGGACAATTTAGGAATTGAGAGAAATCATGGGTTCATAGAGTATTTTCATCATAAATCATCAATTAAACATTAATACAATCATAATTTGTCATTAGAAACCATTTGAAAACGTTTGATGAAAGAACCCATGAGATTGAATAAAACCATAGATTTTCATGCCTTGCTATTTATTCCCCACGAAAATTGAAGAAGAAACACCTTGAAATCCCCAACCCTAGCATGATCTTGACCTTGATCTCCAATGGAGTTTCTAGAGAGAAGACTTTTTGGGAGGGAAGGGTTTTGATTTGGGGTTTTGAAATAATAGAATGTAAAATAGATTTTAACACTTTTAATACTCTTAAAATATGTTAATAAACCCAAAATAACCGTCCAAACACTTAACTAGCCAAGGGAGGCATTTACCAAACCCCCATTGGCTTGGTCGTGTCTTTGACAACACACAAGTGCCATTCACGAGACCTAGACTCACGGACCATGAGTCTATTCACGGACCGTACTGTTAGTCTGTGGTCTGGGTCAGAGAGGTGCATTTAGGGGCCATGACCTACTGAGGTCATCCACGGGGCGTGGATGGACCTATGGGGCGTGGACCCCTTCCGTAGGTCACCCTATTTTAGGCAACTCATGGTTACCTTAGGGTCTTGGGTTTAGACTTAGGGTCCTCCTCAAGGACTCTTAGGGTGGTCGTTGGGGAGTCGTACCTTAATGTTTAACCCCTAAACAACTCAACCATGGCTCGCGACAACATAAAGCACCATCAAACCTCACACAAAACTCTAACACACTCACGTTAGGCTCTAGTTTAACTTATTCATTTTTAGGGTCATTAAAACTATGGTACCTAATGCTAGAAACGAGCTTGTTCCGATGTCGCCCGTGACTGGATGGAGAGTTTGCATGGACTACCGGAAATTAAATGTTTGGACAGAAAATGACAACTTCCCTATTTCGTTCATGGATCAGATATTGGACCGCCTTGATGGTAAGGGTTGGTATTGCTTTCTTGATGGTTATTCGGGCTACAATCAGATCTACATAGCTCTGAAAGACCAATAGAAGACCACATTCACTTGACCTTATGGGACTTTCACCTTCAAACATATGCCATTTGGGTTGTGTAATTCTCCAACGACCTTCTATCGTTGCATGATGTCGATATTTTCTGATATGGTTGAGGACACAATTGAGGTATTTATGGATGATTTCTCTGTAGTGGGTGACTCATTTGATTGTTGCTTGCATCATTTGGCCGAGGTGTTTAAACGGTGTGAAGAGTGCAATCTTGTGCTCAATTGGGAAAAGTGCCACTTCATGGTTGAAGGAATAGTTTTGGGTCATCGGATTTCTGAGAAGGGTATTGAGGTTGATAGAGCAAAAGTCGAGGTAATAGAAAAGCTTCCACCACCTATCTCTGTTAAAGGTGTTACAAGTTTTCTTGAGCATGCAGGCTTCTATAGGAGGTTCATTAAGGATTTCTCCAAGATTGCACACCCATTGTGCAAATTGCTCGAAAAAGAGTGAAAGTTTGATTTTGATGATGCTTGTCTGAGAGCATTTGTAGAGTTGAAGCTAGTTTCCGCACCTATCATTATTTCACCGAATTAGGGGCAACCATTTGAGGTAATGTGTATGCTTGTTTGAGAGCATTTGGAGAGTTGAAGCTAGTTTCCGCACCTATCATTATTTCACCGAATTGGGGGCAACCAATTGAGGTAATGTGTGATGCGAGTGGAGTGGGGTTTGGTGTGGTTTTGGGACAGAGGCGAGAGAAGATTCTTCATCCTATTTACTATGCCAACAAAGCTCTAAATGTGGTTCAAAAGAACTATACAGTTACTGAACAGGAACTCCTTCACGTGGTTTTCACATTTAAGAAATTTTGATCCTACTAGCTCGGTACTAAGGTCATAGTGCATACTGACCATTCTGCATTGAGGTATTTGATGTCTAAGAAGGATGCAAAACCGACGTTGATCAAATAGATGTTGTTGCTGGATGAGTTTGATTTTGAGGTGAAAGACAGAAAGGGGACAGAAAACCAAGTGGCCGATCACTTGTCTAGATTAGAGGAAGAGGCTATGCTTAAGCTAGTAGATGGGGCTGAGATTGATGATGCTTTTCCAGACATACAGGTATTGGCTGCTTCACATGATCTGATTCCTTGGTTTGCAAACTTTGCTAACTACTTGGCAAGTGATCTGGTTCCATCGAATTTGTTTTTTCACCAAAGGAAAAAGTTTATGCATGATGTGAAAAAGTTCTTTTGGGATGAGCCTTATTTGTTTTGTATTTGTGCTGATGGGATTATTTGTTGTTGTGTGCCTGAGGGTGAGATGATGAGTATACTAGAGGCATGCCATTCATCGCCTGTTGGTGGGCATCATAGTGGTATTTAGACTGCGCATAAAATCTTGTTGTGTGGGTATTACTGGCCTACCATCCACCAAGATGCTCATGATTTCACCAAGTCTTGTGACCGTTGCCAAAGAGAAGGAGGAATTTCAAAGAGGTAAGAGCTTCCTATGAGTCCGATATTGATGATTGAGTTGTTTGATGTATGGGGCATTGATTTTATGGGTCCATTTGCGAGCTCACATGGGATGAAGTATATTCTTGTTGCGGTTGATTATGTCTCAAAATGGGTGGAAGCAATTACACTTTCAAACAATGAAGGTAAAAGTGTCACCGCATTCTTGAAAAAGAATAGCTTCTCCAAATTTGGTACACCGATTATGAGCGATTGAGGTTCCCACTTCTGTAATAAGTTGTTCAAAGCGTTGCTTGAGAAATATGGCATCCACCACAATGTTGCCACTCCTTACCATCCGCAGTCTAGTGCGCAAGTTGAAGTGCCCAACAGAGAAATCAAGCAAATCCTTGCTAAGTCTATGAATCATAAAATTCTACCAATTCATGCTTGATTTCATAAGAATGTTCTTTCATAATCAAAAACCCTCATTGTCTCATCATAATTGGAAAACATGGTTTTTACATGGTTTCGTGGGGGGTCATCATAAAAACCGAAGTACTTCATCAATTAATGCATAAGAGATCATAATTGAATCATTTAGGAGAACCCAATACATAGAAGAAACTCTAAATCAATTGGGGAATTCTAACTTTGGAAATAGGAATATTTGGGAACTCCATGAATGGAACGAATCCATGGATGAAAAATATCATACCTCAAGGCCAATTGCTTATCTTCAATGAAGGAATGAAGACTTGACTTGAAAACCCTAGCTTGGACCCTTCTTCTTCAAGAATTCTAGAGAGAGAAATATTTTGGAGAGGAGATGATGAGTCCACGATTTGGACTCATTTAGGGATTTATTTTAATAGATTTAGTGTCCTCAAATGTATAATTTGTGCCAATAACTGATGTAAATCCTTGAATTTCAAGTATTTAGATTAAGGAACAAAGCATGGACACAAATAAGCAAAAAGGAACAAGACAGCTGAAAGAACGAAGAAAAGAAGGCCTGAGGATCGCCTAAACCATTGGGCGAGTCATTGAATGGCCTTGACCTCGCCTAATGTTCTAGTGTGCCAAACCCTGAAAGAGAAAATCAAGTCGGCGATAGAAGAGAGCAATGGGCGAGTCTCCGAACAGTTCCGCGATGTAGTGCCTTATAACCCAAAGTTATAGAACTTCAAGGATGCTGAAGGCAAAAGCAAAACGGCGATACAAATGACGAAAGGGGGGATCGCCGATTGGATCGGCGATCTCGACTAACTGTGCCGATTGGACCTCCGCAACACACTTTTTGACAACTATAAATACTTGTTTGAATTTTTAGTTTAGTAGGCAATTTTAGAATATCAAGTTATTATTCAGTTTTAGAACTTAGAACTATTTTTGGAGACATTTTTCCTTAGCTTTGAAGATTTGAAGATTTCCATTTCTAAGAAACTAGAAGTAGGTGTTGAAGATTCTTCATCTTAGACATTTGTAAAGACAATATTAATCGTACCCGGGTGATGGAAAAACTTTTCGGTATCGATTTCTCTCTTTTTACTATGTCTAGCTAAATCTCCAATTCTTGGGGTGTGATTATGTGATTATGGGTTGATTTAACTGCTGGGTATAGTTAATTGATATTTTATTTACTGTTTAAAAGTGATTTAGTTCAGTAGTTGTGGTTGAATTTAATGGGATTGTAGGTGCAAATACAATCTTAACTTCGTGTTTTTGGCTTGCTCGAGAGAGAGATTTTAAAATCAAAATTCCTGAATCGATGATCTGAGGGTATTGGGTTGTCATGGTTTCAGCTCGAGAGAGTGAACCCTAAACCCTTTTCCACACATTCAGCTCAAGAGAGTGAATGGACTAAAGCGAAGGTTGTGCTACACTGCAGCTTATTGGTGTTCGAGAGAAACTAGTTTGATTCGGGGTAAATTGTTCGAAAGAAAGTTTACCCCCACTAAAGTTTAGCTTATTCACTGGTTTTCAGCAGTTTATAATTAATTGCAATTACTCGGTTGGTTACCTTGGCCCATAATCCTATCACATCCCAAGAATCCGATCTCCATATTCGTATTTTCATATTATTTGCTATCTTAGTTGATAATTGTTTACAAAACCCCCTTTGACACTTGTGTCACCCCAAACTTGAATTATGTTTTTCTTTGTAAATGTTTTTTAGCCATGATTGACTTTAGCATGTTTATGCTTTTCTATTGATTCTCAATTATGAACCGCTCCCTTGGGACTCAACCCAATTCACTAGTTAGGTTATATTACTACTCACGATTGTTGGCACTTAGTATTGGATAAAGTGTCCTGATACATGAAATCAAAATGGCACCACTGCCGGGGAGTGGTGTTACTTCAGACTTTTTAGTTTAGTTGAATTTTTTTCTTGTAAGTTCTAGTGATACTTACTTTATTTTTAGTCTTGGTTTGCTTTTTTGTGTGTTAAAACAGGAAAAATGAGTGTAATTGGTGATTGTGAGCAAATAGATCACCTCCCGATAGAAGTGATGAAGTTCAGGGATAATATCCTGACCTTCAAGCAATTTGAAGGTGAACGGAATCATGAGTCGTGGCTAAGGTTTCAAGCATTGATGGTTCAATGCCCAACTCATGAAATTCCTAATGTAGTCCTCCTAGAATGCTTTTACAGAAGTTTTGGTCCTGGGAACAAGGTGCTGATTGATCAAGTCATCCCGAGTGGTATTGCACAACAACCTTATGTGATAGCAGCCCAACGACTTGATCACATGTCTGAGACAAACCAAGAAGTAGAGAGGGACTGCATGTTTTCCACACTGATAACTTGATGTTTTCGAAATCAATGACACAACTTCGTATGCAAGAGTCTACGATCATGCAATTGTATAATAACCCAACCAAGGGTTGGGATCGTCCCGAAGGAGTGGTATTGAGAATTTATAGAAAAATAAATTTAGTTCTAACTAGTCTTAGCTAAAGACATTAACGAGTAAAACTATTGTAAATTGAAAAGGGGGACACAAGAGTGTCAATTAACAATGGGGGGTTTTGTCACAAGTAAGGTAAAAACAACAAAATAAACAAGGGTTTCTAAGTAATGAGAGGGGATCATAGGGATGTGATGGGAATACGGGTTAAGCTAGATTATTGGGTACATGCTTGCGATAGCAAATTTTTAGAGTAATAGTGACAGGCAAAGCTTTATGTGGGAATAAGTTCTCTCTCGAACAACTTACCCCACTCACTTTCTCGAGCTGAGTGTTAGGATATGGGACTAGGGTTCACTCTCTCGAGCTGAACCTCATGTCGACCCACTCCTTAGGCTATTAATCTAGTGGCTTTAGTTTTACAACCTCTCTCTCGAGCAAGCCGAAAACACATAAATAAACTTGTATTTGCAACTACAAATTCATTAATTTATCTACAACCACTAAACAAAATCACATTTAAACTACGAATAGATTATCAACAAGCAAGACCCAACAATTATCTTAACCCATATTAGCTAAATCACAGTACCCCAAGAATGGGAGTTTTTAGCCACACATCAAGAGATAGAAATTTATACCTAAATAAGCTTGCATTCAAATGGGTATGAATATTTAAGTCTTGTTATAGGCCAAAAATGAATAAATCAAGAGACCTAGGTCCAAATCCTTGGAGATGAAACCCTTTTCTTCTTCAAGTTTCCAAAACCCTCTCAAACTTAGAGAAAAAAAATCCAAAGTATTAGTTTTCAAAAATCTGTGCTGCAGCGGACCATTCGGTGACATTATTCGGAATCACCAATAAACTTGGCGATTCACCCTTTGGTGTAGTTCATCGCCGATTTGCACCATCCTTCGGCATCGCGTGCTCTAGGTCATTGGGCGACATAATATTGCTTTGCGAAACTTCTCGGCGATGCGCTGACTGCTTCTTTTTTCGGTCGACATGATCCTTTCCTTGAAGGCTCAGCATACTGGAACAAAAGGTGAAGTGAGACCCTTCGGCTACTCGCCAAGTGGACTCGGCGATCCTCAGGCCTTTATTTTCCTGTTCTTTTCGTTCCTTTTTGCGAAGTAGTATCCATGCTTTTCGTCAAACTTCAAATACCTAAAACTTAAGGGTTTTCATCAGATATTGTGATAAAATAAGCATTTGAGGACGCAAGTTTTATTAAAATATAACCCTAAATGAGTCCAATTTGTTGACTCATCAACACCCCCAACTTAAACTTTTGCTTGTCCTCAAGCAAATTCAAGTTCAGTCGTTCAAAAAGGGTGTCTCGAATAGTGCTACACGAGACTCAATCATGAATGCACACAACAAGACTCAATTTACTTATGCAAAGAACAAATGTGCACTCAAAGATTCAAGTTGTAACTCACCAATATCAACGAATCTCATGCTCACAATACTTGTTTCAAATGCAAGTTCAAGCTCAACTATAGTGTTCAAATGCCCTCACACAAAGAATGATTCCATATTCACACAATGGTTTCACTGTTTAAAGCTTTGGAATCAGATGCAACACTCACACTCACAAAGAATAACATAATGCATAATTTCACCCATAGGTATGCCCGTATTTTCCAATCAACATTTGTTTCAGCTCACTCAAGATCATAAAGGTCTTTTAAGGCTTGTAATGGGGCTGAGTGCAAAGGTATGATCATTTAGGCTCAGTGACTTTCATCCTCATGAAATATGGTGCTCACAACACTTCCTTTCCTTTTTCTTCATCATTCTCTTTAGTGCTCATAAGTCATCCTATTATTCACTTTCCATGGATTGCTTGAGAACCCATTTCTTTTGTACATTATTCCACAACTTTCTTTTTCATAATTTTTCTTTTTCATTCTCTTTTTTTTATATGGAGGGGTTCCATTTTTCTTAAAACCATGGGTAAGAGGAGACTTTCCTTACATATTTGACTTTCCCTTTTCGTTTTACCACACCCCCTAACTTAGCCTATTCAACTAACCACAATTCAAGATGATTATAGGTAGTGGATAAAGAAAAGTTATGGTTTCATCAAGTTTCTTCCAAAGAAAGGTAAGGTTCAAGGGGTGTTCAAAAAAGGTTCACACACTCACAAGGTAGGTCACAAAAGAGTTATATGTCAAATTCGCTCACAATCTTAGGAGTTGCCTAAATGCATATCAAAAGATAGCATAACTTAGTTGACCGGACCAACATTGCAAATTCTAGGATCTATCATGCATGGATGAAAGTAAGCTCATCACACAAGGCATCGACACTAAAGTCAAACAAGACTCTACACTTTTGCTAGTGTGCAACGGTTATCACAAGAGACTCGATTTGATAAATGACTAATCACAACGAGATGCAAAGAGTTCACATATTATCTATGCAACTTCATTTGGCCTCATCGTAGCCGTGCATTCATGTTCCTTTGATTGTAGGCACTATTCAAGTATCGGTATTGATAGAAACCGAGACTCAAATTTTGCAAAAGAACAACCACGTTCAACACACGAGGAGTGGCAAAAATGTGCAAAAAATTCAAAAAAAATTGAAAGGGTCAAAATCGTTTTGCAATGTAAACAAAAGGATCCACGAGCTCAAACATCCACAAAAAGCAGTATTTATTACAATGATAGCTCAAACCCCAAATACATAAGCAAAAACACGAGTCACAAATAACACACAAAAGGTGGACCTCACCCCACCACAAATAAAAACAATTTGTCCTCAGATGCAATGAACATAATCCGAAATGTAAAATAAAGAAAGAAAGATAAGGAGGTAAAAAGGTGATCTTGGCTAATCGATTGCTCTATCTGTCTGGGCTTCAGTACCCAGAGTGACCTCGAGAGGACCAACTTCATTAAATAAAACTGCAGAAGCCTTTGGCAATGAAGCCTGCACAACAACATCTATCATGATTTCTTCTATCTCGGTTATGTTGTCCGCTACATCTTTCTCAAATATCTCTTCGTCAGACTTTGACTCTGATTCGGGATTGGTTGTATTGTCCATTCCATATCCATGTCCTATGGTAGTCTGAGGCATTTCGGGCACATTTGGAATTTCCACTGTTCCAAAGATCATGGATATATAAGTGGACTTTAGGTAGGCCACATCTTTCTTTAGTTCTGTAATGGCGACCTTTAAGGCTGTTACCTCATCTGTGGCTCCTTGGTCGTGCTCACACACTGCTATCTTGGGTGCTAGAGCATCAATAGTAGTGCTCAGTGGTTTCACAACGTCATCAAGGGCAGCCTGAATCATGCCTAGAATGGAGCTTTCTATGTTGGCAGTCCAACAATTAGCAAATTGAGCAAGCTATCCCATTCGGATCAAGGATGCCTGAGTGATCGGCCCACAGGAGGCAACGACAGTAGTAGGTCTGGGTGGTAATGAGGCAACAGAGGGACCTGGAGGGTTAGCAGGAGTGGTCATGACATTAGATATACCTGAAGGCCCATGGGTAGGAGTAGGAAAAGGTGTCTCGGCAGGTATAGATCCAGTGGCCACAACTTCCTTCTATTTCTTTTTCGCTTTGTCCTTATGTTATTCAACTTCAATCTTTCGTATACTGGTGCAGGCGGTGGCAATCAATTCTACATCCTTCTTTGCATCTCTAGGCACTCGAGCTTTTTTGCACAATACAGCGATTAATATCAGAAATGGAGAGATATCTGGCTTTGCTTTGCACCCATATTGATCTCGGAGGCAATGATCATCCCTAGATTTATCCTGGTCTTCTCTGTGATGCATCCAAGACAAGCTTCCTTGTGCAGGCGGTGGCAATCAATTCTACATCCTTCTTTGCATCTCTAGGCACTCGAGCTTTTTTGCACAATACAGTGATTAATATCGGAAAGGGAGAGATATCTGGCTTTGCTTTGCACCCATATTGATCTCGGAGGCAATAATCATCCCTAGATTTATCCTGGTCTTCTCTGTGATGCATCAAAGACAAGCTTCATTGCAAGCCAAATGACTGATTCATTCTATGATGCCATTTTGTTTGCTGCTGAAGAACCCGAAACAATATCTTGCAGCTATGTTAAGATCTTTCTTTTCAATCGAAACACCTTCTACCAACCATTTTGGAGCATTATCATCTGATTTTAGTGGGGCTAACCACTTTTTCATCGCATCTAACTTCTCTGTTCTAATCAAGTGCTGGCAATGATCATTAATTTTATCGGACATACCCAAGAATATGTTGATAGCCTCAGTGTCACAAGCTACCTTCCTTCCTCTGACAACCACGCAGTCAACTGCCTTGAACGATGATACCAGCCTCTTCCATTGAGGTACCACTGCACTGTATGCATTATAGAATTCTCTGACCTAGCTTGGTATATACGAGCCATAGGGTTTTGTGAAGATTTGGAATTTGTGATATTTCAGGCACTTTATTATTTCAGGATACCTATCGATCACCCCATCTATGGACAACTATTTTTCCTCAATGATTGTTCTTAGCCCCTCAAACCTTAATCTATTCGTTGATTTAGGGGGGGCCTTGTACTGGAGGTGCCAGTACTATTGCCTGCTCTGGAACTAGAGGAGTTGGAGTGGTGGATCGAGGATTTCTAATCCGAGATGGGTCATTTAACTGTTCAGATCATAGTTTATTCCTCTGTGCCTCCATCAGTTCATCTTTATCTAAACCTATACTCTCACTGTTATATGTTGTTGGGTCATTGGTGTAAAAACTGGTATTGTCGGAGCTTGCATCTGATAGCTCAACGGTTTTGTCCTTACCCTTGCCTTTCCCACCAGTTATGGAAAGTTTTGTGGCCTTATTCCTTGGTGCAGTTGCATCCTCGTTGAGCGTGATCCCTTTTTCTTTGCCTCGGGGTGATGTGTTGCTACTTGCTTTGTTATGTTTAGTCATATCTGCAAAATATTAGGAAGAGTTAGGAGAGAAATCAAGTAGAAGCACAGACAATCTTCTAGAGGAAAACTCGCCAAGTGGATCGGCGAGTCCCCGCACCTCTTTGGCGAGCTAACTCGAGCTCGCCGCAAGGGTTGGCTACAAATTATAGCAAGTCGGCGATGACAAGGTAGTTTCGATGAATCGCCGACTACTTTAGGCGAGCAAGGGTTTGTCCGCCTAAAGTTACAGTGAATAAGGGTCTCAGGGATGCAAATAAAGGGAGCTAAGAATACTTTCAGTGAGTTGTTGAGTGCTTTCGACACCCCTCATTCTTCTCGCCGAAAGTTACAGTATCAACTATCAATCAAGGCGCCAAATTCTTGGCGATATAGGGACATTAGGTGAACCACCGATTCGTTCGGCGAGCTCGACCTAGCTCGCCAATCGACCCAACTTGCCTATTTTCAACCCATCTTTTCGAATTCAATCCCGCAACTCCCAAAAATAAAATCAGAGCATGAACTCACGAAGTTCAAACTAGACCCGCACTATCCATGGAAATTTCACTCATTTAAGAATACACAAGTTATGAGTTTTTGACTATCAAATTAATACGGGCTTTCAGAGTTAAATAGGCATTTAAGCATTCTAACCCTATCAGAGAGGCCTAACACACATCAATAGGACACGATCATTGCAAAAGAGTATAAACTATTCGAAAATAAACTTGGGGTTCGGAGAACTGACCTTTTGTGCCAATTAAAATGTGATTGAAAAGCTAGGCAACAAAGAAATCCAATTCCGAGCACAAGTCAACTAACCAAAATACTATTATAATGCTAAAATAGGGAAAATACTACCTTGGTGTGAGTTTTTGAAGATTAAGAGTGAGGGAAAGTGAAGGATTTCAAATTTCTAGGACTTTTGGCCATTATAAACCGTCCAGTTCGTGCCCATTCGGCGACATTAGTTGTACTCACCATCCAATCAGTGACATGCCAAGTTGTCATTTGGCTCACCGAGTTTTACAGAACCTTCAGTCAAGTGAGTGTCAAACGGCGTTCTTCATCTTGATCGTCAACCTATTCGGTGATTCACTAAATGGAACTATTAACTCGCCAAACACAATTTCCACCCATTCTCCACACTTTAACCTATACATTCAACACACCGTTATTTATGAAACAACAATAAAGCATTTAAAAAGGTTTTGGGTTGCCTCCCAAATAGTGCCTTAGTTAACGTCGAGGCACAACACATGTCAGCAGTCAAATTCCATTTTTTTGGGTTAGCCATAGTATCAACAGACAACCCCTTGTTTTGTTTCGAATGTAGATCGGGCGACACAGGACTCATAAGGTTCTCGAGCAGCTGGACAACTCTGGATTGAGACCAAATCAATCGCTTCATTCCTTCAATGTCTTCCTTCATTTCTTCCAGCTTTCTATCGTGCTTAGTTACCTTGTGGAGAATGACTGAGAGCATGCCTTCAAGGCGTTTAACCTCATTATTCTTAGGACTTTTCACTCATTAAGAGGGATGTATTTATCCTTTCTTTTATAATGGACTTCGATCTTCACAATCTTCTTGGCCAATTCATCAATCTGAGTCATTAGGGTGGTCAACATGGAGTCTTTTTCTACCTCTTGGTCCGTTTCAGCCATTTGATTAAGCAGTTGGGATGCTTTCCCGGAATGAGTTGGTCGACTAACCTCTTGGTTTCGGGACCAAGGCTTCTGTAGAAGTAGTCCAGGAGTGCCATGTCAAGAATGTTATGAGTTTGGCATTGAGTGATCAAGTCATTAAACCTTGCCCATGACTTGTGGATCCGTTCACCCTCCAATTGCTTGAAGGTGAGGATACGATCCCGGAACATCATTACCTTTAATGGAGGAAACTCCATTAGCTCCCGAATACTGCTCGCCATGCTTGCTTCCTCTATTTGGATACAGACAAACCAACAAAACAAAAACTAAAATTAAGTGAGTAAACTACAACTAAGAAGAACATAAAGTTCTACTAATCTAAAAATTCTCAAATAACACAACTCCCCGGCAGCGGTGCCATTTTGATGGTTCTGTAATCAAGGACACAACTTCCAATGCAAGTGTCTACGATCGTGCAATAGTATAATAACCCAACCAAGGGTTGGGATCATCCCAAGAGTGTAGTTTTGGGAATTTCTAGAAAAATAAAATTTAGTTCTAACTAGTCATAGCTAAAGACATTAACGAGTAAAAACATTGTAAATTAAAAAGGGGGACATAAGAGTGTCAATTAACAATGGGGGTTTTTGTCACAAGTAAGGTAAAAACAGCAAAATAAACAAGGGTTTCTAAGTAATGAGAGGGTATCCTTGGGATGTCACGGGAAGACAGGTTAAGCTAGATTATTGGGTACATGCATGCGATAGCAAATTTATAGAGTAATATTGACTAGGCTAAGCTTTATGTGGGAATAAGTTCTCTCTCGAGCAACTTACCCCATTTCAAATAGGTTCCTCTCGAATAACCACTTGCCATACGAAGACAAGCCTACGCCTTACCCCACTCACTCTCTCGAGCTGAGTGTTAGGATATGAGACTAGAGTTCACTCTCTCGAGCTGAAACTCATGTCCATCCACTTCTTAGGCCATCAATCTAGTGGTTTTAGTTTTACAACCTCTCTCGCTCGAACAAGCCGAAAAATCATAAAGAAACTTGTAGTTGCAAGTACAAATTAATTAAATTCATCCACAACCACTAAACGAAATGACATTTAAATTACGAATAGACTATCAGCAAGAAAGACCCAACAATTATCTTAACCCATATTCGCTAAATCACACCCCAAGAATGGGGGGGGGGGGTTAGCCACACATCAGAGATAGAAATTTATACCTAAATGAGCTGCATTCAAATGGGTATGCAGATTTAAGTCTTGTTACAGGCCAAGAATGAAGAAATCAAGAGACCCAAATCCAAATCCTTGGAGATGAAACCCTCATCTTGTTCAAGTTTCCAAAACCCGTTCAAACTTAGAGAAAAAAAATTCCAAAGTACTATTCTCTAAGTGAAAATTATATTAATTGTTTCACACAGTAAAAATCTGATACTAAGCTATAACTCTTAACGAGTATTTATAGTTTTCAAAAATCTGTGCTGCAGCGGACCATTCGGCGAAATTAGTCAGAAATGCTGATCAACTCGACAATTCGCCCTTTGGTGTTGTTTATTGCCATTTTGCACCATCCTTCGGCATCGTCATGCTCTTGGTCATTGGGCAACATAGTACTGCTTCGTGGAACTTCTCGGCGATGCGTCGACTGCTCTTTTTTTCCGCCGACTTGATCCTTTCCTTCAGGGCTCAGTACACTGGAACAAAAGGCGAAGTGCGACCCTCCGGCGACTCGACAAGTGGACTCGGTGATCCTCAGGCCTTCATTTTCTTGTTCTTGTCATCCTTTTCGTTCCTTTTTACGAAGTAGTGTCCATGCTTTCCGTCAAACTTCAAATACATGAAACTTAAGGGTTTTGATCAGATATTGAGATAAATTAAGCATTTGAAGACATAATTTCTATTAAAATATAGCCCTAAATGAGTCCAATGTGTGGACTCATCATAACTCAGTTGGATGATTTGACCAAAAATATAATGAAGATTGAAGTCCAATGCAAAAGGGAGGATAGATACATCCCTCTTCATGAGCGAAGAATGCCTAAGGATGATAAGGGTAGACGTGTCAAAGGAATGCTCTCAATCATTCTCCAAAAGGTCAATGAGCATGATAGAGTTCCATAAGAGATGAAGGAGAATGTAGAAGTGTTAAATCAGATGATTGGGTCTCATTCCAGATCTATCTAGCTGCTTGAAACCCTCATGGTTTATGCATTGCCTCATCTTTACCCAAATAACCAAGAGGGGTTACCTAGTGACACTAGGGTCAACCCCAATAATGTGGATTAATTGTTGACTTACGTCGTGCCATGACATTAACTAAGGTGCTTCTTGGCAGGCAACCCAAGGTTTTATCATTTTGTTTTTGTTTAGAGATAATGGCGTGTTGAATGTGCAGGTCAAAGTGTGGAAAGTGGTTGAAAAGTGAAGGTTGGCGAGCTAAAATCCAGGTAGTGGATCATCGAATAGATCGGCGACCCTGATCTAGACCATAGTTGGACTCAAGAAAATTCTACATTGGAGTCTGTAAAACTCGGCGAACCCAAGAAATTATTGGCGAGTCACCGACCAGGTTAGCGATCGCGATCTATACCATCGTCTGGACCTTCACATCAATTGAGGGTCCTATAAAATTCAGTGAGGTAAGTGACCACTTGGCGTGTCACCGAGTGGTTCAGCGAGCACGACTAATGTCACCGAATGGGCGAGAACTAGATGGTTTCTTAAAAGACCAAAGGTTTAAACTTTCAAACTCTTTCACTTTCCCTCACTTTAGACCTTCACAAACTCACATACACGCTTTAGTGTCTATATTTTTGCATTTTTCTAAGTATTTTAGTCGTTGATTTATGTTTGGAGTTATATTACTTTCTCACCTAGCATTTTAATTTTGTTTTTAGCGGCATAAAAGGTTGGTTTTCCAAACCCCGAGTTATTTTTATCGAATTTGTACTCATTTGCAACATTATTATCTTGTTGAAGTGTGTTGGGCCTCTCTGATAGGATTAGAATTCTTGATCGCCTGCTTTAATTAGAAAATCTTCCATGTAGCGCTTATAATGTTGAATCCCCGTGTTTTTGTGCCTTAAAATGAATTAAATTTTGTGAGGTTGTGCTTGCATGTCATTGGGTTTGGTTGGGTGAAGTCTGAGTAGCCTGTATTTGTGCCAAATAATGTAATTTGCCCAATGATAGAAATGGTGACGTCAGTCTTAAGGGTAAAGTTCATCAATTGGCAAAATTTGGCACTACCAGGAGAAGTCTGAGTATCTCGGGAGAATGGATGTTATGGGTCTTGCTTTAATTTAAGTAGTGCACGCTTTGATTTTGTTTTCGAGGGTTACGGGGTTGAATTCGAGGAGTTGGGTTGAATGTAGGCACATTGCGTCATTTGGCAAGCTGGGCCGAGCTCACCGAACTATTCGGCAGTTCCCCGAAGTCCCCCATCTCGCCTTTATTTTCATGCTATACTTGTTGTTTGATTCTGTAACTTTCGGCAAGAAGCCTGAGGTCGCCGAAGGGACTCGGCGAATCACCGAATGTCTTCTTGATCGCCTTTTGTCTGCACCCCTGAACCCTTTTTGCACTGTACCTTTCGGTGGGCTAGCCCTTGCTCGCCGAAACTGTTGGCAATTCACTGAGAGTCGCTTCCATCGCTGACTTGTCAAGAATTTTGAGCCAATCCTTTCGGCGAGCCCAATCTAGCTCGCCAAAGTGATTCGACAGCTCGCCGAGTGGATCAGTGAGTCTATCTGCAACTATTTTCAATGAATTTAATTGAAATTTTTCTAACTTTTTCCCGATGTTTTGCAGATATGGTACAAACAAATATAGACATGCCACCCCAGAAAAGAGCATAGGGTATCATGATAAATGAGGGGGGTTCAAATCTTTCAAAGAAAGGAAGGCATGAGACTTTACCGGGTGATAAAGGCAAGGGCAAGAGGCCCGTTTCTGACAAGGTAACCACTGGCTCCCGGGTAGATTTATTTGAGCCTGAGGATGAGCAACCTTTGCAATCCTGGCTGAACGAGATCAGAGCCAGATCTCACTATACTTGAACCAGGGCCCCTTCAGCTCCCACACCAACAGAATTAATACCAGGACAGGCACCTTTTGTGCCACCAGTTGTCCCTCCACCGAGGTTTCTCAAGAGATTGAAAGGAGATGGTTTGCTAACCATGCTTGAAGAGAAGTTGTTATCTACAGAGGGCCTAGATGGAAAGTACTATAATGTTAGGGACACCCTCCGCTACCATGGGTTTGAGTAGTTCACCAGGCCCCGAGGCCCTTACATTCCTTCCTGGGTCTGGGAGTTCTATACAACTTATGGGGAGTTAATGCCTAAGAGCAAGAAGAAGGCGAGCGAGTTCAGACCAGTGAAGTCGGTCATGGTCAGGGGCAAGGAGTTTGGGTGCAACAATGAGTATATTAACACTGTATTGGATAGACCGCTGCATTATTCACATCCTTATGAGGGGTTGCATGTTGCTCAGTCCCTAGATGACTTGAAGGGCTGGTTGGCACCTCTGATTTCCGACACAAACCCGAGGTGGATAGAGGTATGAGTTCCCATAGAGAAGAGGGACTTGAGTATTGCTGCTTGTTTCTAGTTTGGCTTCATTAGTAACACTATAATGCCATGCCAGAACGAGTCTATTATGTGCCATGCAAAGGCAGCCTTCCTTGGAGCTATTATGTCCCAGAGGAGGATCGACCTGGGACTGCTTATTGAGCAGGAGATGGCCATGAGGGCCAAGCAAAAGCAGACCTCCTTGCCATTCTTGGTCCTAATCACTGAGTTATGCCGATGCGCTGGGGTACCCCGAGATGATGCAAGAGATTTTAAGGTTACCCCATCCAGTGTATTAACGCCGAATATACTAGAGAAAAAGTTGGCAGGAGGAGGGAAGCTCTGGTGGACACATCCCTAGAGGTGGATGTTCACTCGATACATATAAAGGCACCTTCGCCTACTCCAGCCTCTAGGCCTTCAGGTACTTCTACCCCTACCACTTCTGCACATGCTCCAGGCACATCCTCTTCCTCCCAACAGACCAAGATTACTCAAGCGATGATCCTGAAGATAGGGCATCTGGCCCATTCAGCTGACGTGAGGGCTACCAGACTTGAGAGATATGTCCCCTTAATGATTGAGGCTGTCATTTAGCTGCGTTAACCCTCCTTCAGACTTCTATTGACACTCTCACCACGAGAGTCGCGACTTGTGAAAGCAGGGAGGGGGAAACTTCCGAGGTTACGAATTTCAAAGACAATGTAGCAGACTTGAGGAAGGACGTAGACTATGTGAATTTTACTGACTTCACTTCATTATTGGAGGTTGCAGATGATTTGGACGCTCCTGAGACTTCAGAGATTCCTCCGACTACCACCAGAAATGGACACAGAGATAAGGCAACAGTTGATGAGTCGGATGATGAGACCGACGAAGAGTAGATAGAGATACGGGAGGAGAGCATATATGGAGACTTGCCAGATCTTGAGGAGACGATCATGCAATCGGTGATCCAGACATCACTGATCGAGACTTCTATGGAAGCTCCTAGTTGGTCTGGTACTGCTGTTTTTTTCTGAGGTGTCAACATGATCCCCTCTTTACCTCCATCTCTGTCTCACTTTATTTTAGCTTTTGGATATTTCTTTTTGCATTTGAGGACAAATGACTTTATTTATGGTGCGGTGAGGCCTACCTTTTGTGTAATTTTTTTGTGAATATTGATTTTTTTTTATATATTTGGGTTTTGAGCTGAATATGTGTTATTCGCTGCTTTTTGTGGAAGGTTTGGGCTTGTAGCTCCGTGTTTATAATTGTAAATGATTTTGACCCTTTCGAAATTGTTTTTCCACCTCTTATTTGTGTTGAATGTGGTTGTTCTTTTGCAAAAATTGAGTAACAGTTTTGATCAATAATGACGATTTGAATAGTGCTTAAAATCGAACAAACATGAATGTGCAGCTACGATGAAGCCAAATAAAGTTGCATAGTCAATATGTGAACTCTTTGCATCTCGTTGTGACTAGCCAAGTACCGGATTGAGTCTCACGTGATGAGCTTTGCACACTAGCAAAAGTATGGAGTCTTGTATTGACATTTGTGTCGATGCCTTGTGTGATGAGCTTACCGTGAACCATGTATGATGACACCTACTATTTTCTCCATTAGTCTAGTTAACTAAGTGAGGCAATTTCTTGAGATGATCTTAGGCAACTTTAAAGAGTGTGAACCAATTTGACATTATACCTCTTTTGTGGCGTACCTTGTGAGTGTGAGAACCCCACTTAAGCACCCTTGAGCCTTACCCTTTCTTGGAAGAAACTTGATGAAAACATAATCTTTCTTGATCCATTACCTATAATCCTCATGATTTGTGGCCTATTTGAATAGCCAACTTAGGCCAAAAGCCTAAGTTGGGGGTCTGGTGAAAATAAAAGACAAATCAAGAAAATGCAAAGAAGTCCCGTTTGCCCATGTTTAGAAAAAAATAGAACCCCTCCATATAAAAAAAAGAAACAGAAGAAAAGAATGAAAAAGAAAAGACAAAGTTGTGGAATAAAGTTGTGAAAATACAAAGAAAATGGGGTTTCCAATGATCCATGGAAGATGAATAAGAGGTGACTTTTGAGCTTGAATGAAAATGATGAAGAAAAGGAAAGAAGGTGTTGTCACATGACATTTCATGAGGATTTTATCCTATGAGCTTAAATGACCATACCTATGCACTCATCCCCATTACAAGCCTTGAAAAGACCATTTTGATCTTGATTGAGTTGAAACAAAAGTCGATTGAAAAATAAGGGCAAACCTATGGGTGAAAATCATACATTGTGTTCATCTTTGTGAGTGTGAGAGTTGCATTTGATTCCGGAACTTTAAATTGTTGAATCATTGTGTGTGAATATGGATTCATTCTTTGTGTGAGGGCATTTGATCACCTTTGTTGAGCTTGAACTTGTATTTGAAACAAGTAATGTGAGCTTGAGATTCTTTGGTAATGGTGGGTCACAACTTAAATCTTTGAGTGCACAATTGATCCTTGCATGAGTAAGTTGAGTCTTTTTGTGTGCATTCATGATTGAGACTTGTGAAGCACTATTTAAGACATCATTTTTGAATTGATGAACTTGAGTTTTACTTGAGAACAAGCAAATATTTAAGTTGGGGGTGTTGATGAGTCCACGATTTGGACTCATTTAAGGCTTTATTTTAATAGATTTAGTGTCCTCAAATGCATATTTTGTGCCAATAACTAATATAAATCCTTGAATTTTAGGTATTTAGATTGAGGAACAAATCATGGACACAAATAAGCAAAGAGAAACAAGACAGCTGAAAGATCGAAGAAAAGAAGGCCTAAGGACCGCCTAAACCATTGGGCAAGTCGCCGAATGGCCTTGACCTCGCCTAATGTTCCAGTGTGCCAAGCCCTGAAGGATAAAATCAAGTCAACAATAGAAGAGAGTAGTCGGCGAGTCTCCGAACAGTTTCGCGATGTAGTGCCTTATCGACCAAAGTTACAGAACTTCAAGGATGCTGAAGGCAAAAGTAAAATGGCGATACAAATGACCAAAGGGCGGATCGCCGATTCGATTGGCGATCCCGACTAACTACGCTGATTGGACCTTCGCAACACACTTTTTAACAACTATAAATACTTGTTTGAATTTTTACTTTAGTAGGCAATTTTAGAATATCGAGTTTATTATTCAGTTTTAGAACTTAGAACTATTTTTGGAGACATTTTCCCTTAGCTTTGAAGATTTGAAGATTTCCATTTTTAAGAAATTGGAAGTGGGTGTTGAAGATTCTTCATCTTAGACATTTGTAAAGACAATATTAATCGCACCCAGTTGATGGAAACACTTTTCGGTATTGATTTCTATCTTTTTACTATGTCTAGATAAAACCCCAATTCTTGGGGTGTGTTATGTGATTATGGATTCATTTAACTAATGGGTATTTTTAATTGATAGTTTATTTGTTGTTTAAAAGTGACTTCGTTCAGTAGTTGTGGTTGAATTTAATGGGATTGTAGTTGCAAATACAATCTTTACTTTGTGTTATTGGCTTGCTCGAGAGAGAGGTTTTAAAACCAAAATTACTGAATCGATGGTCTGCGGGTATTGGGTTGTCATGGGTTCAGCTCGAGAGAGTGAACCCTAAACCCTTTTCAACACATTCAGCTCGAGAGAGTGAATGGACTAAAGCGAAGACTGTGCTTCATTACGGCTTATTGGTGTTCAAGAGAAACCAATTAGATTCGGGATAAATTGTTTTGGACAAAGTTTACCCCACTAAAGTCTAGCTTATTCACTTATTTGCAATGGTTTGTTATTAATTTGAATTACCAGATTGTTTACCTTGGCCCATAATCCTAACGCATCCCAAGAATCCCGTCTCCATATTCATATTTTCATATTATTTGTTGTCTTAGTTGATAATTGATTACAAAACCCCCTTTGATAATTGACACTTGTGTCCCCCCAAACTTGAATTATGTTTTTCTTCGTAAATGTTTTTTAGCAATGATTGACTTGAGCATGTTTGTGCTTTTCTATTGATTCTCAATTACAAACCGCTCCCTTTGGACTCGACCCCAACTCACTAGTTGGATTATATTACTACTCACGATTGTTGGCACTTAGTATTATATGAAGTGTCCAGATAAATCAGGAGACTTGTTCTTCCTTTAAAAATTTCAGAGTATGATTTCCATAAAGGGAAATTTGGGGTTAAATCGTTTATATTGGGGTCTTAATGAAGGGTAAGACGACATCGTATTAGGCTAGACTAATTTGGAAAAGAACCAACTGCCCCTAAAAATAAATACCAACACACGACCTATAGACCATGACTGACGGACCGTAGTCTTACCGATGGCCCGTCGTCTAGCGTTAGAAGGTGAGATTTTGGTCCCCTGAACCACGAACTACATCCACGGACCATGGACCACACGACGGTCTGTTGGTCCGGCTGTGGTTCATGGTCCTCTAGACCTGGTTGGGTGACCAATCCATGGACCACACCTATGGTCCATTGTTCTATCCACATGTCTGGTTGGCCTCTGTTAGATGAAACCTGCAACTCATGAAGACTGCTACTATGCCCTTCTCGAATCGAGGTATTATAGTATGAGGCGAGATTTCATGAGCTCTGCTGCCATTCCACTATAATTCTACCTACTGAGAAAGAGAAAGTTTATTTCATCATCAAAGGTTTGAGACTTTAGCTATAGATTGTGACTCAGGCTATGGTCCCAGCGGGCCATTTCTATTTGGACATAGTTGACCACACCATACTATCGAGAAACTCTATGGACTATTTGGCGCGAAGGTTCGTGACTAATAGTTGTTTATCTTACTTGGACTATATTCGGGATATGATTAGAGAGGTTCCTTTAGCAGAGTTGGTTTCTATGGTTTGTGAGGTTTTGTATGTGCCTACAAACCTACATGGCCTACCCAGAGCTTGATATTGATTTTTCTATTAACGTTGAGTCGAGTACTCGTCCTATCTCTATTTCGCCATATTAGATGGCCCTTGCAGAGATAAAAGTGCTCAATGTTTAACTTTAATATCTCTTGATTTAGGGATCATTTGGCCTAGTTTATTGCCTTGGGGTTCTCTCATCCACTTTGTGAAGAATAAAGATGGTATGATATGGATGTGTATTGACTACATGAAGCTGAATAAGGTGACTGTGAAGAACCGTTATGCTTCGTATTGATGATTTATTTTACCAGCTTTAGGGTGCCACATTATTTTTGAAGATTAATTTTTGATCCTGTTATCATCAGTTGAGGATTAGGGAGAAAACATCCCTAAACCGTATTTAGGACTACTTATGGCCATTATGAGTTCCTTGTGATGTCTTTTTGGCTGACTACTTCCCTTGTCGCACTTATGGACTTAATGGCATGGGGGTTCTGGGCTTATCTTGATACATTCATCATGGTGCTCATTGATGATATTTTGGTATACTTGCAGAGCAAGAGAGAGCATGAGAAATGTATGATGATTGAGCTCCATACTTTTAGATATCAATGACTTTATGCCAAATGCTAAAAGTATTGTTTTTGTCTTGGGTCTATAACATTTTCAGGCACATGATTTCCAAGGAATGGTAGATCCGACAAAGATTAAGGTTGTTTCCTCATTGGGTAAGGCCCACCATAGTTACTAAGATTTAGGGATTCGTCTGATTAATAGGCTACTACAGGTGGATTGTGGATGGCTTATCTACCATAGAAACACATTTGACCTGGTTGACTCATCTTAATGTTCCAATTAAGTTCTCTACGGAGTGTGAGTTAAGCTTTGAAAGCTCAATGAGTTTTTTACTATCCCTTCTATATTGAATTTTCTAATTGAGAGTGAGGGATTCACTGTGTATTATGATGCATCCAACATAAGTTTGGGTTGTGTATTGATATAGCGGGGCAGGGTTATAGCTTATGCATTATGACAACTTAAGTTACATAAGCATAACTACCCCACCTATTACTTAGAGTTGGCGGTGATAGTTTTTGCGCTTAAGAGTTAGAGGCACTACCTATATGGAGTTCATTGTGATATCTACATTGATCACACGAGTCTTTAGTATATTATGAGCTAGAGAGGCATTAATTTAAGGTAGAGTTGATGGATTCAGGTCCTGAAGGACTATGAACTCTCTATTTTTTTCATTTAGGCAAGCAAATATGATTGCTGACTCGTTAGGTCGGAATGTGGTAAGTATAGTTAGTCTAGATTTTTTATTTACTATGGAGCGACCTTTGTCTTTGGACATTCAATCCTTAGCTAATAGGATAATTTAGTTGGATATTTCATATTCTAGGTTGTGTTGGCCTATGTGAGGGATTAGTCTTCTTTGCTTGAGCAGACTGGTGGTCGCGAGTTTTAGGATGAAACCTTAGTGGATCTTCAAGATCGAGTGTTAGAGGGTGATGTCATTCTGCCTACCTTAGATTAAAAAAGGGTTTGAGATTTGCTGGTCGTATTTGGGTTTTGAGAGTTGGGGACTTGATTTAGTTGATCCTTAATGATTTGAGGCATCATTATAGGTGGAGTAGCATTAGAAGAGATAATATAGACTATGTGTTTCATTGCTTCTGTTGCCAACTGGTAAAGGCCGAGCATTTGAGGCCTAGTGGTGAGTTTCAAAGGTTACCCATTCTAGAGTGGAAGCGGGATCGCATCACTATGGATTTTGTTCTAGGTTTGTGTTGCCAACATATAAGTCATCATCAATAGGCTAACCAAGTCATAACACTTTCTCCCTGTTCAGTCTTCATTCAACACCCATGTGGTTAGTACTCATGATGTGCTTTGTCTATTATATCATATCATGGTGATTAGTTCACTGTTACCTTTTTTTAAGGACTTTTTAGGAGGAGTTTGGCACTCACATTGACCTTAGCATAACTTTCCACTCGTAGACCAATGGGAAGTCAGAGCATACTATTGAAGTTCTTGAGAATATGTTGCGGCCATATGTTTTGGAGTTTTTGGGGTTTGTGGGACTAATTCGTTTATTTACTAGAGTGTTTGTACAACAACAACTACCACTCTAGTATTCAGACGGCCCCATTCGAGGCCTTATATGATAGGTATTGTCGCTCTTTGTTTGGCTGGCTTGAGTCTAAAGTGCCTTGATCGTGTGATACTGACTTGCTTTAGGAGAGGCTTTGGATAAGGTGTGGGTGATTCATGATAGGCCCAAGACAAATAAAAGTAGACACCAGAGTTATGCTGATCATAGGCATCAACCTTTGAAGTTTTCAATTGGTGAGTTTTCCTCCGTGTTTCTCCATGAAGGGGGTGATGAGATTTAGGAGGTGGGGCAAGCTTAGCCCAAATATATTGCCCCTTTGAGATCATCTGGATAGTTGGTGAGGTTTTTAATGAGTTATCCCTAAGATGAGCCTTTATAGCTATTCACTCTATTTTTCATGTGGCGATTTTGCAACAGTGCATTGTTGATGATTCTCATATGCTCTAGCATGAAGATTTGAGTTGGATGACTGTTTGACCTTGGTGGAGTAGTAGTTGCCACTATAGTCAGAGATGTGCGACAGTTGCGTTTGAGGGCCATTCTTGTCGTGATGGTCTATTGGAGACAACGTCTAGTTGAAGAGGCTACCTAGGAGACTAAGCATAAGATGGGAGAGCAGTTTCCTGGTTCTTTTGAGCCTTTAAGTAGTTCTTGGCTCTTACTTTCATAGACAAAACTCCTTTTAGTAGTAGGCATTGTAATGACCCCCTAGGTCATTTCTTTGTTTATGCTTGTTTTTCATCACTTCAACCATTCCTTTAGTTACTCAAAGTCATTTATGACTTGCAGGGGTTAATATTTCGATCACCTGGTCTGTTCATTTTTTTTAAAATTCAGTGTTTTGGAGATTTTGAAGCTTGAATGGTTGATTTTGGTCAAAATTTTAGGAAGACGGCCTCAAAAGGCAATTCTAATGGTTCCAACAGCTCCAAAAGTCTAAATTTAGGATGGTGTCATAGTTAGTTTGGGTTCTGAGGCTTTTGGTTTGAGTCTGTGCCATTAGGTATTTTACCTTTTAAGCTTTGGCTTATGTTTAACCTTAGTCATCATTCTTGGTAAATATGTCTAGATAAGAATTCCATCGGAGTGGTTAACTTTGAAATGTTGAGTTTTGTGTACAATGATCCTTTGTGAGGATCCCGAGGCTTCCAATCTAATTTCGAGCCCCTTTGTGGATTTTAGCTTAAAATTAAGTTTGGGCATAGGACCGACTTTTTGTGGAGGCAACCTCGGATGCAAGTTTTGACTACTCCATTGAGTTTGGAATGTTAAATTTGATAGATTTGTATGTCTCGTTTGCGTGCACAGGGTTTTGAATAAATTATGAGAACCCCATCAGAATTTTGAGTTGTTAAACACCAGTTGATGTGCATCAGCTGGTACAATCAATACTTTGCCTTCACATGATCAAAGACTAATGAATCTGGTCACTATGTTCCCGAGACCCATGCTTCATTGTCGAAGGTTTAGTTCCCTCCTCTCTGCGTTCATGGGTCCTGCCGCATTCACAGGGTCTTGGTTCCTTACCCTTAACATTTGTAAGGCCTTTTTCGCGTTTGCGAATGGTTAATTGTTGATCCTCCACATTTTCAGGCCCCTCTTGCTGCATTCATGTAGTAGGATTTTGGTCTAGTCTTTATATAAAGACCAGATCCGATCAACAAGGAATTATAATTTTCCTTTAGCGATTTCTCCTTTGATATATCTCAGATTTGGGTTATTTGAATGTCACTATGTTCGGAAAGTGCGGGGCTACCTTGTGTGTTATTGGGAAGTGTCAGAGACTTTTCATTTGTGGCATTTTCCTCTATTTTGGGACAACCTTAGCTTGTTTGTTGTTCTTTTAAGTGTGAATTGTAGCACGATGTTGGTTTCCACTATTCTGATCCTAGAATTGTGGTTAGCCTAACGATAGGCTACGACTTTCCATTCCTTAGATTGAACTTGAATATTTGTAATGACATTTATTTGTGTTAATTGGGGATGGAAACTTAGTTGATCATGCTAGTTTATTAGATATCATGTTTTAGGCGTATTTTGTGATTTTTAAGAATAGGAACATGTTTATTGTGGTATGTGATCACCCTTACCTTGTGGTTGACCTTAATTGATGTTATTGTTGATTGTTTGAGCATGTTTGACCTTAGTCTAGGCTTACACTAGTGCTAGTTGTGGTCGTGCAATATTTGGAGCCGTTTGGCCTCATTCTATTTCGACATCATTTTAGATGGTTAACTCCTATGGACTTCTAGAGCATACTTGAGTCTGAAAGAAATAAGCCTTAAATTAGGTGAGGACTCAACTTTTATCACCTTCTATCCACTCTCCCTCTTTCTATGGCCTCGTGAATTGCATTTGGGATTTCAAGATTTGCTTAGCGATTGGGCACTGGAGTTGGTTCGAGCTTGGAGTATTGTGTTGATTATCTACCAGTAGATGTCATTCCATGGTGGTTCTGTGATGATGAATTTGTATGAGGTCCTTTGGAAGCCATTATAATCGATGATTCAAGTTCTAGTCATACTACCCTTTATCCTCGAAGGTGTTGATGCACTCTAGGTTTAGCCTATTGCCCCCTTAGAGACCACCTGTGGTTTGAGGTTCAGGCTCTTTACTCCTTAGCCTTGGGAGGCTCTTGGTTATCTATGGTTTGAGGTATGGGCTACACCTTGTCTAGATCTTGACTCATTATGACTTATATTTAGTAGATTTAGCTATTATGTACACCTGTCGTACTTATGGGGGTCTATTCTTACTTGAACATGCGCATGCGTGAACCTTTTGGGCATATGGGGGTAAGTTATGTTTAGTTAATTGAACTTAGTTCTTTTTTTGTTATTAGTACACTCGTCTGCATTTCTTTTAAATTCTGCTTTGACCTCTACTGTGTTTGTTGACATCCCGTGAGAGGGCGCAACGTCGCGGTGACTCGCCAAAATATAGTAATTCAATTTTAAAAGAATGAAAGAATTCTTAAAAGAGTACAACGGGTAGAAAGGGTTGAAAAGGGAGTCACCACCTAATTTTTAGGAAAAACTAGGAATCGTTTTATTAAGAACGGAAAATTATGCAACAATCATTTTATTATCTCAAGTGCGAGTGTTACAATCTCTATGATTCCTCTGAATTCGCCTTTTCAAATATAAATTCAAAGGCTCTTGAGCTTGATCTTGAACTTGAACTTGGACTTGGACTTGGACTTGATCTTGATCTTGAACTTTATCTTGATCTTGACTTTCTAGTTGAATTCAAGGGCTTGGAGCTTGATCTTGAATTCGGTGGTCTTGATCTTGATCGTTCTTGAACTTGATCTTGACTTCTTCAAATCTTGAACTTGAACACTTGAATTCTTGAATTCTCGAATTCTTGAACTTGTAGAGAAATTGCGGCTTTTGATCCACAAGCTTTCTCTAGCTTCTTGTTCGAATTCTTCGTTCTCTATTATGAATTATGATGACCCCTATTTATAGTTTTAACATAAAGAAGTTGTGATTAGAAGAGGACTCCCTTCGTCCAATCAGATTTAAGTGACATGGCATATGAGCTTTATGGAGGCTGTAATTAAATTCATATAATGATTACAAATGCCACTTCAAGTCTTATCGAGATACTTTATCTTTCAACAACTAGGCTTGAAGTATTAATTACATGACAATTATATACCATATATTTGGAATGCCATAAATTAATTTATCACTTTAATATAATTGGACGAGGATAATTGAAGTGGAAAGTATACATGAGCTCACGTGACCACTTGGCTATTTTTTACTTTCCTCATCCAATTGGAATTAGGGGAGGTAATCTGTATATGATGGTTGACCACTTTAAAATTGATCTATTTATGGCAAGGCCACAAATAAACAACCGCCTAGGATTGGAATATGAATGTTGACGTGGCAGGTGAAGATATTAAATATATATCCTATATTATGATGCAAATTTTAGCTCAAATTGTAGTTGTAGTAGGATAAAACCACCGCCTCAAAATCTTATGTTATGACGCCATTTAAGTTCAAATTGTAGTTGAACTAGGAATTGTAGTCTCATTCAATTTCAAATTCATGTCCTTTTCTATTGTCCTAATTAAAAAGGAATTGTAATTGAACTTGGAGAAAGATTTTATTCCCACCACATGACATCTATAAATAGACACATTGTATTCATAATTTTGTCTTCAATTACAGATCGTGAGCTACAAGCCTGTGACGAAAGGGGCATAATTCAAGGTAATTTTCCTCCCTTTTTCTGATTTTCGTCATTTTTTTGACAGCTTGACACAACTGTCGTAGAAAATTTATATCTCATTGTAGAAAAATTGAAATCATGAACGGTTTAATTTTCGAGAAACTAAACTTCTCGATCTCTAACATATCCAAAATTCAGAATTTAATACCTTCCGAATCTTTTCAGGTGATTTTTTAAGTTATCTCTAGATTCTGCCATGCCAAAAATTTCAGGGTTGAGCAGCTTTACTAAAACTCTCGTGTCTTGATGTAGGAACGACGAAATCACAAGCTGCTTGATTATTTTGAATCTAGACACAAGGGTCTTCAACATATCCAAAATTCAAAATGTAATACCTTTAGAATCTTTCTAGATGACTTTTTGATGTTAGCTTTAAATTCTGTCATGCTGAAAATTTCAGATTTGTGTGGCTTTACTAAAACTCTTATGTCTTGATGTAGGAAAGACGAAATCAAAAGACACTTGATTATTTAAAATTTATACACAAAGATCTACAACATATCCAAAATTCAAGATTTAATACCATCAAAATCATTCTAGGTGTTTTTTCGAAGTTAACCTTAAATTCTGTCATACAACTGATATTCTTAAGGCAAATGAGGATAGATACACATCCCTGCCCTAAGAAAGGTAATTTATGGTATTTTGAAGGCGAAAGCGGATAGATACACATCCCCGCCCTAAAAAAAGTAATTTACGGTATTCTTAAGGCGAAAGCGGATAGATACACATCCCCGCCCTAAGAAAGGTAACTTTATGGTAGTCTCAAGGCGAAAGCGGATAGATACACATCCCCGTCCTAAGAAAGGTAATTTATGGTATTCTCAAGGAGAAAGCGGATAGATACACATCCCTGTCCTAAGAAAGGTAATTTATGGTAATCTTAAGGCGAAAAAGGATAGATACAAATCACCGTCCTAAGAAAGGTAACTTTATGGTAGTCTTAAGGCGAAAGCGGATAGATACACATCCCCGCCCTAAGAAACGTAATTCTATGGTATTCTTAAGGTGAAAGCGGATAGATATAAATCCCTGCCCTAAGAAAGGTAATTTATGGTATTCTTAAGGTGAAAGTGGATAGATACACATCCCCACCCTAAGAAAGGTAACTTTATGGTAGTCTCAAGGCGAAAGCGGATAGATACACATCCCCGCCCTAAGAAAGGTAATTTATGTGAAACGACCCCAAAAATGCCCGAAAATGTGCTTCGGAAACACCTAAAATTGTAATTTCCATATATCTCAAAATCCGTGCATCATTTCGGAAATTCGACTTCATATTCTTATTCAGGGGGTCAAATTGAGTGGGAAATGAGTCTAACCCGAATTTTAGAACAACCGTATCAAATTTCGAAAATCGCAAAAAAATGCGATTTTGAGGGTCAACTTTAAAGGGGCATATCTCTCAGCACACAAGGAACTGGAAGGAGCTCAAACTATCAAAATTAAAGCTCTGTGAGTTAGCTTTCCAACGCAATTTGTTTCACCTCATTCCGAGTTAGGATGAAGGAGTTATGACCATTTTCGTAAAACCTCGCCGGCAGAAAAGTGCCATTTCCAGTAAGCCGAAACACTGTTCACCCGCCCCATTAATTTTTCTAAGTGTTGGACAATTTTTTTTCCAAAAGGGCATATGATATTCCCTATATATCATTAGTTCATTCCAAGTCTCTAAAACATTTCTCAAACATCCAAAAACTCTCTCTAAACCCTCTCCAAAAATTCCACCAAGATCATCAACCAAATTCAAGGATCCCAAGCTTTAATTCCGGATTCAAGATTCAATCTCAAGCAATTCTCCATTCCAATCTTCATCAAGAATTCTCCAAAGTTGAGGTATGTGGATTGATTGTGGAAACCTTCCTTTCCACAAGTCCAACCATTTATCCTCTATTTTACTTCAAGTTTATGGGTCCTTATGATCATTTATGAACTCTTGAATTATGGAATTATTACTACACATCCTATTATGGTCTATTTTTGTATATTATCATGAAATGGAATGATTATATGATGTTTATGGTTTTCATGCCTCCATGATCAAATTATGAAGGTTGTTATATATGTATATATATATGTATGTTGTTGGTGGGCTGTTTTATATGGATTTTGAAATTGGTTGGACTTAGTACTCTTGAAACACATGATTTTATTTACATGAACAAGTAGCCCACCATATGTTTGATAAAATGCCATTTATAGAATTCTTATGAAATGGAAGGTCCAATGTACGTCCTATGAGTCGGATGATTATATAAGTATTGAAATGATGATGAAATGGATACATGTATATGATTTTCTCTATATAGTGTGTGAGTCGACCAAGCCTAGCTCGGGGGGTTGTAGGCCCGGGTAACCGTATCAAGGGGTTGGTACCTTGGTTGCCTAGTACGGGGGGTAGTAGGCCCGTATAACCGTATCGAGGGGTTTGTACCTTGGTTGCCTAGTACGGGGGGTAGTAGGCCCGTATAACCATATCGAGGGGTTGGTACCTTGGTCCCTAGCTCGGGGGGTGGTAGGCCCGGGTAACCACATTGAGGGGTTTGTACCTCTTTCGCCTCTCCAAGGGGGTGGTAGGCCTTGGAAATACTATATTGATGGTCACTCACCACACATGTACTACGTCCCACTAAATATGATTTTTATGTAAGCGTCATTATATACATCATTTCATTTATGTGCTATCTATCGGGTATGATTATGCATTTTTCCTATGATGTCCATCTATTGTAGCATTGCATTGCATCCCACATACTTAGTACATTCAAACGTACTAACGCATACTCTATGCCTACATGATGTCACCATGTAGGGACCGGAGCACCGCTTGACCATCCTCCTCCGCGTGGCTAATACGATTTCCTATCAAGGTTATTGGTGAGTCCTCCATTCCGGGGACGTTGCTCATGATCTTTTGCTATGTATAAGACTTTTCTTTTTAGTTATGTTTTGACTATGAGGGTGAGCCCGGTAGTTTGTCTTGGCCCCCGCTAAGTACTCATGTTTAGAGGTGGTGTTGGACAAGTTGTGTATTATGCTTGAGCTTGACTCATCTATGGTATTTATGTACCATTTCTTCTTCTTTTTCTCTTGCTCCCTTAGTCCCGATTTCCCCCTTTGATTATGCTTATTGCTTATGGTCATTTTAATTGCTTCCGCGACCAAGGATGTGTAATGATACGCTATGAGGCTTGTTTGGGGTTCCTTCGGGTTCCCCATTCGCCGGTCACGTCTAGGCCCTAGGCTTGGGTCGTGACAAACTTGGTATCAGAGCACTAGGTTGATAGATCCTCGGAGTCCAACACACCGCGTTGATTAGAGTCCGATTCATGGTTGTGTTGTGCACCACAACTATGAGTAGGAGGCTATGAGACGTTTTAGGAAATGTTTCACTTCTTCATTCTCTAAGTCGTGCCATAGATCTATAAGCTCTCTCTCTTATTCCTTGTCTTATGGTGTTTAAAGTTGGACCAGTTGAAGGGTTCTTGCTAGAAGGAGCGAGTGGTTGTAATGCCAATTATGGCTATGTGACTTGTGAGCTTTGATGGAATAGATTATGAAGTTGTATTTTGTGTGATTAATGCTTCATAATTGTCTTTGTGTTGGTTAGAAGAACTTGTGTAGGCTTACTTCAAAGGGGGAGATAGTGTGCCTACCTAGCAAGGTAATTGTGAGGTTATGTTTAGTTGATGGTAGAACCCATATGGTCAAATTGTTGATTCCCAAAGGAGCCTATCCGAGAGTGGAGATGGGAAAAGAAATTATATGCCCTAGGTCGGGATTATGTTGTGTTTTGAAGTTGACTTTGAGGGTTGCATGTACCATCTATTTAAGGTGAAGAATAAGAAGTATAAGTGTTGACCAACTTCAAAGGGTTAGTTGTTGTATTTTAAGATTGATCTTAAGTATGGTCACTTAAGTAGGGTGCTTAGATAATACCTAGGCATAGTTGGTTGGTAGACCCCACCAAAAGTGGTGATAAGGGTTGACATGGTCTAGAGTTGTCTTAATCCAACTTTAGTGAAAAAGAGAAAGGTTTCTTGGTCAAAATTCCTCTAAGTTCCTCTAAGGTTTAACCAAGAAAGGATGTCTACCCGTAAGTCTCAAAGAGTGAGTGGTAGTGGATCTTAAGGGTTCCGGTATGTGTTTTATGTTTTATTGAATTGCGGAAATTCCATGGGCCAAAGATAGAGGAAGATCCTCTAGAGTTTATAAAGGAGTTATCTAAGGTGATGAACCTTGTAGGAGTAATCTTAGTAATACTTGTCTTTCGTGACTTGATAAAGAGAATATCGCGAATTTTTTTTTTTTTGTGTCGTCCTTAATATTCATGGGTTTAGTTATGGCCATATGTGAGTGATTAGTATAACTCAACTTAGTCCTTATGAGTTTTATGATGTGTTGGATTTTGACGAATAGTGATTCTTAAGTGGTACCTAGAGATGTTGAGTGATTAAGCTCCTTTAAAAGAGGGTAGGAGTGAGATCCTCATTGGTTTGAGAATCATGTTGTGTAATGAGATAGTTTAGGCTTACCCCAATGCGGGATAATATGCTTAGATGGTAAGGTTATTGAGTGTCCTTGATGTTTATGAGATAGGTTTGCTTGAATTCTCACCTTATGTGGTTTAGTGAATTGGAGCAATCTAGACCCGGATTGGTAGATTCATATGAGATCTTGAGTGATATCCTAGTGACGGCCTTAGAAAAGGATGCTACTAGGGTTGACTTGGAAGAATTTTGGGATGAAGGTACCGGTATGTGGTAATTTCATATGAGAGTAAGTGTTATGTTGATTTCCGGTACTACCTTATCTTGTATGATGCCTTATGAGGCTATGAGGCTTAGAGTTCTCCGGATGAGTTAATAGAACCTTTTTCGGATTTTACCCCGGTTAGTGGTTTAAAGTTAGAAAAAAAAGGGGTTTGTGAAGAATATCTCTTACCTTGTTCCCCTAGGAATACTCTTGTTGACTTAGTGAAACTTGGCATGTTAAGCCTTGATGTGACTCTTAGTATGGATGGGTTGCATACTTGGTGTGTTTTTATTGATGATAGGGCTCGGATGGTTAGAAGAATATGGGGCCCTTGAGTGTGTACTAGTTATCACCTTGTTGAGTAGGATGACATTTGGGTACAATTTCTTCCTATTATGGATTTGGTGTTTGATTGTGTCATATAAGGGTGGTATGGCTAGATGTTGAGGACCATAGACTTTTGCAAAAATGGCAAAATGTGAGTTTGGTTATGTCTTTAGGAGTGCTTGGAAAAAGTTTTCTTGAGGGTTGTAGTGAGGGCTTCCTCCTAAGGAGGGGATGGTGTGCTTAAAAAGCATGATTTGTTGAAATCCCGACATCCTCATCTCTTTCTTCCATTCCTATTCTAGCTTGAGACCAAGAGTTCCTAGATGGGCCTATGTTATGTTTTAGAAGTCATATGTGATTTTTATATTCTGATGATTTCCTTATGAAAGGTATGTTTTTGAGAATTCATGTTTTGAGATAAAAATGAGTTTTCATGTTTCATGCCCCTCATGTTGATAGGCAATTAGAGTAAGTAACCTATGTGATTCATTAGGTGAATGGTTTAAATGTGCTTTTAAGAAGTAATTGCATAATTGGCCGAAGATCATATGATAAGCATGATTTGAGTTGAAGGAGGAAATTCCTCCAATGAAACGGAATATGTCTAAGTTGCATGCATATTGAGTTCGTAGAAGTAGTCCTATTCTCTCATGTTGTATGATGTGTGTTTTAAATGGAGATTTTTTTTCTCCTAAGTTGTGCATTGTGTGTAATATGGCATACTTGACTTGATGATGTGAATTAAATGAACATGCTTGAATGTGTTCTTATGAAATGGAATGTTAGCTCCTTATGTGGTGGAAACTTTCCTAAAGAGTAGAGGAGGTAGTTCCTCCCATGTTTATGTGAATTAATGAGGTTTGCGCATTTCCATAAAAACTTGTGTTTTTGAAGAAAGATGAGTTGTTTCCCTCATGTTGTAGTGCATTGGTTATAAGTGATCTATTGTACTTCATGAAAATAAGGTATGAGCATGTCTTAGTAAGGAGTTGAGAAGTTCCTCCTTGAAAGAGTGCTATTGAACATGGAAACTTGCATATGTGCTTAATGATGTATGGACTATGTAATGACTAGGAGAAGGTAGTTCCTCCTATGAACATGAGAAATGTTGATGTTGGTGTGTTATGACTAGGAGAAGGTAGTTTCTCCTTGAACATCACTAAACATGATAATGTCATTACATACATTCATGTTTAAGTTGACAATTGGTTCATTGTGGTTTTACAATTATGTTGAGGTTTTTGAAATAAGGTGTAAGTGCATTGTTGCATCCTTATGTTGGCTGAAATTACCATGTTTGTGTCTCTCATGTATGTTTCTTTAACATTCGGGGACGAATGTTCCCAAGGGGGAGATATTGAAACGACCCCAAAAATGCCCGAAAATGTGCTTCGGAAACACCTAAAATTGTAATTTCCATATATCTCAAAATCCGTGCATCATTTCGGAAATTCGACTTCATATTCTTATTCAGGGGGTCAAATTGAGTGGGAAATGAGTCTAACCCGAATTTTAGAACAACCGTATCAAATTTCGAAAATCGCAAAAAAATGCGATTTTGAGGGTCAACTTTAAAGGGGCATATCTCTCAGCACACAAGGAACTGGAAGGAGCTCAAACTATCAAAATTAAAGCTCTGTGAGTTAGCTTTCCAACGCAATTTGTTTCACCTCATTCCGAGTTAGGATGAAGGAGTTATGACCATTTTCGTAAAACCTCGCCGGCAGAAAAGTGCCATTTCCAGTAAGCCGAAACACTGTTCACCCGCCCCATTAATTTTTCTAAGTGTTGGACAATTTTTTTTTCCAAAAGGGCATATGATATTCCCTATATATCATTAGTTCATTCCAAGTCTCTAAAACATTTCTCAAACATCCAAAAACTCTCTCTAAACCCTCTCCAAAAATTCCACCAAGATCATCAACCAAATTCAAGGATCCCAAGCTTTAATTCCGGATTCAAGATTCAATCTCAAGCAATTCTCCATTCCAATCTTCATCAAGAATTCTCCAAAGTTGAGGTATGTGGATTGATTGTGGAAACCTTCCTTTCCACAAGTCCAACCATTTATCCTCTATTTTACTTCAAGTTTATGGGTCCTTATGATCATTTATGAACTCTTGAATTATGGAATTATTACTACACATCCTATTATGGTCTATTTTTGTATATTATCATGAAATGGAATGATTATATGATGTTTATGGTTTTCATGCCTCCATGATCAAATTATGAAGGTTGTTATATATGTATATATATATGTATGTTGTTGGTGGGCTGTTTTATATGGATTTTGAAATTGGTTGGACTTAGTACTCTTGAAACACATGATTTTATTTACATGAACAAGTAGCCCACCATATGTTTGATAAAATGCCATTTATAGAATTCTTATGAAATGGAAGGTCCAATGTACGTCCTATGAGTCGGATGATTATATAAGTATTGAAATGATGATGAAATGGATACATGTATATGATTTTCTCTATATAGTGTGTGAGTCGACCAAGCCTAGCTCGGGGGGTTGTAGGCCCGGGTAACCGTATCAAGGGGTTGGTACCTTGGTTGCCTAGTACGGGGGTAGTAGGCCCGTATAACCGTATCGAGGGGTTTGTACCTTGGTTGCCTAGTACGGGGGGTAGTAGGCCCGTATAACCATATCGAGGGGTTGGTACCTTGGTCCCTAGCTCGGGGGGTGGTAGGCCCGGGTAACCACATTGAGGGGTTTGTACCTCTTTCGCCTCTCCAAGGGGGTGGTAGGCCTTGGAAATACTATATTGATGGTCACTCACCACACATGTACTACGTCCCACTAAATATGATTTTTATGTAAGCGTCATTATATACATCATTTCATTTATGTGCTATCTATCGGGTATGATTATGCATTTTTCCTATGATGTCCATCTATTGTAGCATTGCATTGCATCCCACATACTTAGTACATTCAAACGTACTAACGCATACTCTATGCCTACATGATGTCACCATGTAGGGACCGGAGCACCGCTTGACCATCCTCCTCCGCGTGGCTAATACGATTTCCTATCAAGGTTATTGGTGAGTCCTCCATTCCGGGGACGTTGCTCATGATCTTTTGCTATGTATAAGACTTTTCTTTTTAGTTATGTTTTGACTATGAGGGTGAGCCCGGTAGTTTGTCTTGGCCCCCGCTAAGTACTCATGTTTAGAGGTGGTGTTGGACAAGTTGTGTATTATGCTTGAGCTTGACTCATCTATGGTATTTATGTACCATTTCTTCTTCTTTTTCTCTTGCTCCCTTAGTCCCGATTTCCCCCTTTGATTATGCTTATTGCTTATGGTCATTTTAATTGCTTCCGCGACCAAGGATGTGTAATGATACGCTATGAGGCTTGTTTGGGGTTCCTTCGGGTTCCCCATTCGCCGGTCACGTCTAGGCCCTAGGCTTGGGTCGTGACATTATGGTATTCTCAAGGAGAAAGCGGATAGATACACATCTCTGTCCTAAGAAAGGTAATTTATGGTAATCTTAAGGTGAAAGAGGATAGATACAAATCACCGCCCTAAGAAAGGTAACTTTATGGTAGTCTTAAGGCGAAAGCGGATAGATACACATCCCCGCCCTAAAAAACGTAATTCTATGGTATTCTTAAGGTGAAAGCGGATAGATATAAATCCCCGCCCTAAGAAATGTAATTTATGGTATTCTTAAGGTGAAAGCGGATAGATACACATCCCCGCCCTAAGAAAGGTAATTTATGGTGTCAAGACTTGAAAACTTCAACTTTCAGACTAGAATAATTTGAAGACTTTAACTTGTAGACTTAAAGAATTTGAAGACCTCAACTTGCAGACTTGAAAAATTTGAAGACCTCAACTTGCAAACTTGAAGAATTTGAAGACCTCAACTTGCAAACTTGAAGAATTTGAAGACCTCAATTTGCAGACTTGAAGAATTTGAAGACCTCAACTTGCAAACTTGAAGAATTTGAAGGCCTAAACTTTCAAACTTAAAGAATTTGAAAACTTCAACTTGCAGACTTGAAGAATATGAAGACCTCAACTTGCAGACTTGAAGAATTTGAAGACCTCAACTTGCAGACTTGAAGAATTTGAAGACCTCAACTTGCAGACTTGGAGGACTTTGAAGACAATAATTTGCATACATAGAAGATTTGAAGACTTCAACTTGCATACTTAGAAGATTTTGAAGACTCAGCTTGCATACTTGGAAGATTTGAAGACTTTAACTTGCATACTTGGAAGATTTGAAGACTTCAGCTTGTATACTTGGAAGATTTGAAGACTCCAACTTGTATACTTGGAGGATTTGAAGACTTCAGTTTTAAAGAAACTTCAAGCATGTTGTTAACGAAACTCATATTTTTTAAGGGTTTGCCCCCATCTATTGACCAATCAATACTTCGTACAAGTCTAAAGTTTGATGAGACAAAAGATAAAACAAAATACTTATCACTTTTACTCTCATGTGACAGATCAAGTGGGAACATGTGGTTTTTTGATACTCATACAACTGAACTTAGGATACATTCTAAGCGCCTACGTACTTTAGTGAAGAGGATCAAGTCACAACGTAGTTCTGGGGGAGTGAGTGTGTTTTTTTATTTTACCGTACATAGTTTATACTTTAGTGGGCAGGAGTGACATGTAGTTTAGGCTCATACCTTAAGGAGCATAATCTTACTTCACGGGAAGAACCTCTTTAGGAATTTTGCATTAATAGGACCGATCCTTGTTTCATCTGCATCAACAAGCTTGTAAGCACCATGTGAATATGCTTCTTGTACAACATATAGTCCATCCCACTTTGAGGTAAATTTTCCCCTAGACTTGTGTGAAGTAATAATGGGTCTTCTTACCGCGAGAACTTGGTCTCCAACTTAGAAGCAACCTCAAGCGAACCTTCTTATTGAAAGCACGAGATAAACAAGCTTGATAACATTTAAGGTTTTGTTGGGCTTCTAGCCTCTTTTCATCAAGTGCTTCTAACTCAGCAAGATGCAGTCGAGCATTTTCTTCTTCAGTGATCCCTTCTTGAATAGCAAGTCTTAAGGAAGGTATTTGACGCTCGAGTGATAGGACTGCTACAACTCCAAAAGCAAGTGAATATGGTGTTGCTTGAATTGGAGTGTTAGATGTCGTCCTATATGCCCACAAAGCTTTTTCCATTCTTTCATGCCAATCCCGTTTGGAATTGGAGACAACTTTCTTCAGGAGGTTGCATAGAGTCGTATTGAATGCTGCACCAAGACCATTGGCGGCAGCATGATACATAGAAGATTTACGATGCTTGAAGCCAAAGAGATCACAAATCTTGTTCATTAACTTGTTTCCAAATGGCTTGCCATTGTCTGTTATTATGTAGCGAAGGATGCCAAAACGATAGATGATATTCAAGTTATTATTCAGTTTTAGAACTTAGAACTGTTTTTGGAGACATTTTTCCTTAGCTTTGAAGATTTGAAGATTTCCATTTCTAAGAAACTGGAAGTGGGTGTTGAAGATTCTTCATCTTAGACATTTGTAAAGGCAATATTAATCGTACCCGGTTGATGGAAACACTTTTCGGTATTGATTTCTCTCCTTTTACTATGTCTAGCTAAAACCCCAACTCTTGGGGTGTGATTATGTGATTATGGGTTGATTTAACTGCTGGGTATTGTTAAATGATATTTTATTTGCTGTTTAAAAGTGATTTTGTTCAGTAGTTGTGGTTGAATTTAATGGGATTGTAGTTGCAAATACAATCTTAACTTCGTGTTTTTGGCTTGCTCGAGAGAGAGGTTTTAAAACCAAAATTACTGAATCGATGATCTGTGGGTATTGGGTTGTCATGGTTTCATCTCGAGAGAGTGAACCCTAAACCCTTTTCCACACATTCAGCTCGAGAGACTGAATGGACTAAAGTGAAGGTTGTGCTACATTGCAGCTTATTGGTGTTCGAGAGAAACCAATTTGATTCGGGGTAAATTGTTCGAGAGAAAGTTTACCCCCACTAAAGTCTAGCTTATTCACTAGTTTGCAACAGTTTACAATTAATTGCAATTACCCGGTTGTTTACCTTGGCCCATAATCCTATCACATCCCAAGAATCCCGTCTCCATATTCGTATTTTCATATTATTTGCTGTCTTATTTGATAATTGTTTAAAAAATACCCTTTGACACTTGTGTCACCCCAAACTTGAATTATGTTTTTCTTCGTAAATATTTTTTAGTCATGATTGACTTGAGCATGTTTATGCTTTTCTATTGATTCTCAATTATGAACCACTCCCTTGGGACTCAACCCCAATTCATTAGTTGGGTTATATTACTACTCACGATTGTTGGCACTTAGTATTGGATAAAGTGTCCTGATACATGAAATCAAAATGACGCCACTGCCGGGGAGTTGTGTTACTTGAGACTTTTTAGTTAAGTTAATTTTTTTTCTTGTTAGTTCTAGTGATACTTACTTTATTTTTAGTTTTGTTTTGCTTGTTTGTGTGTTAAAACAGGAAGAATGAGTGTAATTGGTGATTGTGAGCAAATGGATCACCTCTCGATAGAAGTGATGAAGTTCAGGGATAATATCCTGACCTTCAAGCAATTGGAAGGTGAACGGATTCATGAGTCGTGGCTAAGGTTTAAAGAATGATGGTTCAATGCCCAACTCATGAAATTCCTAATGTAGTCCTCATGGAATGTTTTTACAGAAGTTTTGGTCCTGGGAACAAGGTGTTGGTTGATCAAGTCATCCCGGGTGGTATTGCACAACAGCCCTATGTGATAGCAGCCCAACGACTTGATCACATGGCTGACATAAACCAAGAAGTAGAGAGGGACTGCATGTTGGCCACACTGATAACTTGATGTTTTCCTAATCAACAACACAACTTCCAATGCAAGTGTCTACGATCGTGCAATAGTATAATAACACAACCAAGGGTTGGGATAGTCCCAAGGGAATGGTATTGAGAATTTATAGAAAAATAAATTTAGTTCTAACTAGTCATAGCTAAAGACATTAACGAGTAAAACTATTGCAAATTAAAAAGGGGGACACAAGAGTGTCAATTAAGAATGGGGGGTTTTGTCACAAGTAAGGTAAAAACAACAAAATAAACAAGGGTTTCTAAGTAATGAGAGGGGATCCTAGGGATGTGACGGGAATACGGGTTAAGCTAGATTATTGGGTACATGCTTGCGATAGCAAATTTATAGAGTAATAGTGACTGGCTAAGCTTTATGTGGGAATAAGTTCTCTCTCGAACAACTTACCCCGTTTCAAATGGGTTCCTCTCGGACAACCACTTGCCACATGAAGACCAGCCTACACCTTACCCCACTCACTCTCTCGAGCTGACTGTTAGGATATGGGATTAGGGTTCACTCTCTCGAGCTGAACCTCATGTCGACCCACTCCTTAGGCCATTAATCTAGTGATTTTAGTTTTACAACCTCTCTCTCGAGCAAGCCAAAAACACATAAATAAACTTGTATTTGCAACTACAAATTAATTAAATTCATCCACAGCCACTAAACGAAATCACATTTAAACTACGAATAGATTATCAACAAGCAAGACCTAACAATTGTCTTAACCCATATTTGCTAAATCACAGTACCCCAAGAATGGCGATTTTTAGCCACACATCAAGAGATAGAAATTTATACCTAAATGAGCTTGCATTGAAATGGGTATGAAGATTTAAGTCTTGTTACAGGCCAAAAATGAAGAAATCAAGAGACCCAAGTCCAAATCCTTGGAGATGAAACCCTAATCTTCTTCAAGTTTCCAAAACCCTCTCAAACTTAGAGCAAAACAAATCCAAAGTACTATTCTCTAAGTGAAAATTATATTAATTATTTCACACACTAAAAATCTAATACTAAGCTATAACTCTCAACGAGTATTTATAGTTTTCAAAAATCCATGCTGCAGCGGACCATTCGGCGACAATAGTCGGAACCACCAATAAACTCGGCTATTCACCCTTTGGTGTAGTTCCTCGCCAATTTGCACCATCATTCGGCATCGTCGTGCTTAGGTCATTGGGCGACATAATACTGTTTTGCGGAACTTCTCAGCAATGCACTGCCTGTTTCTTTTTTCCGCCGACTTGATCCTTTCCTTTAAGGCTCAGCACACTGGAACAAAAGGTGAAGTGAGACCCTTCGGCTACTCGCCAAGTGGACTCGGCGATCCTCAGGCCTTTTTTTTTGTGTTTTTTTCGTTCCTTTTTGCGAAGTAGTGTCCATGCTTTTTGTCAAACTCCAAATACCTGAAACTTAAGGGTTTTCATCAGATATTGAGATAAAATAAGCATTTGAGGACACAATTTTTATTAAAATATAACCCTAAATGAGTCCAATTTGTGGACTGATCAACACCCCCAACTTAAACTTTTGCTTGTCCTCAAGCAAATTCAAGTTCAGCCGTTCAAAAAGGGTGTCTCGAACAGTGCTACACAAGACTCAATCATGAATGCACACAACAAGACTCAATTTACTTATGCAAAGATCAAATGTGCACTCAAAGATTCAAGTTGTAACTCACCAATATCAACGAATCTCATGCTCACAATACTTGTTTCAAATGCAAGTTCAAGCTAAACTATAGTGTTCAAATGCCCTCACACAAAGAATGATTCCATATTCACACAATAGTTTCACTGTTTAAAGCTTTGGAATCAGATGCAACACTCACAGTCACAAAGAAGAACATAATGCATAATTTCACCCATAGGTTTGCCCATATTTTCCAATCAACATTTGTTTCAGCTCACTCAAGATGAAAAAGGTCTTTTAAGGCTTGTAATGGGGCTGAGTGCAAAGGTATGATCATTTAGGCTCAATGACTTTCATCCTCGTGAAATGTGGTGCTCACAACACTTCCTTTCTTTTTTCTTCATCATTCTCTTTAGTGCTCATAAGTCATCCTATTATTCACTTTCCATGGATTGCTTGAGAACCCATTTCTTTTGTACATTATTCCACAACTTTCTTTTTCATAATTTTCTTCTTCTTTCTCTTTTTTTTATATGGAGGGGTTCCATTTTTCTTAAAACCATGGGTAAGGGGAGACTTTCCTTACATTTTTTACTTTCCCTTTTCGTTTTACCACACCCCCAACTTAGGTTATTCAACTAACCACAATTCAAGAGGATTATAGGTAGTGGATAAAGAAAAGTTATGGTTTCATCAAGTTTCTTCCAAAGAAAGGTAAGGTTCAAGGGGTGTTCAAAAGAGGTTCACACACTCACAAGGTAGGTCACAAAAGAGTTATATGTCAAATTGGCTCACACTCCTAGGAGTTGCCTAAAATCATATCAAGAGATAGCATAACTTAGTTGACCGGACCAACATTGCAAATTCTAGGATCTATCATGCATGGATGAAAGTAAGCTCATCACACAAGGCATCGACACTAAAGTCAAACAAGGCTCTACACTTTTGCTAGTGTGCAACGGTTATCACAAGAGACTCGATTTGATAAATGACTAATCACAACGAGATGCAAAGAGTTCACATATTATCTATGCAACTTCATTTGGCCTCAGCGTAGCCGTGCATTCATGTTTATTTGATTGTAGGCACTATACAAGTATCGGTATTGATAGAAACCGAGACTCAAATTTTGCAAAAGAACAACCACGTTCAACACACGAGGAGTGGCAACAATGTGCAAAAAATTCAAAAAAAATTGAAAGGGTCAAAATCGTTTTGCAATGTAAACAAAAGGATCCACGAGCTCAAACATCCACAAAAAGCAGTATTTATTACAATGATAGCTCAAACCCCAAATACATAAGCAAAAACACAAGTCACAAATAACACACAAAAGGTGGGCCTCACCCTACCATAAATAAAATCAATTTGTCCTCAGATGCAATGAACATAATCTGAAATGTAAAATAAAGAAAGAAAGATAGGGAGGTAAAGAGGTGATCTTGGCTAATCGATTGCTCTATCTGTCTGGGCTTCAGTACCCAGAGTGACCTCGAGAAGGACTAGTTTCATTGGATCCAACAGCAGGAGCCTTTGCCAAGGAAGCCTGCACAACAACATCTATCATGATTTCTTCTATCTCGGCTATGTCGTCCGCTACTTCTTCCTCAAACATCTCTTCGTCAGTCTCTGACTCTGATTTGGGATTGGTTGTATTCTCCATTCCATATCTGTGTCTTATGGTAGTTTCAGGCATTTCAGGCACATTTGGAATTTCCATTGGTCCAAAGATCATGGACATATCAGTGGACTTTAGGTAGTCCACATCTTTCTTTAGTTCTACAATGGCGACCTTTAAGGCTGTTACCTCCTCTGTGGCTCCTTGGTCGTGCTCACACACTGCTATCGTGGCTGCTAGAGCATTAATAGTAGTGCTCAGTGGTTTCACAACATCATTAAGGGCAGCCTGAATCATGCCTAGAATGGAGGTTTCTATGTTGGCAGTTTGACAATTAGCAGATTGGGCAAGCTATCCCATTCGGATCAAGGATGCCTGAGTGATCGGCCCCTAGGAGGCAACGACATTAGTAGTTCTGGGTGGTAATGAGGCAGCAAAGGGACTTGGAGGGTTAGCAGGAGTGGTCATGACATCAGATATACCTGAAGGCCAAGGGGCCGGAGTAAGAAAAGATGCCTCGACAGGTATAGATCCAGTGGCCACAACTTCCTTCTGATTCTTTTTCGCGTGGTCTTTAAGATATTCAACTTCGATCTTTTGTATACTGGTGCAGGTGGTGGCAATCAATTCCACATCCTTCTTTGCATCTCTAGGCACTCGAGCTCTTTTACACAATGCAGTGATTAATATCGGAAAGGGAGAAATATCTGGCTTTGCTTTGCACCCATATGGATCTCAGAGGCAATGATCATCCCTAGATTTATCTTGGTCTTCTCTATGATGCATCCAAGACAAGCTGCCTTCCAAGGTGAAGGATTGATTCATTCTGTGATGGCATATTTTTGTTGCTGAAGAACCTGAACCAGTATCTTGCAGCTATGTTCAGATCTTTCTTTTCAATCGAAACACCTTCTGCCAACCATTTTGGAGCATTATCATATGATATTATCGGGGCAAACCACTTTTTCATCGCATCCAACTTCTCTGTTCTGATCAAGTGCTGGCAGTAATCATTAATTTTATCGGACATACCCAAGACTGTGTTGATAGCCTCGTTGTCACAAGCTACCTTCCTTCCTCTGACAACCACGTAGTCAACTGCTTTGAACGACTATACCAACCTCTTCCGTTGAGGTACCACTGCAATGTATGCGTTGTAGAATTCTCTGACCTAGCTTGGTACATATGAGCCATAGGTTTTGTGAAGATTTGGAATTTGTGATATTTTAGGCACTCTATTATTTCAGGATACCTATCGATCACCCCATCTATGGACAACCATTTTTCCTCAATGACTGTTCTCAGCCCCTCAAACATTAATTTATTCGTTCATTTAGGTGGGGGGCCTTGTACTGGAGGTGCCAGTACTATTGCCTGCTCTAGAGCTGGAGGAGTCGGAGTGGTGGATCAAGGATTTCTAATCCGAGATGGGTCATTTAACTGTTCAGATCATAGTTTATTCCTTTGTGCCTCCATCAGTTCATATGTTGTTGGGTCATTGGTGTAAAATCCGATACTGTCGGAGCTTGCATCTGATAGCTCAACGTTTTTGTCCTTACCCTTGCCTTTCCCACCAGTTGTGGAAAGTTTTGTGGCCTTATTCCTGGATGCAGTTGTATCCACGTTTAGCGTGATCCTTTTTTTTTTGCCTCGGGGTGGTGTGTTGCTACCTGCTTTGTTATGTTTAGTTATATCTGCAAAATATTAGGAAGAGTTAGGAGATAAATCAAGTAGAAGCACAAGCAATCTTCTGGAGGAAAACTCACCAAGTGGATCGGCGAGTCGCCGAACCTCTTTGGCGAGCTAACTCGAGCTCGCCGCAAGGGTTGGCTTCAAATTATAGCAACTCGACGATGGAAAGGTCTTTTTGATAAATCACCGATTACTTTAGGCGAGCAAGGGTTTGTCTGCCTAAAGTTACAGTGAATAAGGGTCTCAGGGATGCAAATAAAGGGCGCTAAGAATACTTTCAGTGAGTTGTCGAGTGCCTTCGACACCCCTCATACTTCTCGCCGAAAGTTACAATATCAACTATCAATCAAGGCGCCAAATTATCGGCGATATGGGGACATTAGGTGAACCGCCGATTCGTTCGGCGAGCTCGACCTAGCTCGCCAATCGACCCAACTTGCGTATTTTCAACCCATCTTTTCGAATTCAATCCCGTAACTTCCAAAAATAAAATAAAATCATGCACTCACGAAGTTCAAACAAGACCCGCACTACCCATGGAAATTTCACTCATTTAAGAATACACAAGTTATGAGTTTTTGACTATCAAATTAATACGGGCTTCCAGAGTTAAATAGGCATTTAAGAATTCTAACCCTATTAGAAAGGCCTAACACACATCAATAGGACACGATCATTGCAAAAGAGTATAAACTATTCGAAAATAAATTTGGGGTTAGGAGAACTGACTTTTTATGCTGATTAAAATGTGATTGAAAAGATAGGCAGCAAAGAAATCCAATTCCGAGTACAAGTCAACTAACCAAAATACTATTATAATGCTAAAATAGGGAAAATACTACCTTGGTGTGAGTTTGTGAAGATTAAGAGTGAGGGAAAGTGAAGGATTTCAAATTTCTAGGACTTTTCGCCATTATAAACCGTCCAGTTCGTGCCCATTCGAAGACATTAGTCGTACTCGCCGATCCAATCAGTGACACGCCAAGTTGTCATTTGGCTCATCGAGTTTTACAGAACCTTCGTCAAGTGAGTGTCAAACGGCAGTCTTCATCTTGATCGTCAACCTGTTCGGCGATTCACTAAATTGAACTATTAACTCGCCAAACGCAATTTCCACCTATTCTCCACGCTTTAACCTATACATTCAACACACCGTTATTTCTGAAACAACAATAAAGCATTTAAAAAGGTTTTGGGTTGCCTCCCTAATAGTGCCTTAGTTAACGTCATGGCACGACGCATGTCAGCTGTCAAATTCCATTTTTTTTAGGGTTAGCTGTAGCATCAACAAGCAACCCCTTGTTTTGTTTCGAGTGTAGATCGGGCGACGCAGGACTCATAAGGTTCTCGAGCAGCTGGACAACTCTGGATTGATACCAAATTAATCGCTTCATTCCTTCAATGTCTTCCTTCATTTCTTTCAGCTTTCTATCGTGCTCAGTTACCTTGTGGAGAATGACTGAGAGCATGCCCTCAAGGCGTTTAACCTCATTATTCTTAGGACTTCTTCGCTCATTAGGAGGGATTTATTTATCCTTCCTTTTATACTGGACTTCGATCTTCACAATCTTCTTGGCCAATTCATCAATCTGAGTCATTAGGGTGGCTAACATGAAGTCTTTTTCTACCTTTTGGTGCGTTTCAACCATTTGATTAAGCAGTTGCGATGCTTTCACATATGATTGTTTTGCAAGGCCTCCCGGAATGAGTTGGTCGACCAACCTCTTGGTTTCGGGACCAAGGCTTCTGTAGAAGCAGTCCAGTAGTGACATGTCAGGAATGTTATGAGTTTGGCATTGAGTGATTAGGTCATTAAACCTTGCCCATGACTTGTGGATCCGTTCACCTTCCAATTGCTTGAAGGTGAGGATACGATCCCGGAACATCATTACCTTTAATGGAGGAAACTCCATTAGCTCCCGAATACTGCTTGCCATGCTCGCTTCCTCTATTTGGATATAGACAAACCAACAAAACAAAAACTAAAAATTAAGTAAGTAAACTACAACTAAGAAGAACATAAAGTTCTACTAATATAAAAATTCTCAAATAACACTACTCCCCGGCAGCGGTGCCATTTTGATGGTTGCGTAATCAAGGACACAATTCCAATGGAAGTGTCTACGATCGTGCAATAGTATAATAACCCAACCAAAGGTTGGGATCGTGCCAAGAGTATGGTTTTGAGAATTTATAGAAAAATAAAATTTAGTTCTAACTAGTCATAGCTAAAGACATTAACGAGTAATAACATTGTAAATTAAAAAGGGGGACACACGAGTGTCAATTAACAATGGGGGTTTTTGTCTCAAGTAAGGTAAAAACAACAAAATAAACAAGGATTTCTAAGTAATTAGAGGGGATCCTTGAGATGTGACGGGAAGATGGGTTAAGCTAGATTATTGGGTACATGCTTGCGATAGCAAATTTATAGAGTAGTATCGACTAGGCTAAGCTTTATGTGGGAATAAGTTCTCTCTCGAGCAACTTACCCCGTTTCAAATGGGTTCCTCTCGGACACCCACTTGCCACATGAAGACCAGCCTACACCTTACCCCACTCACTCTCTCGAGCTGACTGTTAGGATATGGGATTAGGGTTCACTCTCTCGAGCTGAACCTCATGTCGACCCACTCCTTAGGCCATTAATCTAGTGATTTTAGTTTTACAACCTCTCTCTCGAGCAAGCCGAAAACACATAAATAAACTTGTATTTGCAACTACAAATTAATTAAATTCATCCACAACCACTAAACAAAATCACATTTAAACTACGAATAGACTATCAGCAAGAAAGACCCAACAATTATCTTAACCCATATTCGCTAAATCACACCCCAAGAATGGGGGGTTTTAGCCACTCATCAAAGATAAAATATTATACCTAAATGAACTTGCATTCAAATGGGTATGCAGATTTAAGTCTTGTTATAGGCCAAGAATGACGAAATCAAGAGACCCAAATCCAAATCCTTGGAGATGAAACCCTAATCTTCTTCAAGTTTCCAAAACCCTCTCAAACTTAGAGCAAAACAAATCCAAAGCACTATTCTCTAAGTGAAAATTATATTAATTGTTTCACACACTAAAAATCTGATACTAAGCTATATAACTCTCAATGAGTATTTATAGTTTTCAAAAATTTGTGCTGCAGCGGACCATTCGACGACATTAGTCAGAATTGCCGATCAACTCGACGATTCACCCTTTGGTGTAGTTCATTGCCATTTTGCACCATCCTTCGGCATCGTTGTGCTCTTAGGTCATTGGGCTACATAGTACTGCTTCGCAGAACGTCTCGGCGATGCGTTGACTGCTCTTTTTTTCCGCCGACTTGATCCTTTCCTTCAGGGCTTAGCACGCTGGAACAAAAGGTGAAGTGTGACCCTTCGGTGACTCGCCAAGTGGACTCGGCGATCCTCAAGCCTTCATTTTCTTTTTCTTGTCATCCTTTTCGTTCCTTTTTGCGAAGTAATGTCCATGCTTTCCGTCAAACTTCAAATACCTGAAACTTAAGGTATTTCATTAGATATTAAGATAAATTAAGCATTTGAAGACATAATTTCTATTAAAATATAGCCCTAAATGAGTCCAATATTTGGACTCATCATAACTCAGTTGGATGATTTGACCAAAAATATAATGGAGATTGAAGTCCAATGCAAAAGGGAGGATAGATACATCCCTCCTCATGAGCGAAGAATCCCTAAGGATGATAAGGGTAGACGTGTCAAAGGAGTGCTCTCAATCATTCTCCAAAAGGTCAATGAGCATGATAGAGTGCCATAAGAGATGAAGGAGAATGTAGAAGTGCTAAATCAGATGATTGGCTCTCATTCCAGATCTATCCAGCTGCTTGAAACCCTCATGGGTTACGCATTGCCTTATCTTTACCTAAATAACCAAGAGGGGTTAACTAGTGACACTAGGGTCAACCCCTATAATGTGAATTAAGTGTTGACTTGCGTCGTGCCACGACATTAACTAAGATGCTTCTTGGGAGGCAACCCAAGGTTTTCTCATTTTGTTTTTATTTAGAAATAATGGTGTGTTGAATGTGCAGGTCAAAGTGTGGAAAGTGGTTGAAAAGTAAAGGTTGGCGAGCTAAAAGTCCAGGTAGTGGATCGTCGAATAGATCGGCGACCCCAACCCAGACCACCGTTGGACTCAAGAAAATTTTACACTGGAGTCTGTAAAACTCGGCGAGCCCAATAAATTATTGGCGAGTCACCGACCAGGTCCGCGATCGCGATCTATACCGTCGTCTGGATCTCCACGTCAATTGAGGGTCGTGTAAAACTTAGCGAGGTAAGTGACCACTTGGCGTGTCGCCGAGTGGTTCAGCGAGCACGACTAATGTCACCGAATGGGCGAGAACTAGACGGTTTCTTAAAAGGCCAAAGGTTTAAACTTTCAAACTCTTTCACTTTCCCTCACTTTAGACCTTCACAAACTCATACCCACGCTTTAGTGTCTATATTTTCACATTTCTCTAAGAATTTTAGTCGTTGATTTATGCTTGGAGTTAGATTACTTTGTCACCTAGCATTTCAATTTTGTTTTTAGCGGCATAGAAGGTTAGTTTTCAAAACTTCGAGTTATTTTTATCAAATTTGTACTCATTTGCAACATTATTATCTTGTTGAAGTGTGCTGGGCCTCTCTGATAGGATTAGAATTCTTGATCGCCTACTTTAATTAGAAAAACTTTCATGTAGCGTTTATAATGTTGAATCCCCGTTTTTTTGTGCCTTAAAATGAATTAAATTTTGTGAGGTTGTGCTTGCATGTCGTTGGGTTTGGTTGGGTGAAGTCTGAGTAGCCTGTATTTGTGCCAAATGATGTTATTTGCCCAGAAAGGGTGACGTCAGTCTTAAGGGTAAAGTTTGTCAATTGGCCTATTTCATCATCAAAGGTTTGAGACTTCAGCTATAGATTGTGACTCAGGCTATGGTCCCAGCGGGCCATTTCTATTTGGACATAGTTGACCACACCATACTATCGAGCAGCTCCATGGACTATTTGGCGCGAAGGTTCGTGACTAGCAGTTGTTTATCTTACTTGGACTATATGCGGGATATGATTAGAGAGGTTCCTTTAGCAGAAATGGTTTCTATTGTTCATGAGGTTTCGTATGTGCCTACAAAACTACATGGCCTACCCAGAGCTTGATATTGATTTTTCTATTAACGTTGAGCCAAGTACTCGTCCTATCTCTATTTTTCCATATTATATGGCCCTCGTAGAGATAAAGGTGCTCAGTGTTTAACTTTAATATCTCTTGATTAAGGGATCATTTGGCCTAGTTTATTGCCTTGGGGTTCTCTCATCCACTTTGTGAAGAATCAATATGGTATGATATGGATGTCTATTGACTACAGGAAGCAGAATAAGGTGACTATGAAGAACTGTTATGCTTCGTATTGATGATTTATTTTACCAGCTTTAGGGTGCCACATTATTTTTGAAGATTAATTTTTGATCCTGTTATCATCAGTTGAGGATTAGGGAGAAAACATCCCTAAACCGTATTTAGGACTACTTATGGCCATTATGAGTTCCTTGTGATGTCTTTTTGGCTGACTACTTCCCTTGTCGCACTTATGGACTTAATGGCATGGGTGTTCTGGGCTTATCTTGATACATTCATCATGGTGCTCATTGATGATATTTTGGTATACTTGCAGAGCAAGAGAGAGCATGAGAAATGTATGATGATTGAGCTCCATACTTTTAGATATCAATGACTTTATGCCAAATGCTAAAAGTATTGGTTTTGTCTTGGGTCTATAGCATTTTCAGGCACATGATTTCCAAGGAATGGTAGATCCGACAAAGATTGAGGTTATTCGTCATTGGGTAAGGCCCACTATAGTTACAAAGATTTGGGGATTCGTCTGATTAATATGCTACTACAGGTGGATTGTGGAGGGCTTCTCTACCATAGAAACACATTTGACCTAGTTGACTCATCTTAATGTTCCAATTGAGTTGTCTAAGGAGTGTGAGTTAAGCTTTTGAAAGCTCAATGAGTTGTTTACTATCACTCCTATATTGAATTTTCTAGATGAGAGTGAGGGATTCACTGTGTATTGTGATGCATCCATCATAAGTTTGGGTTGTGTATTGATACAGCAGGGCAGGGTTATAGCTTATGCATTATGACAGCTTAAGTTTCATTAGCATAACTACCCCACCTATGACTTAGAGTTGGCGGTGATAGTTTTTGCGCTTAAGAGTTAGAGGCACTACCTATATGAAGTTCATTGTGATATCTACATTGATCAAATGAGTCTTTAGTCTATTATGAGCTAGAGGGGCATTAATTTAAGGTAGATTTGATGGATTCAGGTCCTAAAGGACTATGAACTCTCTATTTTTTTCATTTAGGCAAGCAAATATGATGGCTGACTCCTTAGGTAGGAAGGTGGTAAGTATAGTTAGTTTAGATTTTTTATTTACTATGGAGCGACCTTTGTCTTTGGAAATTCAATCCTTAGCTAATAGGATGATTTAGTTGGATATTTCATATTCTAGGTTGTGTTGGCCTATGTGAGGGATTAGTCTTCTTTGCTTGAGCGGACTGGTGGTCGCAAGTTTTAGGATGAAACCTTGGTGGATCTTCAAGATCGAGTGTTAGAGGGTGATGTCGTTCTGTCTACCTTAGATTAAAAAGGGGTTTTGAGATTTGCTGGTTGTATTTGGGTTTTGAGAGTTGGGGACTTGATTTAGTTGATCCTTAATGATTTGAGGCATCATTATAGGTGGAGTAGCATTAGAAGAGATAATATAGACTATGTGTTTCATTGCTTCTGTAGCCAACTGGTAAAGGCCGAGCATTTGAGGCCTAGTGGTGAGTTTCAAAGGTTACCCATTCTAGAGTGGAAGCGGGATCGCATCACTATGGATTTTGTTCTAGGTTTGTGTTGCCAACATATAAGTCATCATCAATAGGCTAACCAAGTCATAACACTTTCTCCCTGTTCAGTCTTCATTCAACGCCCATGTAGTTAGTACTCATGATGTGCTTTGTCTATTATATCATATCGGGGTGATTAGTTCACTTTTACCTTTTTTAAGGACTTTTTAGGAAGAGTTTGGCACTCACATTGACCTTAGCATACCTTTCTACTCGTAGACCAATGGGAAGTCGGAGTATACTATTGAAGTTCTTGAGGATATGTTGCTGGCATATGTTTTGGAGTTTTTGGGGTTAGTGGGACTAATTCTTTTATTTACTAGAGTGTTTGTACAACAACAACTACCACTCTAGTATTCAGATGGCCCCATTCGAGGCCTTATATGATAGGCATTGTCGCTCTTCGTTTGGCTAGCTTGAGTCTAAAGAGCCTTGATCGTGTGATACTGACTTGCTTTAGGAGAGTCTTTGGATAAGGTGTGGGTGATTCAGGATAGGCCCAAGAAAAATAAAAGTAGACACCAGAGTTATACTGATCATAGGCATCAACCTTTGAAGTTTTTAATTGGTGAGTTTTCCTCTGTGTTTCTCCATGAAGGGGGTGATGAGATTTAGGAGATGGGGCAAGCTTAGCCCAAATATATTGTCCCTTTGAGATCATCTGGATAGTTGGTGAGGTTTTTAATGAGTTATCCCTACGATGAGCCTTTATAGCTATTCACTCTATTTTTCATGTGGCGCTTTTACAACAGTGCATTCTTGATGATTCTCATATGCTCTAGCATGATGATTTGAGTTGGATGACCGTTTGACCTTTGTGGAGTAGTAGTTGCCATTATATTCAGAGATGTGAGACGGTTGCGTTTGTGAGCCATTCTTGTGGTGATGGTCTATTGGAGACAACGTCTAGTTGAAGAGGCTACCTGGGAGATTGAGCATAAGATGGGAGAGCAGTTTCCTGGTTCTTTTGAGCCTTTAAGTAGTTCTTGACTCTTACTTTCATGGACAAAAGTCCTTTTAGTAGTAGGCATTGTAATGACGCCCTAGGTCATTTCTTTGTTTATGCTTGTTTTTCATCACTTCAACCATTCCTTTAGTTACTCAAAGTCATTTATGACTTGCAGGGGTTAATATTTCGATCACCTGGTCTGTTTGTTTTTTAAAAAATTTAGTGTTTTGGAGATTTTAAAGTTTAAATAGTTGATTTTGGTCAAAATTTTCGGAAGACGGCCTCAAAAGGCAATTCTAATGGTTCCAACAGCTCCAAAAAGGTAAATTTAGGATGGTGTCATAGTTAGTTTGGGTTCTGAGGCTTTTGGTTTGAGTCTGTGCCATTAGGTATTTTACCTTTTAAGCTTTGGCTTATGTTTAACCTTAGTCATCATTCTTGGTATTATGTCTAGATAAGAATTCCATCGGCGTGGTTAACTTCGAAATGTTGAGTTTTGTGTAGAATGATCCTTTATGAGTATCCCGAGGCTTCCAGTCTAATTTTGAACCCCTTTGTGGATTTTAGCTTAAAATTAAGTTTGGGCATGGGACCCACTTTTTTTCGAGGCAACCTCAGATGCAAGTTTTGACTACTCCGTTGAGTTTGGAATGTTAAATTTGATAGGTTTGCGTGCACAAGGTTTTGAATAAATTATGAGAACCCCATCGGAATTTGGAGTTGCTAAAAACCAGTTGATGTGCATCAGCTAGTACAATCAATATTTTGCCTTCACATGGTCAAAGGCTAATGAATCTGGTCACGATGTTCCCGAGACCCATGCTTCATTAGTGAAGGGTTAGTTCCCTCCTCTCTGCGTTCATGGGTCCTGCCGCATTAACGGGGTCTTGGTTCCTTACCCTTAGCATTTGTAAGTCCTTCTTCGCGTTTGCGAATGGTTAATTGTTGATCCTCCATGTTTTCAGGCCCCCCTTGCTGCATTCACGAAGTAGGATTTTGGTCTAGTCTTTATATAAAGACCAGATCTGATCAACAAGGAATTATAATTTTTCTTTAGTGATTTCTCCTTTGATATATCTCAGATTTGGGTTATTTGAACGTCACTATGTTCGGAAAGTGCGGGCCTACCTGGTGTGTTATTGGGAAGTGTCAGAGACTCTTCATTTGTGGTATTTTCCTCTATTTTGGGACAACCTTAGCTTGTTTGTTGTTTTTTAAAGTGTGAATTGTAGCACGATGTTGGTTTCCACTGTTTTGAGCCTAGAATTGTGGTTAGCCTAACGATAGGCTACAACTTTCCATTCCTTAGATTGAACTTGAATATTTGTAATGATATTTATTTGTGTTAATTGGGGATGGAAACCTAGTTGATCATGCTAGTTTATTAGATATCATGTTTTAGGCGTATTTTGTGATTTTTAAGATTAGGAACATGTTTATTTTGGTATGTGATCACCCTTGCCTTGTGGTTGACCTTAATTGATGTTATTGTTGATTGTTTGAGTATGTTGGACCTTAGTCTAGGCATACACAAGTGCTAGTTGTGGTCGTGTTATATTTGGAGCCGTTTGGCCTCATTCTATTTCGACATCATTTTAGATGGTTAACTCCTATCGACTTCTATAGCATACTTGAGTCTGATAGAAATAAGCCTTAAATTAGGTGAGGACTCAACTTTTATCACCTTCTATCCACTCTCCCTCTTTCTATGGCCCCGTGAATTGCATTTGGGATTTCAAGATTTGCTTAGCGATTGGGCACTGGAGTTGGTTCAAGCTTGGAGTATTGTGTTGATTATCTACCAGTAGATGTCATTCCATGGTGGTTCTGTGATGATGACTTTGTATGAGGTCCTTTGGAAGCCATTATAATCGATGATTCAAGTTCTAGTCATGCTTCCCTTTATCCTCCAAGGTGTTGATACACTCTAGGTTCAGCCTATTGTCCCCTTGGAGACCACCTGCGGTTTGAGGTTCAAGCTCTTTACTCCTTAGCCTTGGGAGGCTCTTGGTTATCTATGGTTTGAGGTATGGGCTACGCCTTGTCTAGATCTTGACTCATTTTGACTTATATTTAGTAGATTTAGATATTATGTACACTTGTCGTACTTATGGGGGTCTATTCTTACTTGAACATGTGCATGCATGAACCTTTTGGGCATATGGGGGTAAGTTATGTTTAGTTAATTGAACTTAGTTTTTTTATTAGTACACTCGTCTGCATTTCTTTTAAATTTTGCTTTGACCTCTATTGTGTTTATTGACATCCCGTGAGAGGGCGCAACGTCACAGTGACTCGCCAAAATATAGTAATTCAATTTTAAAAGAATGAAAGAATTCTTAAAAGAGTAAAACGGGTAAAAAGGGTTTAAAAGGGAGTAGCCACCTAATTTTTAGGAAAAACTAGGAAACCAATTAAAAAATTAACTTAAAAGAAATGTCTACGAAACTAATAGATTCTAGGTAAGGGGTTCAAGTTATTTCGAAGGGAAGGTGTTAGGCTTCATTCGAAATCCACAACTGTGGGTCCCGACTGAATTCATTTTTTCAAATTTAGGAGGAGATAACAATAATGTACAAGTATAATAAACATGCAATATACACAAGTAATATGAAAAAACAATAATATAAGAATCAATCTAAATTTACCTATCGTCAATAATATACAATAATGAACCAAAAATACTGTTCGAACTTCATTTGAATAGCTTCAATAGGAAGCAACTCGGGATACCTGTAAAGACACTTAGTAAAAGTGTTAGTAATAAATAAATATGAATAAATGAAATAATAACTTAAAAATAAAAACTCATCTTATTAACATGGGAGGCATTGAAAATCGACGGTAACTTCTTCATCGGTCAATTTTAACGTATAAAGAATATAAACATAAACTAAATTTTCGTCTTTTAACATTGGGGAGGCCTCCAAAACCGACGGAGAAATTTTTTCATTGGCCAATTTTAACAAATAAAGTCTATTCAATATCAATTAAAAATAACAATAAATGACAAAAAAATATCCTAACATTAACAAAAGTAACAGTAACATGAAAAGTATAAAATTTACCGAAGGCAACACCATTGTTAATAGCACCTTTAAATCCAACAAAATATAGTAAACAACAACCAAAATAAGATAAGCATACGGAACAAATGAACAATCAATAAATAGTCATAATAATGACAAAACTAACACTAAAACAAATAACTAGATGTCAACAAATGAATAAGGTCATAAAGAATTAACAATATAAAATAATGAGATAGTAACTATCCTAATAAAAGATCCATAAGTTGAGAATAAAATCACAATTGAATTTTTTTTTAACCATTAAACATTTAATTTAAATTAAAAAAAATCAAAGCATAGCCACTGTAAGAGTCAAAACGAACAGCAAATCAATGCAAAAACTGTGAATAAACATCAAAGCAAAATAACATGGTATAATTGTAGACAGTAATATTTCGCGTCGAGAAAACAATAATCAAGAACGGAAAATTATGCAACAATCGTTTTATTATCTCAAGTGCGAGTGTTACAATCTCTATGATTCCTCTGAATTCGCCTTTTCAAATATAATTCAAAGGCTCTTGAGCTTGATCTTGAACTTGAACTTGAACTTGGACTTGGACTTGGACTTGATCTTGAACTTGATCTTTATCTTGATCTTGACTTTCTAGTTGAATTCAGGGGCTTCGAAAATTATGCAACAATCGTTTTATTATCTCAAGTGCGAGTGTTACAATCTCTATGATTCCTCTGAATTCGCCTTTTCAAATATAATTCAAAGGCTCTTGAGCTTGATCTTGAACTTGAACTTGAACTTGGACTTGGACTTGGACTTGATCTTGAACTTGATCTTTACTTGAACTTTATCTTGATCTTGACTTTCTAGTTGAATTCAGGGGCTTCGAGCTTGATCTTGAATTCGGTGGTCTTGATCTTGATCGTTCTTGAACTTGATCTTGACTTCTTCAAATCTTAAACTTGAACACTTGAATTCTTCAATTCTTGAATTCTCGAATTCTTGAACTTGTAGAGAAATTGCGGCTTTTGATCCACGAACTTTCTCTAGCTTCTTGTTTGAATTCTTCGCTCTCTATTATGAATTATGATGACCCATATTTATAGTTTTAACATAAAGGTGTTGTGATTAGAAGAGGACTCCCTTCGTCCAATCAGATTTAGTAGTATGGCAACAGAAGTAGAAGAACAAAATAAAGAAAAAATCATAAACCGGAATCTAATGACAAAATTAGCAATATGTAACATGTGTTATATAGATGAATATACATGTGCATTTAGAGAATACTATTATAAAGGAACATATAGCATAGACAAAAGTAAAGAAATAAGAAAATTATATTTTACAAAATTACCGGAACCTTTTAATTCAAAAGTAATAAAAAGTTGGAATGAAGCAGGATTAACAGATACCTTAGGAGCTAGAATAAAATTCTTACAACGATGGTTTATAGATACCATTTTTCGGTGTGGAACTGGTAGTTGAGGAATTCATGAAAATGGTAGTGTGGTAGGTGGTAGTATGGTAGGTGAGTAATTTATTTTAAAGATTTTGTTATAATATTATTTTGCTAAGTGTCTTAATCTTGATATTTCTTTAATATTAGGTGCGAAATTCATGGTAAAATATAATAATATTTATTGTAATATTCTTCCGATAGTTGTTTTAATCTGAATATTTCATTAATATTATTTATGATATATTCTAGATATAACATAGCTTGGGTTCTTTGGTACATATATAAATTTTCCTCCATTAATTGTTCTAATAGTTTGATATCTTCCATAGATTCTATCCAATATTGTAAATATTCGTAGTTCATTTTAATTTGAATTTATTTCTAAATCATACCATTCTATTCTTTCGAGGTCTAAATCATGTAGGTCTATTTCATACCATTCTTGGTTCAATATATCTTCTGATTCGTTATCTCTAAATATTTTTTTCATATTATTCTTCTTAATTCAATTATTTCTATATTTTAAAGTATATATAGGATTAAAGTTTCGTAGTTTTTTATCATTTCATCATGCATGTATGTGGTCATGTCCGTTGTTATGCAGATTTTTTATTTTCAATTATTCCTTCCTATCATATCCATAATTGATTAAATTCATATTGGATCATTATGAACTAGATTATCTGTTTATCATGTTCTTCTGTCACTACTAGCATCGTACTTTAGCGGATACTTCCTTCTTATAAGCGCCTCAGCTTTGCTTACTCCCCTAAACGGCTTTCCTCGCCTACCGGTTTCAACATTAGGATGGCATAGTATAGAAGTTTTCTCCCTGTTTCCAGTGTGCTAATAAACTAGAAATCATGATTCAAATAATTCTAATACATAATAACTAACATAATTTTTTTCAATCATATATATGATATTCAGGAATATATGAAATTAGTTCTGCATATTTTTTGAACAATATACCTTTGCCTCTTGCTTATTCAAGCTATCTGAAATATCAAGTTTGATTTCAGATTGTTGTTCCATTATCTTTTAAAATATTAGTTTTTAGTTGAGAGAGTTTTTGAAAGGAGAGTTTTATATATTAGGCATTGCCTGCCCTTTCATTTACACATACCTTTCCTTATAGAGAAAGGAATTTTTACGTACTTTACTACACACTTAATCATCCTCCCCCACTACGTTTACACTTGTCTTCTTAATAATACACTCCACCTACTACACTTGCCCACTTTACACTTGTCTACTTCTTACACTTATCACTTTACACTTTTCACCTAATAATTCACACCCCCTACCATATTTTACACTAACAATAATGCATTTATACTATAATAATAATAAAGACAATAATGTACACCAACTTTACATTTTACTTTACGACTTTTCACATACTAATACTATTTACTTTTGCCATATGTCTTCTTTTTCTTCGTCTTTATCTTCACATCATCTTCTTATCTTATCTTTTAGGCTTCCGTCTCTATCTCTTATTCCAGTTGGACGTCTGGAATTATATTCTCTTCTCTGTTGCATTTTGAACATATGTGATCAGGGTATTTGTGACCAATTAGCTTACAATATCTAGTTAATAACTCTGCCGAAATAAATCCTACTTTTAGTGCTCGTGTTGTAGGTCGTTCTTCTGGCTTAAGTAATGATAAAATACATCTCTGGACTTCATTCATATATGCTTTCCTTAGCTCCCTTGAATTGGAATAAATCATTAACTGATATCTTGCATAGTAGCTCCATATAGCGTTTCCGTTTAAATAATTATTTGCTAGATCTTGTATAATGGTTGATATACCAATTATTCTCTTATTGGCATAAAAACTGGGTATCTCACTTTTTTTATCTCTGGTTGTTGTTCGATATCTTCCGGTATTATCATATCTTTTGTTAGTCATATCTTTACCACTTGTATCAGAGGTTTTATTTCTTCGTATAATATCTCTGTTGTTGCCGTATAAAATTTTACATAGAATAAATTTCCCTTAGTAACTCTCTTATATGTAATAAATGCTTTATGTAGTTTCGGTATTCCACTTAGTTCCTCTCCGTCATATGTATATACTGTATTTAATAGTCCATAGTTGTAACATGTCCTTACTAAGTTGGCGTTAGTTTTCGGTTGTGCAATCAGTTTATTAAAACCATATAATTTTTGGGTTAAATAATCTTGGTTGGGTTCTTAGGTTGTAGTAGATCTGGGTTTAAGCTTTAAAAATGTTTGGATTTTGTATATATTTTCTATATAGGTTCGCGTAATATGGTTATATGTTCTTTTGTCATGGTGTAGGCTATCCGCATATGTAGAAGTTTGTTGTTCTATAGTTAATGTGTTTTTTGGTGTTTGCCTCGGGGTAAATGGTTTTTTGAATAACTGGTTTAAGTTTGAATTCTTATGTTTTTCACTAACTCGTTGGCTTGTACCTGCAGCTGTATTTAAACTAATGTTATGGGTTTTTAGGTGTTTCCCAACGTCACCTTTTAGCTCTGAATTTTTTCTGTCTTCCGATCGACATAGCTCCGCATTTTTATAGTCATGCTGCTGACTTATACTAGCTTTAGACTTCAGATTATCTTCATTAGTCTTTAGCTTTTGTATCTCGTTGTCCATGCTATTTACTTTTGTACAAAGTGTAGTAATGGCTTTGAGTATCTTCTCAATTGTATCTTCTTCCTCAGTCTCAGTCTGAGTAGCTTTGTCGTGATAGGTAATCTGCAATAACATTCTTATCAGTTTTTATTACTTCAATTGTAAATGTAAGATTTAATATATATAATACCAAACTCCTTATTTGTTTTGTTGTTACCGAATCTTGTATTTTTCTTGTTAGCCACCATTTTACTTGTGTATTATCTGTTCTTATAATAAATTCGTTATATACAATATATGGTTCAAATGATAATAAACATTTATATACCGAATATAATTCTTTCCTATTTATTTTCCATCTTATTTTTGCATTAGTAAATGTTTCTGAATAATATCTACAATGATGTTCTATTTTTTCTTCTCCATACATGTATTTTAATACTCCTCCATAACTTTTTTCACTGGCATCTGATTCTACTATATAAGTAAATTTTTTATTTTCATCCGAAAAATATAGTTTAGGTAGGTTCTTACATAATAATTTTACTTTTTGTATTTGTGATTGGTCTTTTTTATCAAACTGGTATTCTATGTCTTTCTTTAATTTTTGTTGTAATGGTTATAAATTCTATGCTAATTTTAGTATGTATTATCTTACTTGATTTACTAGTCCTAAGAATGATTGTCATTTCTTTTTTGTGTCTAGTTGTTCATTTGAGTTAATTATTTTTTGTACTATATGTGTTTGCATTTTTATTCCATTTTTATCTATCTGTATTCCTAGGAATTCTATTTGGTTTTTCATTATGTCTGCTTTCTTTTTACTTAGACTTATGCCTGAATATTCTATAATATGTATGAATTTTTCTAATAATCTTATGTGTTCATCTTGGGTTTTATAATATAGTAATATATCATCAATATATACTACACAATTTTCTAATTGTTTAAAGTAGTTGTCCATAAAGTGTTGATATCTACCTGATGCATTTTTATATCCGAATGGTAATACATTCCATGCATAGAATTCTTGTAGTACAGTGAATGCTGTTAGTTTTTTAGATTCTTCTTCTAGTTTTAAGTGATAAAATCCTGATTTACAATCAAATTTTCTAAAATAATTATATCCTTGTATTTGTCTTATCTTTAGTATTTTATTTGGTATCGGATAATTATATATTTTAGTTTTTGCATTTAAATTTCTATAATCAATAACCATTCTGTTTTTTCCTCTTTTTTGTTCACTATGTTTATTTATGATAAATGTCGGGCTTGTGTGCTTACTATTACTTTCTTGTATATATCCTTTTTCTAATAATTCATTTATATGTATCTTAAATTCGGTTAAATCATTAAAATTATACTTTAATGATTTTTGGGTTATTATACTATTATTATCATCAATTAGCTCAATTTTTACTTTTGTTTTATGTTTCTCCCCCATCCTTGTAAAGGATCCTCACTATATAATAATTCTAACTTATCTTGGATTATTTTTACTTTATCTATAGAGAATATTATTAATTCTATTTCAGGGTCTTCTTCTTTTATATTTTCTAATTTTTGTGTAATTTCTTCACTTCCTTTTATCCATTATGTTGTTTTTCGTTTTTTGTTATTTACTCTTTTTGCTCCTATTTTTTATTTACACGGTGTTGTGAACCACCAGTGTGTTTTTGTTATTATATGTGGGTATAATTTTTCTAAAAATGGCATTCCTAATAGCATATATTTTGTGGTTAATTCAAAGTTATATATTTCTTCTATAGTTAATATCTTATCCCATATTTGTATTTTTATATTTTTTGCCTAATATGTGATCATGCTTCCTTCATTATTAAATCTTGTTACTACTATTGGTGTTTTTAATTTTTCCCACTTATCTTCTGGTAAACAATTGTATTTACATATATTCGCTTCTGCTCCCGTATCTATCATTGATGTATAATATCTGTTGTAATATCCTTCTATTATTATCTTTGCAAGTATATATATTTTCATATTTTTATCACACTAAAGTCCTTTTTATTATTACTCTTTTATTTTCATAATTTATTATTAACTGTTTGTCTTCTAGATTATATGTTTTTACCTGTTCTAGCCATTTTATTCCTAAAGTGATATTTTCATCTCCTTGATATATTTTAAATTTTATTACTATTGGTACGCCTCCAATGATTATTTCCTTTTCTATAGTTTCTTCGGTATACATTAATGCTTTTGGTAGTTCGGGGCATAATTATTCAGTAGTTATTATTTCATCTTCCATCACTAATTCTCTTGTAATATAGTTTTCTTCTAGTCCTGTATTTATTAATATTAAATATTTTCGTTGTTCCATTATTCCCGTTATGTAGTAGTTATGTGGTTTTATTTTTTCTTCCATTGATTTTTGTGGAGTTTTATCTATTCTTTTTGAGGTACTCATTTTTAATGAAATTTGTGGTATTTCACAATTTATTCTTTTTGATGTGCTTAATCTTTCTTTTACTATTTCTAAATCTTCTTCTATATCAATCTCATTATAACTATAATCATTATTATCTATGACTGTAACTATCCTTTCAAAAGGATCTTCTATTTTTATTTTTTTTATTTTATTTTTTGCTGTTATTTTATGTTTTGTTGTTAAAACATATAAGTTTTTACATCTAGCTGTAAATATTTTACTTCCCGGGGCTAATTTTATCCCTGACATTCTCCAATATAATACTAGTGATTTATCTATGTTTCTGTCATTTATTGCTACTGAGTAGTTAACACTTATTATAAATTTAAACTTTTGGTATATAAGGTTACCTTTTACTGCACTTATTATACTTTTTTCTATAGGTTGTATAATTATATCATCCGCTAAGTATATTTCTATGGGTGTATCTATTCCTTCTCTAAAACATGTTTTTATTAGTATTTCTGTTCCTCCTAAATGTACATATTTAATTGGATTTTTAGCCTTAATATCTTGCATTTCTTTATTTATTATTCGTTTGTTTATTATTGGTATTTTGACATTTCCTTTGGTGTATTTGCAATCTATGATATGTTCTCTTTGACTTACTACATAATATCCTTCTTTTTGTCGTTTACACCAGTTTCTTATTGTTGGTATTTCAAAAAAATTTCTAAGCTTAGGTCTAATTCTTTTCCTTTTATTTGTTCAAATATATTATTATCAAATATTATTTTTTGTTCTAAAAATTCTTCATGTTGATGATTTTCTTTAGTTATTATTTGTATGTCTGTTTCAGTCATTTATATAGTATTCATTATCTGATTCTGTTACTGAATTATTTTCTATTTCATTTTCTGATAATTCATATATACTATCATTGCTTTCTAATTCATAATCTATGTATTCTATCTGCGTATATTTTTCATCGTCTATTATTATTTTTTATATTTGTTTTTTCTTTGGATTTTTAGGTAATTTACAATCTCTAACTATATGTCCTAATTTTTCACAATTATAACAAATACATTCCGTTAGTTTTCTTTTTGGTCTATAGGGTCTTTTTGTTTTGTAATTATTTACATAGTATCTTCTTCTTGGTTTTTTATATTTATATTTCGATCTATATTTTTTGTTATATCTCTTTTTATAGTATTTGTCCGTACACCCAAATTGGGGTGCCGTTTTATTTTTGCAACATGCTAAGCTTTTTATTAGTATTTTTTCCATTTTTATTTCTTCTTTATGTTTTTCACATAGTTCTATAAACCATCGTTGTAAGAATTTTATTCTAGCTCCTAAGGTATCTGTTAATCCTGCTTTATTCCAATTTTTTATTACTTTTGAATTAAAAGATTCCGATAATTTTGTAAAATATAATTTTCTTATTTCTTTACTTTCGTCTATGCTATATGTTCCTTTATAATAGTATTCTCTAAATGCACATGTATATTCATCTATATAACACATGTTACACATTGCTAATTTTGTCATTAGATTCCAGTTTATGATTTTTTCTTTATTTTGTTCTTCTACTTTTGTTGTCATACTACTAAATTCGTTTCTTATAGCTATTTCGTATTTATATAATATTTCCATAGTTGTAGTAGCTATTCCACCATCAAATTTTTTATTACTTCTTAGAGTTTGTAGCCATTCATCTAATAAATTTTGTAGCCATAATTTTACTGTTCCTATAAGTGTTCTTTCTATATATCCTGGTGTTTCTATTATTACTATTTTTTTTATCTATTAATTGTTTTGATATATATCCCATCCATAATTGGATTGTTTTATTTATATCTGCTACACAGTCTAAATCTAAAAAACAATGTTGTTCAGTTATTGGTTTAGGAGTCCATTATTTATTTAATCTTTTATCCCATATAGTTTTTTCTATCATATTGTCCATAGTTTTCATTATAATATTTTGGATTTAAATTTTTTAGGTTTTTTACTCCTGATGTGCTAGGTTTTTCATCCATATCTATGTCTCGTGTATTTATTTCTAAATTCTTTGTATTATCTATGTTTGCTAAAAGTTTCATATATGTTTCGCTTGTTTCCAAATGTTGTTCATCTAAATCATTGTCATTTTATTTCATCAATTCTTATTTCGGGTAGATCATTTTGGTTATTTTCTTCTTTTTCTTCTAATTCATCTGCTAATTGCAATTTTCTTTAAATTTATTTATCTCATTTGCTAATTTTATTTTTTGTTCTCTTTCTTTTTGTTTCATTTCATACATTTCTTTTAACATTGCCAACTCTTTTTCTAGTTCTATTATTTTAGTATTTTTTACTTCTTCTAATTGTTGTACTTCCTTTTCTGCTTGTTGTTTTATTCTTTCAAAATCCGTTTTTCTATCTATTTATTCATTTTCTTTTGTTATTCTTATCATTGCAGTTAAACTATCTTTTAGTTTTACCGTTTCCTTTTCTAACATCAAACTTATATTGTCACCTATTTTCTTGTATCTTCTTTCTAGATTATATTATCTTTATTTTTAATCCGTCATAGTTTTCATATGTTTTTTCATAGCGTATTCTTCCTTATTCATTTATAGATTGTGTTGAAGTTTATATTCTAAACTTTCTATTTGTATTTCTAGATATAAAATAGTTTTTCTATGTGCTATTATAGATTTTTTACAAATTCCTACGAATATATTACTGTTAAGTCTACTTTGCCTATGTGCTAATTCTTGTCTTTTTGCTATAATTATTTCAGTAAGTTTTTGTCTATATTCGTTATTCTCGTTATTCATTGTATTTTTAAATATTGAATATATTTATATTCTATTTTAGATATATTATCTATTAATTGGTTTAATTTGTCGTTATCGGTTTTTGTGATATTGAGTTGTTTATATTCCGAATATAATTTGTTTAATTTTCTTCTTAATTTTCTTATCTTTCTACTAGTATGTTTCTTACTATCCATAACTCTGATATCATTTTTCGGTGTCGAGATATTTTATCTTTCAAAAACTAGGCATGAAGTATTAATTACATGACAATTATATATCATATATTTGGAATGCCATAAATTAATTTATCACTTTAATATAATTGGACAAGGATAATTGAAGTGGAAAGTATACATGAGCACACGTGACCACTTGGCTATTTTTTACTTTCCTCATCCAATTGGAATTAGTGGAGGTAATCTGTATATGATGGTTGACCACTTTAAAATTGATCTATTTATGGCAAGGCCACAAATAAACAACCGCCTAGGATTGGAATATGAATGTTGACGTGGCAGGTGAAGATATTAAATATGTACCTTATATTATGATGCAAATTTTAGCTCAAATTGTAGTTGTAGTAGGATAAAACCACCGCCTCAAAATCTTATGTTATGACGCCATTTATGTTCAAATTGTAGTTGAACTAGGAATTGTAGTCTCATTAAATTTCAAATTCATGTCCTTTTTTATTGTCCTAATTAAAAACGAATTGTAATTGAATTTGGAGAAAGATTTTATTCCCATCACATTACATCTATAAATAGACACATTGTATCCATAATTTTGTCTTCAATTACAGATCGTGAGCTACAAGCCTGTGACGAAAGGGGCATAATTCAAGGTAATTTTCCTCCCTTTTTCTGATTTTCGTCATTTTTTTGACAGCTTGACACAACTGTCGTAGAAAATTTATATCTCATTGTAGAAAAATCGAAATCATGAACGGTTTAATTTTTGAGAAACTAAACTTCTCAATCTCTAACATATCCAAAATTCAGAATTTAATACCTTCCAAATCTTTTCAGATGATATTTTAAGTTATCTCTAGATTCTGCCATGCCGAAAATTTCAGGGTTGAGCAGCTTTACTAAAACTCTCGTGTCTAGATGTAGGAACAACGAAATCACAAGCTGCTTGATTATTTTGAATCTAGACACAGAGGTCTTCAACATATCCGAAATTCAAAATTTAATACCTTTAGAATCTTTCTAGAATATTTTTTGAAGTTAGCTTTAAATTCTGTCATGCTGAAAATTTCAGATTTGTGTGGCTTTACTAAAACTCTTGTGTCTTGATGTAGGAAAGACGAAATCACAAGCCACTTGATTATTTAAAATTTATACACAAAGGTCTACAACATATCCAAAATTCAAGATTTAATACCTTCAAAATCATTCTAGATGATTTTTCAAAGTTAACCTTAAATTCTGTCATACAACTGATATCTTAAGGCAAATGAGGATAGATACACATCCCTGCCCTAAGAAAGGTAATTTATGGTATTCTTAAGGCGAAAACGGATAGATACACATCCCCGCCCTAAAGAAAGTAATTTATGGTATTCTTAAGGCGAAAACGGATAGATACACATCCCTGCCCTAAGAAATGTAACTTTATGGTAGTCTCAAGGCGAAAGCGGATAGATACACATCCCCGCCCTAAGAAAGGTAATTTATGGTATTCTCAAGGCGAAAGAGGATAGATACACATCCCTGTCCTAAGACAGGCAATTTATGGTAATCTTAAGGCGAAAAAGAATAGATACAAATCACCGCCCTAAGAAAGATAACTTTATGGTAGTCTTAAGGCGAAAGCGGATAGATACACATCCCCGCCCTAAGAAACGTAATTTTATGATATTGTTAAGGTGAAAGCGGATAGATATAAATCCCTGCCCTAAGAAAGGTAATTTATGGTATTCTTAAGGTGAAAGCGGATAGATACACATCCCCGCCCTAAGAAAGGTAATTTATGGTGTCAAGACTTGAAAACTTCAACTTTCAAACTAGAATAATTTGACGACTTTAACTTGCAGACTTAAAGAATTTGAAGACCTCAACTTGCAGACTTGAAGAATTTGAAGACCTCAACTTGCAGACTTGAAGAATTTGAAGACCTCAACTTGCAAACTTGAAGAATTTGAAGACCTCAATTTGCAAACTTGAAGAATTTGAAGACCTCAACTTGCAAACTTGAAGAATTTGAAGGCCTAAACTTTTAGACTTAAAGAATTTGACGACTTCAACTTGCAGACTTGAAGAATTTGAAGACCTCAACTTGCAGACTTGAAGAATTTGAAGACCTCAATTTGCAGACTTGGAGGACTTTGAAGACAATAACTTCAACTTGCATACTTGGAAGATTTGAAGACTTCGGCTTGCATACTTGGAAGATTTGAAGACTTCAACATGCATCCTTGGATGATTTGAAGACTTCAACTTGTATACTTTGAAGATTTGAAGACTCCAACTTGTATACTTGGAGGATTTGAAGACTTCAAAATTAAAGAAACTTCAAGCATGTTGTTAACGAAACTCATATTTTTTAAGGGTTTGCCCCCATCTATTGACCAATCAATACTTCGTACAAGTCTAAAGTTTGATGATACAAAAGATAAAACAAAATACTTATCACTTTGACTCTCATGTGACAGATCAAGTGGGAACATGTGGTTTTTTGACACTCATGCAACTGCACTTAGGATATATTCTAAGCGCCTACGTACTTCAGTGAAGAGGATCAAGTCACAACGTAGATCTGGGGGAGTGAGTGTGTTTTTTTATTTTACCGTACACCGTTTATACTTTTGCGGGCCAGGAGTGACATGCAGTTTAGGCTCATACCTTAAGGAGCATCATCTTACTTCAAGGGCAGTACCTCTTTAGGAATTTTGCATTAATAGGACCGATCCTTATGCCATCTGCATCAACAAGCTTGTAAGCACCATGTGAATATGTTTCTTGTACAACATATAGTCCATCCCACTTTGAGGTAAATTTTCCCCTAGACTTGTGCGAAGTAATGATGGTCTTCTTACCACGAGAACTTGGTCTCCAACTTGGAAGCACCTCAAGCGAATCTTCTTATTGAAAGCACGAGATAAACAAGCCTGATAACATTCAAGGTTTTGTTGGGCTTCTAGCCTCTTTTCATCAAGTGCTTCTAACTCAACAAGACACAGTCGAACATTTTCTTCTTCAGTGAGCCCTTCTTGAATAGTAAGTCTTAAGAAGGTATTTGACGCTCGAGTGATAGGACTGCTTCAACTCCAAAAGCAAGTGAATATGGTGTTGCTTGAATTGGAGTGTTGTACGTCGTCCTATATGCCCACAAAGCTTTTTCCATTCTTTCATGCCAATCCCGTTTGGACTTTGAGACAACTTTCTTCAGGAGGTTGCATAGAGTCTTATTGAATGCTTCACCAAGACCATTGGTGGCAACATGATACATAGAAGATTTACGCTGCTTGAAGCCAAAGAGATCACAAATCTTGTTCATTAACTTGTTACCAAATGGCTTGCCATTGTCTATTATTATGTAGCGAGGGATGCCAAAGCGATAGATGATATTCACTCGGATAAAATTTGCAACATTCTCTTTCTTCACTTCTTTAAGAGCGACAACTTCAGCCCATTTTGAGAAGTAATATATTGTAGCCAAGATGTACAAGTGTCCACCAGAAGATTTTTGTAGTGGTCCCACAACATCCAATCCCCAGGCGTCAAATGGCCAAGATGCAATAGTTGGGTGCAATACTTCGGGCGATTGATGTATGAAATTCTCATGAAATTGACAAGCATTGCACCTACTAGCATAATCTAAGCAATCCTTCACCATTGTTGGCCAATAATACCCCATTCTCTTTATGTGAAAGTGAAGTTTCGGTCAAGATTGATGTAATCCACATACTCTCGAGTGTGCTTCTTGCAAAGCTTGAATTGCTTCTTCCTCTCCCAATCATCATAATAGTACACCCTCAAATGATCTTCTATATAATGTGTCCTTGTAGTAAAGAAAGCGAGGTGCGCGATGACGAATGTCAATACTTCTCCTTGGATTTTCTGGAAGTATCACATAACACATGTAGTCAATAATGGGTTGTCTCCAATCTTCCTTTGCGACTTCAGAAACAACAACGAAACGATCAAGCTCATTTTCTATACATTCTTCCTTATTTGGCGGTGCTACTATCCATTTTTTGAAAAATAGTCACTTGCATCTGATCAGGTTGGGTTAGTGTTGAAGCTAGAGCAGCCAATGCATGAGCTTTCTTATTCTCTGTTCTACGCACATGTTGAAGGGTTACATCTCCAAGCCATCCTATCAACTTTTGAGCATAATCATGACAAGGATGCAATTCGGGTTCTTCACCTCATAACTTTCCAAGAGTTGGTTGATCACCAACTGAGAGTCACCAAAGACTTGTAAGTGTAATTGCTTCATGTCAATGGCCATCTTAAGTCCAAGTATCAACGTTTGGTATTCAATGACATTATTGGAGCCACATTGCTTCAAAGTAAAGGAGAATGGTAGAATCTCTTCTTGTGAAGTGATGAACACTACGCCAGAGCCAGCTCTACCACGATGTGCAGCCCCATCAAAGTACATTTTTCATGGAGATTGAATTTCAATAGACATCGCATTTTCATCAGGAAGCTCATTAGTTAAATCCCAATCATTAGGTATTGGATGGTCTGCCAAGGAATCCGCTAATGCTTGTCCCTTCACATCTTTCTAAGGGATGTACACAATCTCAAATGGTTGGAATTGGAGGTACCATCTTGCTAGTCGGTCACTAAGGACAGGTTTTGATATAACAAACTTGATGGGATTTGCTCTAGAAATAAGGCAGACAACATGCGCTTGAAAATAATGCTTTATCTTTTGAATTGAGAAGACAAGTGCCAAGTACAACTTTTCAATTGGCGAATAGTTCAACTCATTTGGAGTCATCGTTCTACTCAAGTAGTAAAGAGATTTTTCTTTGCCTTCACTATTCCCTTGGGATAGCAGGGCTCCTATAGACCTTTTTTGTGCCACAATGTAGAGTATCAATGTCTTTTTAGGTATATGGGCTGCCAAAACTGGAGGTTTGGCTAGGTATGATTAGATACTTTTAAAAGCATCGCTACATGTTTGGTCCCAATTAAAAGGAGCATTTTTCTTCATGAGATGACCAAATGGTTGACATCTTTTCGCTAGATTTGAGATTAACCTCCTACAGTAGGCTAGCTTTCCTTGGAGACTTTTTAACTCATGAATATTTTGAGGCTCAGGCATCTTCGATATTGCATCAACTTTGGCTTGATCAATTTCAATTCCTCGATGTCTCACAATGAAGCCAAAAAACTTGCTAGAAGTAACTCTGAAGGCACACTTCAATGGATTCATCCTTAGTTGATATCTTTGGAGCAACTCAAACACCATTCTTAAGTCTTTCAGATGGTCACCCCTCTTTCGCGACTTTACCACCAGGTCATCAATATAACATTCAACATTTTTATGGAGCAAGTCATCAAATATATTTTGCATAGACCTTTGATATGTAGAACCAACATTTTTCAAACCGAAAGGCCTTACCTTGTAGCAATAAATACCTTTAGGCATGCAAAATGCAGTGAGTTCTTCATCCTTTGGTGCCATGCGGATTTGATTATAGCCAGAAGAACCATCCATAAATGACATCACCTCATAACCAGTGGTGGCATCAATCATCAGCTCGGGAATGCGAAGAGGGAACTCATCTTTCGGACATGCATTATTGAGATTCATGAAGTCAACACAAACTCGAATTTGGCCATTTTTCTTTTTTACAGGAACAATACTTGAAATCCATGTAGGATATTTAACTTCACAAATAAATCCTACCTCGATGAGTTTGCTGACTTTATTCTCTATCAATGGAACCAAGTTTGGCCTAAAACGTCTTTGAGCTTGCTTAATAGGACGAGCACCATTTTTGACTTCTAACTGATGGACTGCTAGTTTAGGATTCAATCCAAGCATTTCTTTATAACTTCAAGCATCCCTATATTCTTTGAGTATATTCATATAAGCGATTTCTTCATCAACTTCTAGAAAGGCACTCAAGTAAGTAGGGCCTTAGGTCTTCATAAGAGCCAAGGTTAACTTTCTTTAAGGGATCTATTGTGGTCTTCACTCCTTCTTCATATTCTGGTGGAGCATCTCCAACATCTTCCTCTTCTAGAGGGTCATTGTCATTGACAAATATATGACAACACCAGACAATATCTTCTAACTCTTCATCAATCTTCATTTGAGGCAAATAATCGTGCTCATTCTGGATTGTAACATGATATGAGGAGCCTACACTTTTTTAATCTTCCTCGCACTCCTTGGTGTAAACCACAGTGTGAGCCTTTGCCTTAAGTTCCTCTTTTACACAAAACCACAAGTTCCACGCGTCGCCTCATTCTAGAAGGAATCAAACTTTTGAAATCCTTTCGGATCATAGATAAAGCCAGTGTTGTCATTTTTAGATAACTTCTTTCATGCTTGTTGTTGTTCTTCTTCAATGGACCTAATATCTTGAACACATGAGTTCTTGCAGTAGATTCTCCGAGCCGATCAAAGACGAAAGTATTTTTATTTGGAGCAGTGATATCATCTTCAAAAGTTATATGAGTATTGCTTTCCCTTTTTATGGAGATGTGAACTAGCGGTGGTTGGTTATAGCCTAGGCCTTTACGGGCTTGCATGGTTTTATCAACTGATGAAAGTTTCCCTAACATTGATGGCTCATTAGGGTTGTATCCAGCCTTTGCAAATAACTTGTAAGCATTAGGATCAAAACCTTCTCATGTGTGTTTTGTAGGGAGTGCCACATCTCGCACTTGATTTTGAGCGATTGTCTTTCCTGGCAACTTTGAAGACAAGTTTATTGCATCAATCCGTCTGATAGGAAGAGTTAGTACTCTTAATTCATCTTCTTGAAGGTTAGATGATTTTACTTCTTCTTTCTTTACCTTTGGAACATAGCAAAGTGCAGAAGTCAGATTTTTTTTTGAAGACATGGTCTTCCCTTCATTTAGATTGGGACAAAGTTCCTTAGTGCCAACTTTTGCCTTCCCGACAGCCGTATCGATTCTTTTGCTGGTGATTTTGTCAGACTTGGTTGATTGGACATCATTAGATTTAGTCCTTTTAACAACGTAACTCTTCAAATAGAATTTTGTATCGGCAAAGTGTGTCTCAACTTCGGTGAAAGGATTATCATCTGCAACTTTCTTTCTTTCAATCCTGCCTTCAAGATACTTCAAACATTGATAGTAAGAAGATGAGTCAATTCTATTGTCGTGTACCCAAGGCCTGCCAAGTAATATATTGTATGAAGTCTTTGTATTGATCACGTGCATCCATGCGCTTGATCGCAAATTTTCCATGCGGATTTCCAATTTAATGGAGCCTATGAACCTCTGTCCCTTGATTGAATCCTTGTATCAACAAATGACTTTCACTAAGTTCTTTGGTCGTGATACCGAGTTCCTTCAATGTGTGGATAGGCAGAATGTTGATTCCATATCCTTCATCTATCAAGATTCTATTTATCTTCTTCTCTAGCACGTGACCAACTATATACAAATGACGATTGTGTAGTGTTTCACCAAATAAAAGATCATTATATGTGAATGTGATTTTTGTATCACATGTATGTGCTTCTTCAGAAGAAGGTTCAATAGGCTTTTCAGAAGATGAAGGAGACATCATTGACGAGATTTCCCTTGTTGCGATTTCTTTGCCACTAGGAGACACTTTTGGTGAGGATTCTCTCGTTGTTCCTTCTTTGTCGGTTGAAGACACCTTCATTGTTTCTTCTTTATCAGCATTAAAACATGATGCCTCGACATTTTCTTGAGTAGAATTTGTGCGCAACCAACTTGGTAAGAATTCCTCTAGAGTTACAAGATGTCGGGGTTTCTGGTAGTGATGCACTTCTACCTTTGCCTTCTTTGGGCGCTTGATTGATTTCTGCTTTACCAGTTTTTTCACCATCTTCTTTCTAATTGGTTGCTCAAATGATTCTTTTCGTAAGCTTGACTTGTTGCGTCTTCTCTTAGTCCCAAGAATCCAACCTTCATCACCATCTATATCGACTTGAGATTTTTCTTGATCTAAGCACTCTTCTTCATGCTTTTTAGAGATACATAATTGAACCGGATCGAGTGAGCCGAATGTGATGGAGAGTTGGTTTGAACTAGCTTTCTCATCATCAAGGACAATCTTATTTTCTCTAACCAACTGCATCACTCTATCCTTGAAGACAAAATATTTTTCAAGAGGATGACTCACAAGTCTATGATACTTGCAATAATTTGGGTCATCATCTTTTCCAGCTTCATCAGGTCGCTTCACCCTTGGCAACTTAATGTGCTTTAACTCAAGCAACTTGTCAAAAATATCAGAAACATCAGAATCCAAGAAGGGGTATTCCTTTTCTTGCATTTCCCTTAGGATTGAGTTTTGGCTCGGACGCACCTGGAAATTAGTTCTCACACTTTGCTTCTTGCTTTCCTTCGTAGTGAACTTTACAGGTGACACATTAACATTCATTGACTCTTTGTTGTCGTTCTTAGACACAAATTTGCACCATATCTTGGGTTCCTGCTTGTCTCTTCCTTTGCGAAGGTCATGTACAAATGCCATATCTTTTCCGGCGGAGGACATGCTCAACTTCATATCATGAGCACGAGTAGCTAGATCTTTGAAGGATTTTGGTTTTATTCCTTGTAAGATGTAAAAATGCTCCCAGTGCATCCCTTGGATACACATTTCTATCGCAGAGGCTTCACTAAGCCTATCCTTGCAATTCAAGCTTGCGTTCCTCCATCGATTTATGAAGTCTATGGCTGGTTCATCCTTCCTTTGGTGAGTATTCGTAAATTCTATCATGCTCACAGTATGCCTCGTGCTATAGAAGCGATTGAGAAACTCATGCTCTAGTTGCTCCCAACTATTAATAGAATTGGGCTCAATATCGATGTACCAATCAAAGGCATTTCCTTTTAGAGATCGGACAAACTTCTTGACAAGATGGTCTCCATATGTTCCAGCATTATTACATGTCTCCACAAAGTGTGCAACATGTTGCTTTTGATTTCCTCTACCCTCAAATTGTTGAAATTTGGGAGGTTGATAACCATCAGGAATTTTTAAGTTATCAATTATTGCAGTGCATGACTTGGAATACATATGAGAAGACTTGGTAGAGACTTCAATGAACTCCTTCAAGCGATCGAGTGGGATCATTCATTCAGAAGAAACTGGCATCTTATTAACAAGTGGTGCTGTCATCGCAGGATCTCCAATCTCTTGAATTTCAACATATTTTTTGGGTGCATGACTCGCTTCTCCATCTAAAATTCTTGCCATTTGATCCATCAACTTATCAATTCTAGACTCTTGGTGTTGTAAATGCTTTGTCAATTCTTCAACCAACTTCGTCAGATTTGCGAGTTGTTCCTCAGAGGAAGAAGCAACAACCACCATTGTTTGCATGATCATTGGAGATGTAGGAGAGTAGCATGGATTGTCGTGTAAGTTGAACTTTAACGGACTCACATTACGCGAGGCATGTGAAGGTGATTCATTCGTTGAATCATAGCTCACCCTAGTGGTAGAGTTCTTGGAACTGGATTGCTCAAGTAGAGCTAAGGTCTTCTTGATCTTTTCAGCAACACTGTTTCCTCCTTCTAAAGCATTTGTGGAGTAACTTGATATTTTTGGAGTCGCAGACCCAAAATATGGAGTTGATGCGGATGATACTTAAAGTGTTTGTTGTCCTAGCATAGCCTCTTTTCTCCTCGTAACAACTCCGAAACTTCCAAAGGTAACACCAAGAATGCCTTCAACTTCAGTAGAGAACTTGGAGATAGTGGCCATAGAGGTAGTTAATTGACAGTTGATATTCATGGAACTCAGCTCTGTCACGACCCAAGCCTAGGGCCTAGACGTGACATGGCGAATGAGGAACCCGAAGGAACCCCAAACAAGCCTCTCAAACTTGTCATCACACTTCATCGGTCGCGGAAGTACATTCAACATTAATTAACGGGAAATAGGGACTAAGGGCAAACCATTTCAAAATGACATCATAGAACAAGAGTCAATCTCATTTACAAAATACTTGTCCAACGCACACCTCTACATACATAGATAGGACGGGGCCATGACATACTACCGGCTCCCCTCATAGTCAAAATGCAATTGCAAGCTAAAGTCTCAAAACATAGGAGTAGGAAACATAACATAGCCCTCGAATCATTGAGGACTCACCAACAACTCGGATAAGCACCGTACTAGCCATGTGAATGGAGAGAAGGATCAAGAGTAGCTCCGGTCCCTACATGGTGACATCATGTAGGCAAAATATGCGTTAGTACTTGGAATGTACTAAGTATGCGGGGTGCAACACAACAATAGATAATGACACAATCGAAATACAAGAAATAGTTTCATAGGCATTATGAATAACAATATAAGGATGCATGATCAAAGTGAAGTCAAAACATGTTTAAGTAAATCTATACTAATAGTAGATATCATATGTGTATGCATGATCCAACCCATCTATAACCCCAACTTAGGATGGGGGATGCCGTTCACACCTGGACACCCTGGTGGCAAGGTATAAACCCCTCACATGGTTGATGTTGGTCACACCCCAAGCATCCTAGGTGGTGAGATATAAACCTCTCACATGGTTGTCCGGTACTTTTCCCCCGGACCGGGCATGGTCATGCAACACTTTATATAGGAAATTCCCATTAGGCTCTAATGCAATCTCACGTATGGAATGAACATATACACAAGCTTAGTTTGTCATCAACACATCTCTGGATTTCCATACATCTCATAACTGAAGCTTTAAAGCATCGATTCATCAATTCTCCATAGTTGGACATTTTGTCAAACACCTTGAAGGCATGTAATGGAATCAAAGAGCATGGAAAATAGGGTAGTAATTATGCAGCCAAACCAGTGAACAACCTACAACAACACCTTTTTAACACACACAATACCACATGAAAATCTCCACATCCATTCCAAATTTAGGTTCAAGTTCTAGAGTCACAACATGCTCAAAACAATCACTTTTCATGTTTAAAATTCAATGTGCAGGAAATTATTACAAAGAACAAGACTAATTTATGAATCTTAACTTAAACCATGAATTAGTGAGTAGAATATAGTCTAGGCACTATGGGTGGAAGGACCCATGAGTTCAACACCACATACCTTGAGTTTATATGAAGGTCTTGAGAGTGTCTTCAATGGATGCTTGGAACTTGGAGCAAGAGTCTCTTCAATCTTGAGGAAGGTTTTGGATTAGGGTTCTTGAGAGAACTTGAGAGAAAATGTGTCTAAGTATGGGAGAGATGTTTTGGGAAATGTTTTAGAGATGGGAATTGAACTAATGGTATATAGGAAATAACATATGCCCTTTGGAAAAATGGTCCAACACTTAGAAAAAAAAATGAGGTGGGTGAACAATAAAATCGCTCACTGGAAATTGCCTTTCCTGCCGGACAGATTTTACGAAAATGGGCATAACTTCTTCGTCCGAATTCCGAATGAGGTGAAACGAAGTGCGTTAGGTAGCTAACTCAAAGGGCTTTCCATGGATATGTTATTTACCACCCAATAATTTGTGTGCTAGGAGATATGACCCTCCAAAGTAGACCCTCGAAAAAGGCTTCACTTGGAAATTTCGGATTTTGATGCGGTTGCTCTAAAATTTGGGTTAGACCCATTTCCCACTCAATTTGACCCCCTAAACAAGAATATGAAGTCGGATTTTCGAAAAATGAAACAGATTTTTTTTTTATTTAGCTAAACAAGTTTCCGGTAACTTCCGAAACACATTTTTAAGAACTTTTTGGGTCATTTCAATATCTCCCCCTTGGGAACATTCGTCCCTGAATGTGGAAGAAACGTACAAGGCAAGACTTAGTAAGAACATATCAGTCCCAACATGAATGCAAAAATTTTATTTAGACATCACTTCAAGATTTCAAAACTTAGTGTAAAGCATCCATAACTCATCAATTTAAACATATATGCACATTAATGATTCAGGGGCTGAAATGTAAGACTCAATGGAGTACAAAGGACTTGATTTAATACCTTAGGCTTGAGTGGAGTTGAATAGATAAGGATAATGTCTTTGCATGTCCGCTTCGGCCTCCCAAGTAGCACTCTCCACTTGTTGGTTTCTCCAAAGCACCTTAACGGACGCCACTTCTTTGTTCCTCAACCTTTTAACTTGTCTATCTAAGATCTGAATCGGGACTTCTTCATACGTCAAATTATCTTCTACAACACCCACAACCTCAAGAGGTACAATAGCGTTAGGATCACTAACACATTTCCTCAACATCGATACATGGAATACCGGATGAACTAATTCCATCTCCTTCGGCAACCCCAACTCATAGGCTACTTTACCAACCCTTCTTATTATCTCATAAGGACCGACATACCTAGGACTTAATTTCCCCTTCTTACCAAAACGAACCACACCTTTCATTGGAGAAACTTTCAAATAAACCCAATCACCCACTTTGAATTCAAGATCCCGTCTCCTCACATCGGCATAAGACTTTTGACGACTTTGGGCTGTTTTCAACCTCTCCCTAATCATCCTTACCTTCTCAAGAGCATCCATGACCAGATCCGGACACAACAAGGCCACCTCTCCAACTTCAAAGCACCCAACTGGTGACCTACACCGTCTACCATAAAGTGCCTCAAAAGGAGCCATACCGATACTAGAATGATAACTATTGTTGTATGCAAATTCAATCAAAGGAAGATGATCATCCCAACTACCTTTCAACTCCAATACACAAGCTCTAAGCATATCCTCCAAGGTTTGAATTGTTCTTTCGCCTTGGCCATCCGTTTGAGGGTGGAAGGTCGTGCTAAGCTTTACCTTTGTACCAAGACCCCTTTGGAATGACTTCCAAAAGTGAGAAGTGAATTGGGCACCACGATCCGAGATGATAGGCAAAGGAATCCCATGCAACCTTACCAATTCATGAATGTACAACTTGGCATTCTCTTCAGCCCCGTAAGTAGTTTTAACCGGTAGGAAATGAGCCGACTTTGTCATTCGATCAACCACCACCCAAACCGAATCAAAGCCTCTTCTAGCCTTGGGTAAGCCCACTACAAAATCCATGTTGATTTCTTCCCACTTCCAAGTAGGTATCTCAATGTCTTGAGTTAGGCCACCCGGCCTTTGATGTTCGGCCACCCGGCCTTTGATGTTCGGCTTTGACTTGTTGACAACTATGGCAACCCGAAACAAATTTTGCAATGTCCTTTTTCATACCGCCCTACCAATACACATCCCTTAAGTCTCTATACATCTTTGTTGACCCCGGATGAATAGAATAAAAAGAATTATGAGCCTCATCAAGGATTCTTTCCCTCACACCATCCACACAAGGAACACATAATCTACCTTGGTACCTAAGGGCACCATCTCCCCCTTGGGAGAAAACCTCCACCTTACCACTACTCACCGAAGCCTTTAATTCTACCAAAGAAGGATCAAGATCTTGCTTGACTATCACCTCATCAACCAAGGAAGACCTTGAACCATCAACAACAACTACTCCTCCACTATCCACCCCTTCTAACCTAACTCCCAATTTGGCCAACCGATGGACCTCCTTAGCCAACTCTTTACTACCTTCCTCCACATGAGCCAAGCTACCCATGAACACTCTACTCAATGCATCCGCCACCACATTAGCTTTCCCCGGATGATAGTGAACACTCATATCATAATCCTTAAGGAATTCTAACCACCTCCTTTGTCTCAAGTTAAGATCTTTTTGCGTGAACACATATTGGAGATTCTTATGGTCGGTGAAGATATCAACATGCACCCCATACAAATAATGACGCCAAATCTTTAAAGCAAAAACCACGACGGCCAATTCAAGATCATGAGTTGGGTAATTATTTTCATGAACCTTAAGTTGCCTAGAAGCATAGGCTATAACCTTACCACTTTGCATCAACACACAACCCAAACCAATACGGGAAGCATCAGAATAAACAACAAAACATTCTAACCCATCCGGAAGTAACAAAATAGGAGCGGACACAAGCCTTTCTTTCAAAGTTTGGAAGCTTTCCTCACACTCATCCGACCACACAAATTTAGCCTTCTTTTGAGTCAACTTAGTCATAGGAGAAGCAAGAGAAGAAAACCCCTCCACAAATCTCCTATAATAACCCGCTAAACCCAAGAAACTCCTTATATCCGACGGGGTCAAAGGTCTAGGCCAATTCCTAATAACATCGGTTTTCTTAGGATCCACCTTAATACCATCCCCCGACACCACATGGCCTAGGAAAGCAACTTCCTTCAACCAAAACTCACACTTTTCATATTTAGCGTACAACTTCTCTTCCCTCAATCTTTGGAGTACAACCCTCAAGTGACCCTTGTGCTCTTCCTCACCCCGAGAATAGATCAAGATGTCATCTACAAACACCATCACAAAAGAATCAAGGTAGGGTTTGAAAACCCTATTCATCAAATCCATAAAGAGAGCCGGAGCATTAGTCAACCCGAAAGACATCACCACAAACTCATAGTGCCCATACCTAGTACGAAAGGTCGTCTTGAAAATATCACACTCCCTCACCTTCACTTGATGATACCCTGACCGAAGATCAATCTTAGAGAAGTGACTAGCCCCATGCAATTGGTCAAATAAATCGTCAATCCTTGGAAGAGGATACTTATTCTTGACGGTGACCCTATTAAGTTGTCGATAATCAATACACATTCTAAGAGACCATCTTTCTTCTTCACAAACAAAATCGGAGCACCCCAGGGAGAGTGACTAGGTCTAATAAACCCCTTCTCTAACAAATCTTTTAATTGCTCTTTTAACTCTTTCAACTCCGCCGGGGCCATACGGTAAGGGGGATTAGAAATAGGTTGAGTATCGGGAAGGAGGTCCATACCAAGATCTATCTCCCTTTCGGGAGGGACACCAGAAAGGTCTTCTGGGAAGACATCTAGAAACTCATTAACAACCGAAATAGACTCAATAGGAGGGACTTTAGACTCCACATCATTGACTCTCACAATATGGTACAAGCACCCTTTGGAAATCAACCTATGGGCTTTAATGCAAGAAATGAATTTCCCCTTCACCACAACATCCCGGCTCTCCCACTCTAGGACGGGTTCATTAGGAAATCAGAACTTGACTTTACGAGTCCTACAATCAATAGAAGCATAATATGCATGCAACCAATCCATCCCAAGAATAACATCAAAATCCACCATGTTCAACTCAACAAGATCGCAAGGCAACAACTTATTCAATATGCAAACCGGACAATTTCTATACACTTTTCTAGCAACAATAGAGACACCAATGGGAGTAGATACTTCATATGACTCATGCAACAATTCCGACTCGACATGAAATTTTCTAGCAACTAAGGGGGTAACAAAGGAAAGGGTGGCACCCGGATCAATCAAAGTATAAACATCAAGATCAAAGATTTGCAACATACCGGTCATCACATCCGGGGTCTCATTAACACCTTGTCTACCATGCAAAGCATAAAATCGATTGTCCCTTGGGGCACCACTTTGAGAAGCACCTCTACCCAAAGGAGTAGTGTTAGCACTTCGGACCTTGTTGCGGATCTTGGGACACTCAAACCTCTTATGACCCACTTCTCCACATTCAAAGCAAGCACCCGAACCCTTCATGCAAGGACCACCATGCTTCCTCCCACAGTTAGGGCATACATCCATAGAACCCACTTCACCTCCCCCTTGACGTCTAGGAACATTGATAGCAAATCCCCGGTTGACATGAGGGTTTCCTCGGCCTTGATGAAATCTAGCACCCTTAGGGAACCTATTCTCCAATCGGGCCCTCTTGGCCTCGTGCCCCCTTTTCTTCCTCAATTTCTCCTCCTCCATTTGCTCGGCATAAGTCATCAACTGAGACAAATCCATATCTCCAATGAGCATAGCGGACCGACACTCCTCACTAACCAAGTCGGATACACCCATCACAAATTTGTTCATCCTCGACCTAGAGTCGGCCACCAAGTGAGGTGCATACTTGGAGAGTTGGATAAATTTGAGGGCATAGTCCCTCACACTCATAACTCCTTGATTCAAGTTCATGAACTCCACCAACTTTGCCTCCCTAAGCTTCAGAGGGAAGAACCTATTAAGGAAAGCAAGTTTAAACTCCTCCCACAACACCACACAACCATTACCTTTCTCACCCTTCCATTGATCAAACCAAATTTGAGCAACCCCTTGAGTTGGTAGGCCGCCAATTTCGCCTTCTCACAAGCACCAACATCCATAATGGTCAAGATTTTGCATACCTCATCGATGAACTCTTGCGGGTCCTCATCCACCTTTGAACCATGGAAGACCGGAGGGTTCATCCTCATGAAATCTCTCACCCTTTCCCCCGGGGTGGTAGTTCGAGGAGCTTGGGCTCCTTGTTGCACTTGGTTAGCTACCACTTGTGCAAGCATGGTGAGTGCATCACAGAGCTCACCATTGGTGGGTGGCTCTTCCGGTGATCGGGCCCGTCTTCCCCTCATGTTTGGCATGATGATCTAGCAATCCGAAGAACAAGCGTTAGGGAGGAATCACCTTATCGCACTCTAAGAACGACATAGAACATGAAGAAGGGAAACCTTTCCTAAAACGTTTTGTAGCCTCCCATTCATGTCGTGGCACGCTTCACAACCATGATTAGGACTCTACTCAACGCGGTGTGTTGGACTCTGAGGATTTAACAACCTAGTGCTCTGATACCAAGCTTCTCACGACCCAAGCCTAGGGCCTAGACGTGACATGGCGAATGAGGAACCCGAAGGAACCCCAAACAAGCCTCTCAAACTTGTCATCACACTTCATCGGTCGCGGAAGTACATTCAACACTAATTAACGAGAAATAGGGACTAAGGGCAAACCATTTCAAAATGACATCATAGAACAAGAGTCAAGCTCATTTACAAAGTACTTGTCCAACGCACACCTCTACATACATAGATAGGACGGGGCCATGACATACTACCAGCTCCCCTCATAGTCAAAATACAATTGCAAGCTAAAGTCTCAAAACATAGGAGTAGGAAACATAACATAGCCCTCGAATCATTGAGGACTCACCAACAACTCGGATAAGCACCGTACTAGCCATGTGAATGGAGAGAAGGATCAAGAGTAGCTCCGGTCCCTACATGGTGACATCATGTAGGCAAAATATGCGTTGGTACTTGGAATGTACTAAGTATGCGGGGTGCAACACAACAATAGACAAGGACACAATCGAAATACAAGAAATAGTTTCATAGGCATTATGACTAACAATATGAGGATGCATGATCAAAGTGAAGTCAAAACATGTTTAAGTAAATCTATACTAATAGTAGATATCATATGTGTATGCATGATCCAACCAATCTATAACCCCAACTTAGGATGGGGGATGCCGTTCACACCCGGACACCCTGGTGGCAAGGTATAAACCCCTCACATGGTTGATGTTGGTCACACCCCAAGCATCCTAGGTGGTGAGATATAAAACTCTCACATGGTTGATGTTGGTCACACCCCAAGCATCCTAGGTGGTGAGATATAAACCTCTCACATGGTTGTCCGGTTCTTTTCCCCCGGACCGGGCATGGTCATGCAACACTTTATATAGGAAATTCCCATTAGGCTCTAATGCAATCTCACGTATGGAATGAACATATACACAAGATTAGTTTGTCATCAACACATCTCTGGATTTCCATACATCTCATAACTCAAGCTTTAAAGCATCGATTCATCAATTCCCCATAGTTGAACATTTTGTCAAACACCTTGAAGGCATGTAATGGAATCAAAGAGCATGGAAAATAGGGTAGTAATTATGCAGCCAAACCAGTGAACAACCTACAACAACACCTTTTTAACACACACAATACCACATGAAAATCTCCACATCCATTCCAAATTTAGGTTCAAGTTCTAGAGTCACAGCATGCTCAAAACAATCACTTTTCATGTTTAAAATTCAATATGCAGGAAATTATTACAAAGAACAAGATTATTTTATGAATCTTAACTTAAACCATGAATTAGTGAGTAGAATAGAGTCTAGGCACTATGGGTGGAAGGACCCATGAGTTCAACACCACATTCCTTGAGTTTTTATGAATGTCTTGAGAGTGTCTTCAATGGAAGCTTGGAACTTGGAGCAAGAGTCTCTTCAATCTTGAGGAAGGTTTTGGATTAGGGTTCTTGAGAGAACTTGAGAGAAAATGTGTCTAAGTATGGGAGATGTGTTTTGGGAAATGTTTTAGAGATGGGAATTGAACTAATGGTATATAGGAAATAACATATGCCCTTTGAAAAAATGGTCCAACACTTAGAAAAAAAAATGAGGCGGGTGAACAGTAAAAATGCTCACTAGAAATTGTCTTTCCTGCCGGACAGATTCTACGAAAATGGGCATAACTTCTTCGTCCGAACTCCGAATGAGGTGAAACGATGTGCGTTAGGTAGCTAACTCAATGGGATTTCCATGGATATGTTATTGGTCATCCAATAATTTGTGTGCTAGGAGATATGATCCTCCAAAGTAGACCTTCGAAAAAGGCTTCACTTGGAAATTTCGGATTTTGATACGGTTGCTCTAAAATTTGGGTTAGACCCATTTCCCACTCAATTTGACCCCCTAAACAAGAATATGAAGTCGGATTTTTGAAAAACGAAACGGATTTTTTTTTTATATAGCTAAACAAGTTTCCGGTAACTTCCGAAGCACATTTTTAAGAACTTTTTGGGTCATTTCAAGCTCGATATTCTTTAATGCTTGAAAAGTTGAGATGAGAGGTAGAGATTGTCCCACTGGGCATGCCAGAATATGTAGACAATAAAATTTTGCATCGAGAAAATAATAATCAAGAACGGTAAATTATGCAACAACTGTTTTATTATTTCAAGTGTGAGTGTTACAATCTTTATGATTCCTCTGAATTCACCTTTTGAAATATAAATTAAGGTCTCTTGAGCTTGATCTTGAACTTGGACTTGGACTTGGACTTGGTCTTGATCTTGATCTTGAACTTGATCTTTACCTGAACTTTATCTTGATCTTGACTTCTAGTTGAATTCAAGGGCTTCGAGCTTGATCTTGATCGTTCTTGAACTTGATATTGATTTCTTCAAATCTTGAACTTGAACACTTGAATTCTTAAATTCTCAAATTCTTGAACTTTTAGAGAACTTGTGGCTTTTGATCCACGAGCTTTCTCTAGAATCTTATTTGAATTCTTAGTTCTCTATTATGAATTATGAGGACCCCTATTTATAGTTTTAAAATAGAGGAGTTGTGATTAGAAGAGGACTCCCTTCGGCCAATCAGATTTAAATGACATGGCATATGAGCTTTATGGAGCGGGCTTTAATTAAATTCATATTTATTAGATTTAAATAATTGACCCAATTATATTAATCCATAATATTTATTTGGACTAATATATTTATGAATTTAATATAATTCGAATCATTTTATAAATTTATATTTAACAAATTTTAAATGATTACAATAATATCAACACAACTAATCGGAGAAGACAAACTTTATCAAACTCCGTCCAGATCTGGAAAAAACAATGAATGGAGCAAAATAGTTACAACAAAAATAAAATATAGAGGATTACATGTTTGCAGGAGCTACGGAGGTCGACGTTTTGCTGGTTGTGTCTGGTTGTTCGCAGAGCTTGAAGCTCGCAGTGGTGGGAACTCGTTTTTCGTTGGAGCTCACCTACTTTGAGCTAAAATACCTGTTAAAAGAAGAAAACATAAAAGGGGATGGAGAAGGGAACTGGCAATGACTTTATGTTGCTCCAGTTTATCGGAGCTGCTTGTGGTGTGAACGAGTGGTGGCTGTTGCTCGCTGGAAAAATGGGAATGAAACAAAAGGGTTTTTAGGGTGGTGTGGTCGGAGAAGGTGAGAAGAAGAGACTGGTTTTTCCGCCTCGGAGGTGGCTGTTTTGGTCTAATTTTTTTGGAGGTTGTGGAGGTTGTTTGGTGGATTTTGTGCGGATTCCGGTGAGGATTTTGGTGGGTCTAGTGGCTATTCGGAGAAGGAGATAAATGGTGTTCGCTGGTGGTTTCAGGTGGTCATTTGGATGGTTCCGACGTGGTTGTTGCCGGAGGGGAGAGTGAACAATGGGGTGGTCGGCTCATATTGTTAGTTTTACCAGAAAAAGTAGTTTGGGTTGATTCACTGGAAAACGAAAAAGAGATAAAGTTGAAAAAGGGGGTTTTGGGGTGGTGGACTCACCAAATTCTGGTGGAACTCCAGCGACTTGTCGACAAATAATGAACAATTAAAGAATATAAAAAATATGTAAATTACGCTCCTAAAAATCTTATCCACCACCTTTTAACCTAATGAGTAAACTATTCTTTAAATAGTACATTGAAAACTACCAATAGTACAGTACCACTATCTTAAAATCGTGGGTCAAACCACTGTTTAATAAAATATTTGTGAAATATTATCTATATCAGAATGAATTTTTGGACTAGGCAAAATATCAAAATAATTATTAACAAATATAACAGAGAAAATGAATATGAAAAATGTAATGAACGTAACCAATGACATGTAAAAAATGCAATTTAACAGAAACAATGATTTTATAAAAAATGAATAAATATTTGAACATATTCAACCGGCTGTGACAAAATAATATACACATAATTAATCGATAAAAATCCTAATACTTTAAGAATAAGGATAATTATCAACAAATTGCATTAAAATGTCAAAACATTTATTTTGAACTATTTAAAATTATAAAACTTAAAAAGTATTAACTTTAGAAATATCAGACCAAAATTTGGTGTCAACAGTGTCTATATTCTATCACTTCATATTCCTTCTACTTTTCATACTTATTCGGGTGTTATGGTGGTGGCCCCGTTTGGTCTACTATCATCTTTTCACTACCGGTAGACTATTTTGGACCACCAAATAGCACAACCACAATAGCTGGCTTGACTCCCTCTTGCTCTAGTCTACACTCCCCTTGTGAGTAAGTCAACCTATGATACCTACTGAGTGCATGTTGTTTTGGTACTCATGCTACACTCTACATATGTTCCGTGAAGTAGGTCTGAGCACCTGCTACCTGCATTGATCATTCAATCCCGTTGGAGCTTCAATTCTAAGGTGAGGGTAAGTACTTGGCGTCTAGCACTTACTGACCTCTACCGGGTAAGTACTTGGCGTCCAATAGTTACTGATCTCTACCTTTATTTGATAGCTAGTTTTTTGCTTTTTGAGAGAAGCTTTTATATTTGGGTCCATTTTTGGGACTTGAAACTCCTGTGTTTAGACAACTTTGTACTTGTGACTTCCATGTTCTAGAAGGGATCTTTTGTATATATATCATTTCAATTTGCTTCTGTTTGTTATTCCATTTCTATTATTCAATTACTACTTCTGATTTGTTTCTACCCTTATATCTATTACTTGTTGTTTTGGGTTACATCTTGGTTTACCTACTAGAGAGTTATAGTAGTTGTCATCGTGACTCGAGGAATTGGGTCATGACAGATATACAAGTAATAATCTATCCCTTTTTTTTAAATGACGGTTTTCATTTATCCCATTAGCTTAGTTTTCTTTTTATTTTAATTGGGGGTTGTGAATTAGAGTATAAAAGTTAGATGATGCATCAACTATGTGAACAATTTAAGTTCAGATAAGACATTTCGGGATTTGAAATATGATGTATCATGATACCTTTATGATATATGATTTATCATGATACCTTTATGATATATGATGTTTCATGATATCTTTCGGATACATTACATCATAATATAATTCTAATAGATGATGTATCATTATACATTTATGATACATTGCATAATGATACCTTTCCAATACATGATGTATCACAATAATTTTTTTGATACATTACATAATGATTCATTTCCAATACATGACATATCATGATATCCTTCCCATATATGATGTATCATGATACATTTTCGATAAAAAATATATCATGATACAGTAGATACATTAAAGAAATAGCATACGTTTTTGATACTTTATGTTTGGATGAATTATTCTTCAAATACAATTCTGCCATTGGAAGAAGAAATACATTGATACACTTACCGTTAATAGTATTTACCTTATATGAATAATCCCAAAAAAGTGCGAATTTAGGAAAATATCTAATTTAAACTTGAAGAAATTAAAAATATATAGTGCTAAAGTGGTAGAGTAATAACGTGGGAGAGAGACATCAATAATATAGGTGACACATTTTTTTAGTTAAAATACAATTTCTAATTATGTGTGAAATAGGGAATTGAGTATAATCATCTAAATTTTTTATTAAGATAATATGGTAGCTTTGTTAGGTAATTATTTTAATGTAGGATTTTAAGGAGTAAATATAAGGCTTATGTTTTCCTAGTTGTGGCGATTTTTCAACATTTTTTGGGTCAGGTCCACCAATAAGTTGATTAGCCCATTAGTGATTATTAACCCTAACCCTAGGTGTATAAATATACCATTATAGGTGTAGAAAAAGAGAGTTTCTTTCCAGCACATAAAACGGCAAGGGTTATCTAACGAAAACACAAACGAATGTTCTACTTCTTCTTAGGACATTGGAGTTTGAATAAAGGAAATTCATCCGATTTGTGCCGGTTTTCAATGATCAATAACACAAATCCTGATAGTTACATATTCACTTACAGAGAAAATAATTTTGTAAGTGTCCTAAATTATATTTACCAATTGAAATACCAAACAAATAAAATTGGCTTTACTAATTAGATGGTCATCAAAGAATTTAAATTCATGAAAATAACAAAGGAAAGTCGATTTTCAATTGTTGAAAATCATTGTGCAGATAATGATTACTTAACTTCGATTGAATGGTTTGTGTTATATAATTTGTAAATAAAAACTAGACGTTTGCTAACTTAAACTATTTATTGGAGCGAGTAGCTGAGCATATATAGATAGACAAGGACACAAATATTTTACAGTGGAATAGATTTTGGTTCTAAAATGATATTTTTCGGTGCGGAATTGGTAACTGAGGAATTCATAGAAGTGGTAGTGTGGTAGGTGGTAGTGTGATAGGTGAGTATTTTATTTTAAAGATTTTATTATAATATTTTTTTGGTAAGTGTCTTAATCTTGATATCTCTTTAATGTTATTTTTTGGTAGTGTGAAATTCATGGTAAAATATAATAATATTTATTGTAATATTCTTCCGATAGTTGTTTTAATCTGAATATTTCTTTAATATTATTTATGATATATTCTAGATATAACATATCTTCGGTTCTTTGGTACATATATAAATTTTCCTCCATTAATTGTTCTAGTAGTTTTATATCTTCCATAGATTTTATCAAATATTGTAAATTTTCGTAGTTCATTTTAATCCGAATTTATTTCTAAACCATACCATTCTATTCTTTCGAAGTCTAAATCATGTAGTTCTATTTCATACCATTCTTGATTTAATATATCTTCTGATTCGTAATCATTAAATATTTTTTCCCATATTATTCTTCTTAATTCGATTATTTCTATATTTTTAAGTACATATAAGATTAAAGTTTCGTAGTTTTTTATCATTTCATCATGCATGTATGTAGTCATGTTCTTTATTATGCAGGTTTTTTATTTCAAATTATTCCTTCCTATCATATTCATAATTGATTAAATTCATATTAGATCATTATGAACAAGATTATCTTTATCATGTTTTCCTGTCACTACTAGCATCGTACTTTAGCGGATACTTCCTTTTTATTAGCGCTTCAACTTTGTTTACTCCCCTAAATGACTTCCTTGCCTACCGGTTTCAACATTAGGATGACATAGTATATAAGTTTTCTCCCTACTTCCAGTGTGCTAATAAACTAGAAATCATGATTCAGATAATTCTAATACATAATAACTAAAATAAATTTATTCAAGCATATATATGATATTCAGGAATATATGAAATTAGTTCCGCATATTTTTTGAACAATATACCTTTGCCTCTTGCTTAGCCATGCTATCTAAAATATCTGTTTGGATTTCAGATTTTTCCATATTAACTTTTAAGTATTTTTATAACTTAGGGGAGAGAGTGTTTTCAAGAAAATATTTATTACGTTAGGCATTGCCTGCCTTTCAAAGTTTTACAACTGCGTCTATATATAGACATACACATTCTAATACTATTCATAATACTATTCATGACTACTATTCATGAATAGTTCTTATTTTGTCTACCACTATCCTATTCATGACATGTATACACACTTGTCTTCTTAATAATATAATACATACTACCCATACTTTACACTTGTCAACATATCTTTAATAATGCACATGCATATGTTGACTAAGTTTTTCTACTAATAATATGACTACTATTTATTTCAAGACTTTTACATATCTACTTTTGGTTTTGTGTGGCCAAGCACGTTTTTGTGTTTCCTTTTATCTTCATCTTTATCTTCTTTTTTCTTTATCTTCTCATCCGTCTTTATCTCTTATTCCAGCTGGACGTCTGGGATTATATTATCTTCTCCATTGCATTTCGAACATATGTGGTCAGGGTATTTGTGACCAATTAGCTTGCAATATTTCGTTAATAACTCTGCTGAAATAAATCCTACTTTTAGTGCTCGTGTTGTAGGTTATTCTTCTGGCTTAAGTAATGATAAAATCCATCTCTGGACTTCATCCATATCTGCTTTCCTTAGCTCCCTTGAATTGGAATAAATCATTAACTGATCTCTTGCATAGTAGCTCCATATAGCGTTTCCGTTTAAATAATTATTTGTTAGCTCCTGTATGATAGTTGATATACCAATTATTCTTTTGTTAGCATAAAAACTTGGTATCTCTATTTTGCATATCTTTTCTTGTTGTCCGATGTCCTCGGGTATAATCATATCTTTAGTCAGTCCTATCTTGATAACTTGTATTGGAGGTTTTATTTCCTCGTATAATATCTCCGCTGGTGCTGTATAGAATTTTATATAAAATAAATTTCCTTTTGTAACTCTTTTGTATGTGACGAATGCTTTGTGTAGCTCCGGTATTCCACTAACTTCTTCTCCGTCGTATGTGCATACGGTATTTAACAGTCCGTAGTTGTAACATGTTCTCACTAAATTAGCGTTAGATTTTGGCCGTGCAATTAACTTATTATATCCTTGTAACTTTTGTGTCAAATAATCTTGGTTTGGTTCTTTTGTAGTTGATATGGGGTTGTGGTTTAATTAAGTTTGGATTTTGTGTATATTTTCGATATAGGTTCATGTGATGTAGTTATATGTCTTTTTCTCATTTTGGTTTTGCAAACTATCTGCGTATGTAGATGTTTGTGGTTTTATGGACATATGTCTTGGTGTCCTTTGGGTAAATGGTTTTGCAAATAGCTGGTTTAAGTTCACATTTTTATGTTGTTTATCGCTAACTTGTTTGCTTGTACCTGTAGCTATATTTAAACAAACATTGTGGGTTTTAAGGAGTTTCTCATCGTCTTCTTTTAGCTCTGGCTTTTTTCCGTCTTCCGATCGACTTAGCTCCGCATTTTTATAGTCATGCTGCTGACTAGCTTTAGACTTCAGATTATCTTCATCAGTCTTTAACTTTTGTATCTCGTTGTCCATACTATCAACTTTTGTACAAAGTGTAGTAATGACTTTGAGTATCTTTTCAATTGTATTTTCTTCCTCAGTCTTAGTCTGAGTAGCTTTGTCGTGATAGGTAATCTGCAATAACATTCTTATCAGTTTTTATTACTTCAATTGTAAATGTAAAATTTAATATATTTAATACCAATCTCCTTATTTCTTTTGTTGTTACCGAATCTTGTATTTTTCTTGTTAGCCACTATTTCACTTGTGTATTATCTGTTCTTATAATAAATTCGTTATATACAATATATGGTTCAAATGATAATAAACACTTATACACTGAATATAGTTCTTTTCTATTTATTTCCCATTTTATTTCTATATTATTAAATGTTCCTGAATAATACCTACAATGGTGTTCTATCGTATTGCCATCATATCTGTATTTTAATATTTCTCCATAACTTTTTTCACTCGCATCTGATTCTACTATATAAGTAAATTTTTTGTTTTCATCCGGAAAATATAGTTTAGGTAAGTTTTTACATAATAATTTTACCTTTTGTATTTGTATTTGGTCTTTTTTATCAAACTGATATTCTATATCTTTCTTTAATTTTTGTTGTAATGGTTTTAAATTCTCTGCTAATTCTGGTATGTATTCTCTTACTTGATTTACTAGTCCTAAGAATGATTGTAATTTTTTTTTGTGTCTAGTTGTTCATTTGAGTTAATTATTTTTTGTACTATATGTGTTTGCATTTTTATTTCCTTTTTATCAATTTGTATTCCTAAGAATTCGATTTGATTTTTCATTATATCAGCTTTCTTTTTACTTAAACTTATACATGAATATTCTATGATGTGTATAAATTTTTCTAATAATCTTATATGTTCATCTTGTGTTTTGGAATATAATAATATATCATCAATGTACACTACATAATTTTCTATTTGTTTAAAGTAATTGTCCATAAAGTGTTAATATCTACCTGGTGCGTTTTTTTATCCAAATGGTAATACATTCCATTTATAAAATCCTTGTGGTACAGTGAATGCTGTTAGTTTTTTAGATTCTTCTTCTAGTTTTAAGTGATAAAATCTTGATTTACAATCAAATTTGCTAAAATAATTATATCCTTGTATTTGTCTTATCTTTAATATTTTATTTGGTATCAGATAATTATATGTTTTAGTTTTTGCATTTAAATTTCTATAATCAATAACCATTATGCTTTTTCCTCTTTTTTGTTCACTATGTTTATTTACGATAAATGTCGGGCTTGTATGCTTACTATTGCTTTCTTGTATATATCCTTTTTCTAGTAATTCATCTATATGTATCTTAAATTCGGTTAAATCATTAAAATTATATTTTAATGGTTTTTGGGTTATTATACTATTATTATCAATTAGCTCAATTTTTATTTTTGTTTATGTTTCTCCCATCCTTGTACATGATTCTCACTATATAATAATTCTAACTTATCATGAATTATTTTTACTTTATCAATAGAGAATATAATTAATTCTATTTTAGGGTCTTCTTCTTTTATATTTTCTAATTTTTGTGTAATTTTTTCACTTCCTTTTATCCATTCTGTTGTTTTTCGTTTTTTATTATTTACTCTTTTTGCTCCTATTTTTTGTGTACATGGTGTCGTGAACCACCAGTGTGTTTTTGTTATTATATGTGGGTATAATTTTTCTAAAAATGGCATTCCTAATAGCATATCTTTTGTAGTTAATTCAAAGTTATATATTTCTTTTATAGTTAATATCTTATCTCATATTTGTATTTTTATATTTTTTGCCTTATATGTGATCAAGCTTCATTATTAAATCCTGTTACTACTATCGGTGTTTTTAATTTTTCCCACTTATCTTCTGGTAAACATTGTATTTACATATATTAGCTTCTGCGCCCGTATCTATCATTGATGTATAATATCGGTTGTAATATCCTTCTATTATTATCTTTGCAAGGATATATATTTTCATATTTTTATTATACTAAAGTCCTTTTTATTATTACTCTTTTATTTTCGTAATTTATTGTTAACTGTTTGTCTTCTAGATTATATGATTTTACTTGTTCTAGCCATTTTATTCCTAAAATGATATTCTCATTTCCTTGATATATTTTGAATTTTATCACTATTGGTACTCCTCCAATGATTATTTCCTTTTCTGTTGTTTCTTCTGTATACATGAATGCTTTTGGTAATTCGAGGCATGATTGTTCAATAGTTATTATTTCATCCTCCGTCACTAATTCTCTTGTAATATAGTTTTCTTCTCGTCCTGTATCTATTAATATTAAATATTTTCGTTATTCCATTATTCCCGTTATGTAGTAATGATGTGGTTTTATATCTTCTTCCATTGATTTTTGTGGGGTTTTATCTATTCTTCTTGAGGTACTCATTTTTGATGATATTTGGGGTATCTCATTGTTTATTCGTTTCGATGTGGTTAGTCTTTCTTTTACTATTTCTAAATCTTCTTCTATATCAATTTCATTATAACTATAATCGTTTTTATCTATGACTGTAACTATTCTTTCAAAGGGATCTTCTATATTTATTTTATCTATTTTATTTTTTGCTGTTATTTTATGTTTTGTTGTTAGAACATATAAGTTTTTACATCTAGCTGTAAATATTTTACTTCCTGGGGCTAGTTCTATCCCTGACATTCGCTAGTATAATACTAGTGATTTATCTATATTTCTGTCATTTATTGCTACTGAGTAGTTAGCACTTATTATAAACTTAAATTTTTGGTATATGAGGTTACCTCTTACTGCACTTATTATACTTTTTTCTATGGGTTGTATAATTCTATCATCCGCTAAGTATATTTCTATGGGTGTATCTATTCCTTCTCTAAAACATGCTTTTATTAATATTTCTATTCCTCCTAAATGTACATATTTAATTGGATTTTTAGCCTTAATATCTTGTATTTCTTTATTTATTATTCGTTTATTTATTATTGGTATTTTGACCTTTCCTTTAGTGTATTTGCAATCTATGATATGTTCTCTTTGACTTACTACATAATATTTTTCTTTTTGTCGTTTAAACCAGTTTCTTATTGTTGGTATTTCGAATATTTTTGCTACGCTTAGGTCTAATTCTTTTCCTTTTATTTGTTCAAATATACTATTATCAAATTAAGAAAAATAAGAACATGTGTAGTCTATATAATTCGTGTCAAATAAAATAAAATCAAATAAATTGAGAAGAAAAAAAGTTTTTTCTTTTTACATTGTTATAACTTGTAATAAATTCATACCTAAGACAAGGTGAAAAATAATTATATCATCCTTGCTCCTTCTGAATCTAAAGAAATATTTTAATAAGTCATAAATTGCACATAATATTTATCAAATTTAGACTATGAAGATTATTGTTTTCATACCATCTGAGAAGGATAATAAATACACAATCTTGTTCACTTTACATATGGAAGGAAAATCTTATTCACATTTGTAGAAAAAAGTTGATGTGCTACATATTTTCTCTCATTTCTTGTTTATCTACCATAAGGACAAAAACACCCCCCCCCCTCTTAATCACATTTCTTTATATCGTTCAATATTCATGTATGGACTTTTTATCAATCTTTGCTACTGTAACGATCTGATCCATCTTTATTCCTAATGCACCTTGTGCGGAGTCCTGAAAATTCTTGAAATACGGTGCAGATTTTAAAATTGGGTTTCAAGAATTTTAATGGATCCAGGCTGACGCCAACCCACCCTTATGGAAAGTCTCCTGCTATGGTCGCACCACATAATGCCTACATGGCTGCTATAGATGGGTTGGAAAAACAGACCCTAGAAAACACGATGTATTTTATCTTTCCTCCCACTTTTCATTTAAAAAATAGAAAAGAGTTACTTCAAAAATTCTCCTAAGCCACTCTAAGCTCAGGAACAATGGAGGGGAGAAACTTCAACGAAAACAAGGTTAAAACCCATGAATTCTCTATCTATGTCGATGAAGGTTAGAAGTTCGTATCCATAGTTCTTCGGTAGTTGTTTGGAGTCAAGATGTTCTAGGTTTTAATCATAAATGAGTAGTTAGACCTGTCTTTTTTAATATAATATCTTGTAGTTTGTCAGGAGATTGTATGTATAAGCCTTAAGACACAGAGTCTAGATATTGGAATTTGTAGGTAGTTGTAGTTTTGGTTGATGGTTGAATAACTTGGTTAATGTTGATCTTATGATGAATGATGCGTGTTATCCTATAATAGATGACTATGGTTTATTAGATTGTAAATGGGGAATAATTTGGTAAATATTTTTTCTGGTTAGGTGATGGTTGTTTATTGTTCTATTTATGTGATATGATCTTGTCAAAATCTTTGTCAGTATTGCCATGCATGGTATATTATTTTGGAAAAGGAATGAACATCATTTGATTTATAAATATTTTCAATCGTATGCAATGATATGATTACTTTGGTGTGCAAGTGTATTTTTTTATTTTTTGTGATTATGATGTATGAATGATGGTTGGCTCGAGTAGCACTTCTAGTACAAGATATTCCCATGATTGGCTAAAATACCATGCTTGGTATATACTAACAGTTGGCTCGAATACTATGCTTAGTATGGGGATATCTATATATTATTGGCTCGGGTAACACACAGGTACGCACCAATGATTGACATGGGTACCACGTCAGGTGCACACATAGCTTGTGTGTTGATTCCATGAGAGAACCAAGTTTACTTCTTAATGACGTGATTATTAACTTTTTGTTTTGTGAGTGGACCGGGCTTATTTATTGTGTTATATTTATCGTATGTTGGTCCTTCAGTGGTTGGGTGGGTATATTTAAATTCTTGGGTAGTTCTTTTATAGAGTAGGGTGCATACTAAATACCGTAGTGATGTTTGAGGGATCCTTAGAGGTCTTATTTGAAGGGTGTGATGATTTAGTTATAGCTTGTTGTAGAGTTACGGATCATGTGAATGGTGAATGTTTAGTCTAGGTGAGGGCTGGCAGTAAGGGTTATGTTTCTGATAGTGATTATAATTGTATATTATCTGTTTGATTAAATTTCTTAGGGACTAGGGGTTGGCATGAGAGTTTGAAGGAGAATAGTGGTCTAGTTAACAACGTTAGTAGTGACCTTGTATCATGATATCTCTATTTGATAGAAGGGGATAGGTTATGATCTAATACGAGGGTGGAATGACCTAGATGGTGGAGTTGGAAGTTGAAGGTGGTGGATGACTTGAGCTAGAGTGTATGGGTTCCAAGGTAATTCTACTTGTAGTGAGAGGGGTGATTGGCTGGATGGGGAACAATCTACACTAAGAATTATATCATGGAACACAAACTAAAAGAAAATAGATTGTAGCCTACCTCGTAGCCGATCACGTGCACTTTCAATCCACTGAATTGAAGCTTTTCCCCCCTTAAGGAAATTATTCCCCGCAAGTACCTGAGGTTAATGGTAAATATCCTCCACTCATTGATGTATCGGTACCTAAAAAAATGGTGTCGGCTAAGCTCTCAATTACAATAAAGAAAACTTGAATTTATTTATCAAGAAGAAGAAAAAGTTCTGAAGTTCTGAAAATTCAATTTGAAAAATGTGAGAAACTCCTTTATTTATAGACACCAAAGGTTATTATGAAAAAATATTTATTATAATTAATCGAAAATGTCACAACCCTTTGGGTCTTGCACAAATTAAAAGGAAATAACCAATCGTATGATGGGAATAATTTTTATTTGTGATAGATCTAAATGTAGTAGCACTTTTAATAATTTCCTTAGACTGAGAAGTTATTAAACCTGATATTCCCAAAATTCTTTTTTTTTATTTAGAAAGAAATATGAAATTACTGTGAAATTTTTTTATTAGTAATTCAATGAATATTCAGAGATACGTGATCACAGATCGAAACACGCCATTTTTTATGGATCTAAGCTTTGATTTTTTTCTCTTTGTCTAACCATTTGTTTTTTTTTTACTTCATGAATGCAAGTTCTAATAAAGGAGATATATCATATTATGTCTGACCATTATAAGAGAAATAATTGTGGCTATGGGTGAAAATTTAATATAATTTGTGATAAGACTAAAAATTTTATCACTCATCCAATAAATTTAGTGAATTGTCTGAGATGAATGACCACACCAATAATAAATCTTGTTACATAATGCATAAGATTGACGGAGGAAGGTCTTTAACTATAACTTTCTGTTTTGGTATTCTAATTTCTAGCACTTTGATTAAGTTCTTAAGATGTTACTTCACACAATAATAACGGAAAAGGCTCAAAAATACCCCTAAACTATTGGAAATAGCTCAGATTTACCCTTAAACTATGTTTCGGCTCAAAACTACCCTTCCCGTCAATGTATTGGGTCACACTTACCCTTCTAGTTAACAAAAGTATGTTAAGTGCCATGTGGACGCCACATGGACACCACATGGACGCCACATAAGCGCCAACCATTTTCCACTTCTACATAGACTAATAAGATCCCTAATATCTAATTTTCCCCTCATTATCATTTCGCCCATTTCACCTAATTTTCCCCTAATATCAAGGTTAAGGCAATGACATTCATCATTATCATGTTTTAGAATCAATTTCCTCAGCTTCACATAGCTGATTTCCAGACGACTAATACCAACAACATTATCTAATTCGAAGCACTCCAAATTAGGAGAACCTAACAATACTTTTTCCATTACATCCTCTGTCATATAATCGAAAGAGAAACCAAATTACTCCACTTCACATTACCAACAGAAGTTTCAATTAGGGGAAATTGGTGAAATCGTATTAAGGGGAAAATTAGATATTAGAGATCTTATTAGTCTACGTGGAAGTGAGAAATGTTTGGCGCTTATGTAGCGTCCATGTGGTGTCCACTGGCACTAAACATACTTCTGTTAACTAGAAGGGTAAGTGTGACCCAATACTTTGACGGGAAGGGTAGTTTTGAGCTGAAATATAGTTTAAGGTTAAATATGAGCTATTTACAATAGTTTAGGGATATTTTTGAGCCTTTTCCGTAATAATAATAGCTAGCGAGTTAGTAATTTTCATCACTTTTTTTTTGAAAACCTTCTCTATTTCTTCACAAATATTTCTGTCTTTCAAAAGATTTAACCAAGTATTTCTTATTTTTTACTAGAATATATATATATATATATATATAGTATCTTAAAAGCATGAACTCCTTACTTGAATGTTAAATTACTATAATATCCCTAACTTAGGTTGTAACTCTTTCAATGAATTGTGACTTTTCCAATAAGTTGTGACTTTTTTCAAAGGATTGTGATTTTTCGATGATTTGTGACCTTTCCAAAGAGTTGTGACTTTTTCAATAATTTGTGACTTTTCCAAAGGGTTTTGAATTCTAGAAAAGGTCAGTTTTAGGATGAGTTGTGACTTTACCGATAAGTTGTGATTTTTTTCAAAGGGTTGTTATTTTTCGGTGAGTTGTGAATTTTTCAAAGAGTTGTGATTTTTTCAATATGTTGTGACTTTTCCAAAGGGTTGTGACTTCTTGAAAAGGTCATGACTTTTCAGATAAGACACAAAAAACACTTGTTCATACTACGCTATGTTAACTATAAATAGACGGGCTTCCTCTCATTTTTCAACCACAATTTTTTTTAATCTCCTACTCTTCTTCTTGCATTTTAAAAAATTTCATGTGATTTATTGTCGTTGAGTGAGTTTGAAGTTTTGTGGAATTTGAGGTACCACTATTCTGATGGAGTAAATCATTCTATCCTAATAGGGTACATTCCATAACCTGGAGTACTTGAGGAAAATAAGTTTTATGATATAAGAATTATTTTTTTGCTTAATATATACATTAGTATGTAATGTTCCAATATATGAAGTTAACATGATGTAGTCTAAATTCATTTGTTTTTGTTAACAATTTCTCTTGTGACGTAAATATATGCTTCTGAACATCTTTCTCCAAAATTATTAAACTTCTCAAGAGTGAAGATATGTGAATATATATGAATCATTTAAAAATTTATCAATTACAAAATAAATTTCATATTTAGTAATATGGAATAAACATTTTCATTTTGTCCCTACACTAAATTTAAATCTAATAACTATAGGAAAAAATAGTAACATTAATTGAAAGTCCTATTTATTTATGTAAGTATAAAATTTATTAAAAATATATCTATTGCACATTAATCCTTTAGTTATAACATTATAAATTTTCTTAGTTATTACTAATTATTGCAAACGTTATTCACACTCTTTAACATTCTTTAGTTATAATATTATGAATTATCATAATTATTACATTAATTTTTTCTATCTTTCACCTTTTCTTGTATTAACTTTTGACCAATAATTTTATATATTATTACACCGCTCCTATATATTTGATAACATGATGTTGTTATTTTTCCTGGGATGAATCATGCTTGATTGAATAAATTGAAAATCGTTTACAAGTATATGAACTACATATTTGTTGGGTGTAAGATAAAATGAAATTATATATATGATTTCACAGATCGAATATATTTTTGGGTAAAAAAAGGTAACATTTCTCAGTTAACTATGGACAGTCAAATAACTATCTTTGATTTATGTATACAGTCAATCGAGAAGTAAATATGAGAGCTAACAACAAGAACATCATTTATTATGTTATAATTTATGAAATAAAACTTAATATACAAAGATTAGTTCTAAAAAATAAAATGTAGTTGTTCTCTTCACATTTTCATATGACATCTAAATAGTTTAACGTGGAATACACGTGCAAAGCACATCTGGTTAGATGACAAGAAAAATTAAAACAAATATCGTCTATAAGGTAATATTACTGAGATATGGCTAATTAGATGATTGAACCTCATCAAATTGAAATAAATATATGCATTATTGCATTTAACTAATAAAATTTTTAATTGACCATCTGAATTTCAAATCCATGTTTCGCTTCAAGAAACTTGAAAATCATCACAAACAAAGGAAATAAACAAAGAATTTTGCCCCAGTTTTCACTGGAAAAAAATTGTGAGTTATTAGAAAATGTGAATATAAAAAATTAAAATCAACTCAAACTAGGGAAGTGCTTATCCTAGGAGAAAAATAAAATTAACGATCTCAGACTAGAAAGTGTTTATCCTAGGAGAAAGTAACCAAATCTCATTATGTAGGAGGGTCCTACTAATCCCATTGTCCAGGAAGGTCTTGCTATTATAAATCCCATTATGTGAGAGGGCCCTGCTAATCCCATTGTCTGGAAGGGTCCTACTAGTCCCATTATGTAGGAAGGTCGTGCTAAACTAAATCCCATTATGTAGGAGGGCCCTCCTAAACTAATCCCATTATGTAAGATGATCTTACTAATCCCATTGTCCAGGAGGGTCCTGCTAATCCCATTATTAGGAGGGTCCTACTAACCCATTGTCCAGGAGGGTCATGCTACACTAACTCCCATTGTCCAGGAGGGTCTTGCTACACTGAATCCATTGTCCAGGAGGGTCCTGCTACACTAATTCCCATTGTCCAGGAGGGTCCTGCTACACTAAATCCCATTGTCCAGGAAGGTCCTGCTATACTAATTCTCATTGTCAAGAAGGGTCCTGCTACACTAAATCCCATTATCCAAGATGGTCCTACTACATTAATTCCCATTGTCCAGGAGGGTCCTGCTATACTATTTCCCATTGTCCAGAAGGGTCCTGCTACACTAAATTCCATTGTCCAGGAGGATCCTGCTACACTAATTCCCATTGTCCAGGAGGGTCCTTCTACACTAATTCCCATTGTCGAGGAAGGTCCTGCTACACTAATTCCCATGTCCAGGAGGGTCCTGCTACAGTAATTCTTATTGTCAAAGAAGGTCCTGCTATACAAATTCCCATTGTCTAAGAGGGTCCTCCTATAGTAATTCCCATTGTCCAGGAGGGTTCTGCTACACTAAATCGCATTGTCCAGGAGGGTCATCATACACTAAATCCCATTGTCCAGGAGGGTCCTGCTACACTTAATCTCGTTATCCACGAGGGTTCTGCTAGACTGATGTTACACCCTGAGCTAACCCCTAGGATGCGGACACAGGACCTAGGATCACGGTTTACCCCAAGCTAACACTGAGCTGGTATATTATAAGCATACTTAACAAACACTGAAAATATAACTAATGTGCAAGCTAAATCATAAGAAAATCTGAAATGATGGGGAATACCCATATTAATCTGAATATATAAATGAAAGAGAGTTTAAGAACAACTGGAATAGTTAAACTCAAATACTAAAGTTGAAACTAACTATATCTGAAATAAAGCCTCTACTGACTAGAAATGTTGGGACATGCGCCAGCTAGATCTAGCAAAACTGAAACTACAGACTGAAAGTAGAAAATAGACATTTCACTCATCCTAGGATAATGAGGACTCACCACTAAGGCTACTGAACGGAAGATCGGAAACCGATCTAAGCGTGATCTGGAAGCTGAGAACCTGAACCTACATCACGGGAAAATGTAGCGCATAGTATGCGTCAGTCCTTGAAAGGTACTGAGGATGCTAGATAGAGTAAAGTTGAATAACAATATAACTAAACAAATCAAATAAGCAATGATATAATCTGAACATGACAAGGAAACTGAATATACTGAACATGGGTTAACTGAATGCGATGACCAAGTTTATAACATGCTGAGACTGAATAATGTAATAGAGTCTGACTGAACTATGTGACCTACTAATAACCGACATAAAACCACATGAGCTAAATGTGGAGTCCGATGCATACGCTCAATCGAGAGAACCCAATATACCTTGCCAAAGGTATAGAGGCATGACTGGCGTGATCACTAAAATGATGCCCACATCGGGAACTTACACACTACGGGGGCACGAAGTTCTGGGACTATGAGGGTGACTGACCCTAGTCCAACTCGGTATTAAGATACTCCCAATGGATTATGTAAATAAGCAATAGTATGACTGAAAAGTTGTAATACTGGATAGCTCAAAATACGGACATGCAAACTGAAAATGCAACAATTATACTGATATTGTGACATTCATAAACTGAAGCATGTAGGTATATATCTGAATTAACTGACCTAGCATGTGAAATTCATGAACTAAAAGAACTACATATCTATGGTTCTGAATGTCATGCAAGAAGCTGAGCAACAACGTTACAATCTAATTTGGATCATACTAACAGATAAAACCCAACAATTTCTAACATTCAATAAACTCGAGGTTTATATAATATCAAGGGAATCAAGAAACTGACTAAAATATAGGGACCTAATGGGTGAAAGGAACCTACTAGTGAAATCGCACATACCCGGTGATGAATTTCACAGAGAAATCTATCGATTTCGGGGCTGGAACTGATGAAACCTTGTTGCGTTCTTGAACTAGAGTTGCTCGACCTATTTCTCCTTTTACGTTCTAATTTTCTATATTTTTGGTGAATTATCCGACTTGGGTAAGTTCAACTTATGTTTCTAGGCTAAAACTGACCAAAACCATATAATTTAGGGGTTAAACGACGTAGTTTAGGTGCCCAATGCATAGGAGAAAGACCAAAATAACCCTACTTAAATGTCTGATGAGGCTGACCACGGCTACTTTCACGTACCGTGAAAGGGACTATAGACCGTGGGACCGATCGTTGTTCTTGGCCAATAGTTACTGATTTCTGGGGTCCTGTCCACGAGTCCTACGACGGATTGAGTGGAGGACCAAGGATCGTGAAGGTCCCCGTGGTCCTTACTTGGGCTGGTGATTTGATGACTCAGGTCTGGGGGTCTAATGGTTGGCCTTCACGAGGTCCACCACGGCCCGTCATCAAGACCATGGCCCGTTATCATGACCATGGCCCGTGAAGGGTCCCGTGGTCTGATGATGGAGCTTGGTGGGGTCTTGCCTAGCCTCCACGAGCACCAAGACGGCTCATGAGGTTGTCCATGACCCCTGAAGGGCCCCATGGTCCACCCCTGTTGGGGAGGGGATGAACAACTGAAGTCCACGGGCAAGTCAACGGATCGTGGACCCTATCACGGTCCGTGAACCCTGCCGTTGAGCACTGGTTCAGGTAATTTTTTTTGTAATTTTCTAAGTCTAGGTTCCGAGGTGTTACAATATCTACCCCTTGGGAACATTCCTTCTCAAATGAAGGCTAAACTAGCTGAATATAGAGGGTAAGAGCTACAAACCCTACCACTAAACAGTAGAAACTAATTTCCTACTGAACTAATTTCCAAGAACATGCTAATATACTGAAAATACAAGTACAAACTAAAGGAACATGCTACTAAGACTGAATAAATGCATAAATGACTGAAAAACTAAAGAGGAGCTATTAACTCGAGCTGAAATGGAATCAGAAGGGAAAAGGTGAGGATACTTGGCCTTCATAATCTCTTCTCCTTCCTAAGTAGCTCCCTCTATGGACTGACTCCTCCATAAAACCTTAACTGGAGCTACTTCTTTGTTTCTCAACCTTCTAACCTGACGATAAAGCATTTCAAATGGTACCTCCTATTAAGTGAGAGTATCCTTCACAACCATACTCTCTAAATGCACTATAGATGCTGGATCACCCACACACTTCTTTAACAATGAAATGTGGAAAATCGGATGCACTGCTGCTAGTTCTGCTGGCAACTCTAACTCATAAGTCACTTTACCAACTCTTTTCAAGATCCTGTAAGGGCCTACATATCTAGGACTGAGCTTTCCTTTCTTGACAAATCTCATCATCCTCTTCATAGGTGACACTTTCAGGAAAGCCGAATCATCAATTTGGAACTCTAATTCCCTTTTCCTCACATCTGCATAAGACTTCTAGCGACTGTGGATTGTCTTAAGTCTATCTCTAATGAGTTGCACTTTCTCCATAGCATCATGAAGTAAATCTGGCCCTATCAAGGCTACTTCACCTACTTCAAACCAACCAACTGGAGATCTACATCTGCGCCCATACAATGCCTCATAAGGGGCCATCTGAATGCTAGAATGTATTTATTATTGTAGGTGAACTCTATAAGAGGAAGGTGATCATCCCAGCTACCCTTGAAGTCAATCACACAAACTCTCAACATGTCCTCTAAGGTCTGAATGGTACACTCTGCCTGACCATCCATCTGTGGATGAAATGTTGTGCTAAGATTAACTTGAGCACCAAGACCTTTCTGACATGACTTCCAGAAATGAGAGGTAAACTAAGGACTTTTATCTAAGATAATAGAAAAAGGAACCTCATGTAACCTAACTATCTCATTAATGTAAAGCTTGGCGTAGTCCTCCACCAAATCTGTAGTTTTAACCGCCAAAAAGTGCGCAAGCTTAGTAACTCTATCAACAATCACCCAAATGGAGTCATGTTGTATGTGAGTACGAGGTAAACCTATAATAAAGTCCATGTTGATCACTTCCCACTTACAAGTAGGAATGTTGATCTCTTGGGTCATACCTCCTGGTTTCTGATGATCGACCTTGACTTGCTGATAATTGGGGCACTTAGCCACAAAATTTGCTATCCCTCTTCATGCCATTCCACCAAAAGACTTCTCGCAGATCACGGTACATCTTAATGGCTCCTGGATGAATACCTGGAATTATGCATTTGTGCCAGAATCAGCTGTCTCAACTTACCCACCTTAAGAACACATAATCGACCCTGGTAGCAAATCTCACCATCTCCCCTTTAGGAGAAAACATCATCTCTCTGCTGATGGATTGCACCCTTTAGCTAAAGCAATATTGGATCACTATCTTGCTTTTCCTTAACCTCCACTACCAATGAAGATTCTGCCCCATTCTGAACTTTTACACCACTATCTGATATGATCATAAGACGAACTGCTACGCGAGCAAGCCTATGAACATCCCTTGCTAGTTCCTTTATTTCTTCCTCAACATGTGCTACACTACCCATAGATAGTTTGCAAAGAGCATCTGCTACTACATTGGCCTTACCAGGATGGTAATGCACACTCATATCATAATCCATGAAGGACTCAAGCAATCTTTTCTGGCAAAGATTCAATTCTTTCTGGCTGAACACATACTAAAGGCTCTTATGGTCTGTGAACACATTTGCATGAACTCCATACAAGTAATATCTCCAAATCTTAAGTTCAAACACCACTACTGCAAGTTCGAGGTCATAAGTTGGATAATTCTTTTAATTCACCTTAAGCTGCCTAAAAGCATAAGTTATAACCTTACCTTGTTTCATGAACACACAACCTAGGCCGACTCTGGGTGCATCACAATAGATAACATAGCCGCCCGAACACTCTAGTAGAGTCAAAACAAGAGGTATGGTCAACCTAGTTTTTGATTCTGCAAAGCTTTTCCCACAATCGTTTGACCACTGAAAGTTAACCTTTTTATGAGTCAACTTAGTCAATGGATGAGAATCCTTCCACGAACCTTCTGTAATAACCTGCTAGACCCAAAAAACTTTTGATATTTGTAGGAGAGTTAGGTCTGGGCAATTGTTTTAATACTTCTATTTTTTTAGAATTCACTCAGATCCCTTTGCTAGATACTATATTCCTAAGGAAAGCAATTGATTGCAACCAAAACTCACACTTGCTAAATTTAGCAAATAACTGGCGATCTTCAAGAGTTTGTAGAACAACCCTCGAATGATTCGCATGTTCTTCCTCATTCCTAGAGTAAATAAGGATATCATCAATAAAGAGGTAACGAATAAGTCCAAATACTGCTTGAACACTGCGTTCATCAAATCCATGAAAGCTGCAGGAGCATTGGTTAGTCCAAATGACATAACTACAAATTCATAATGACTATACCGAGTTCTGAAGGCTGTCTTCGGAATGTCACTATCTCTGACTTTGAGCTGATGATAACCAAATTTGAGGTCTATCTTTAAGAAATGACTAGCTCCCTGAAGTTGGTAAAACAAGTCATCAATCTTGGGAATATGGTACTTATTCTTGATTGTGACCTTGTTCAATTGCCTATAGTCAATGCACATTCTGAGGGAACCATCTTTCTTCGTCACAAACAACACTGGTGCACCTCATGGGGAAATACTATGTCTGATGAAGTATTTATCTAGAAGGTCTTTCAACTACTCTTTCAATTCCTTAAGCTCATCTGGAGCCATTCTGTAAGGAGTAATAGAAATAGGCTGGGTATTTGGAAGGAGATCAATTCCAAAGTTGATTTCCCCTTCGGGAGGAAGTTCGGGAAGATCTTCTCGAAACACTTCTGGAAACTCATTCACTAGAGGAACTGACTCAAGAGTTGGGGTTTCGGAGCTTGAGTCCTTAACCCGAACGAGATGATAGAGACAACCCTTAGAGATCAATTTTCTGGCCTTATGGTAAGAAATGAATCGACCTATAGGCGCTAAGCTACTACCCTTCCATTCTAACATTAGTTTGTCTGGAAACTGAAAACGAACAACCCTAGTTCTACAATCGATTGAGGCATAACATCAATGTAACCAATCCATGACTAGAATGATATCAAAGTCTACCATTTCTAACTCTACAAGATCTACTAAGGTGACTTTCTAAGAGACTGTGACATGACAATTTATTTATTCTCATCTTATAACTGAGTGACTGAATTGAGTAGAGACTGAGAAGGGTTCTGAGAGAGTTTCTAGACTAACGTCAAACTTACTGCTATATTAGGCGTTATAAAGGAAATAATAGCCTCTGGATCTAATAAAGCATAAACATCGAGATTAAAGACTCGTAACGTACCAGTGACTACATCAGGAGAATCTTCCTGATCCTGGCGAGCCTGAAGAGCATACAACCTATTTTAGTGTTGGCCGCCACCTGTACCAGATGAGTTACCCTGCTGAGTCGGGCGACTTGTTGGTGCTGCTGAAGTTGTAGAGTGAACTCTACTATTATTACCTCTTTGACCCTGTTTAGAAGGACAATCTATGAACCTATGACCAGACTGACCACACCCAAGACATCCTTCCTTTCCTCTGAGACACTCTCCCGGATGGTTCTTACTACACTCAGGACAAGTTGGGTAGGTTCTGGTGCCTGAAACACTTCTTTTAAACCTAGAGCCTGATGCCCTACCTTTTTGATCATGTCTGCAGTTGGAGGATGGAACACTAGCTGATGAAAGTGCTGGAGTTGAAAATATCTGTTGAGACTACGAGCGATTTCCACCACCCGCTTTTTGTTGAGAATACTCATAGTTGCCGGTCCTAGCCTTCTTATTCTCCTTAGCTTGTTCCCTAAGCTTATGTCCCTCAACCTGCTATGTATGAGTCATCAACCTAGAGATGTTCATACTTTCTAGCAATATAACATTCCTACACTCTGTTTTGCACTATGTATGACACTTCATACAAAAAACTAGTTCATTTGAGCCCTAGAATCAGCAATCATGTGAGGAGCATACCTGGAGAGTTGGGTGAACTTGAGCCTATACTCTTGGAATGCCATGTTACCTTGTCTTAAGTTCATGAACTCCTGAGCTTTTGCCTCCCTTAGCTCTCTTGGGAAGAACATGTCCATAAAGTTTCCACTAAAGCAATCCCAAGTGATAGGAGCTACATCTGTACCCCTGTTCTCTTTCCACTGAATATACCATATATGAGCCACATTCTTAAGCTGGTAAGATGCCGACTCAACCCGATCATTCCCAGTTACTTGCATCACTTCAAATACCTTCTTGACCTCATCTATGAAGTTTTGGGGATCCTCACCAATCTGTGATTCGAAGAACTCAGGCAGATTCATCCTAACAAAATCTCGCACTTTAACTGCAGCTGACCCAACATTAGTATCTGCCAGAACTAGAACCTGCTGATTGTTTTGGTTGGTCACACTCTGAGCCAACAACTGGATAGTGTTCTGAAATTCAGCATTCGAAACTTCCTGATCGGGGACTAGAGGAGCTGTGTTTGCATTCCTGGCATTCACATTCCTTGCGTAAGCTCTACGAAGAGGAATGATCTGAAACACATAACGAAGAATTAGAATGAGAAGTTGGATCATACCTCACGCACGATAAGAGTAGCAAGAAAATGAAGTTTTCCTTAAACACTTCATAGCCTCCATCTCATTAAATGTGGTGCACTTCACACCTATGAAAATGACTCTACTTAGTGCGGCTTTTCAAACATCCTAGGAAACTTAAACCTAATGCTCTGAAACCAAGTTTTGTCATGCCTCGAGCTAACCCCCAGGACGCAGACACGGGACATAGGATCACAAATGACCCCAAGCTGGCATATCATAAACATACTTAACAAATACTGAAAATATAACTATTGCATAAGCTAAATCATAAGAAAATCTCAAATGATGGGGAATGCCCACACTAAATCGGAATATATAAATGTAAGAGCGTATAACAACAACTGGAATAGTTAAACTCAAATACTAAAGCTGAAATCAACTATGTCTGAAATAAAGCCTCTACTTACTAGAAATACTGGGACATGCCCCAGCTAGATCTAGAAAAACTAAAACTAAAGACTGAAAGTAGAAATTAGAAATGTCACTCATCCTCAAAGAATGAGGACTCACCACTGATGCGGCTGAACTTAAGATCGGCAACCGATCTAAGCGTGATCTAGAAGCTGAGAACCTGAACCTACATCACAGAAAGATGTAGCACAGAGTATGAGTTAGTACTTGAAAGATACTGAGCATGCAGGACAGAGTAAAGCTGAATAAAAATATAACTAAACAACGCAAATAAGCAATGTTATAATCTGAACATGATACAAATAATGAATATACTGAACATGAGCTAACAGAATGCAATGACCAAGTTTATAACATGTTGAGATTGAATACTGAATTGCTAACATGGTCAATGCAATTGAGTCTGATTGAACTTTGGGAGCTACTAATAATCGACATAAAACCACATGAGCGAAATGTGGAGTCTGATGTATACGCCCCATCCAGAGGACCGAATATACCCTGCCAAAGGTATAGAGGCATGACTGGCATGATCACTAAAATGATCCCCACAGAGGGGACTTACGGGGGCACGTAGTTCTGGGACAATGAGGGTGAATGAAACAAGTCCAACTCGGTATTAAACTACTCCCAATTGATTATGTAAATAAGCAATATTATGACTGAAATGCTGTAATACTGGATAGGTCAAAATACGGACATTCAAACTAAGAATACAACAATTATACTAATATTGTGACATTAGTAAACTGAAGCATGTATGCATATATATGAATAAACTGATCTAGAATGTGCAATTCATGAACTAAAAGAACTACATAGCTAGGGTTCTGAATTTCATGCAAGAAGCTGAGCAACAACGTGAGAATCTAATTTGGATCATACTAACAACTAAAACCCAACAATTTCTAACATTCAAGAAACCCTAGGTCTACATAATATCAAGGGAATCAAGAAACTAACTAAAATCTAGGGACCTAATGGGTGAAAGGAACCCACTAGTGAAATCCCACATACTTGGTGACAAATTTGACGGAGAAATCTTTCGATTTTGGGGCTGAAATTGATGAAATCTTGTTGTGTCCTTGAACTAGGGTTGCTCGACCTCTTTCTCCTTTTACGTTCTAATTTTGTATGTCTTTGGTGAATGATCTGACTTGGGTACGTTCCACTTATGTTTCTAGGCTAAAGCTGACAAAAACCACGTAGTTTAGGGGTTAAACGTCGTAGTAGGTATCCAACGTATAGGGGAAAAGACAAAAATAACCTCACTTAATAGTTTGACGGAGCAGACCACGACCATTTTCATGGACTGTGAAAGGGACCACAGACCTTGGGACCGGTCGTCGTCCTTGGCCAGTAGTTACTGATTTCTGGGGTCCTATCCACGAGCCCTACCACGGACCGTATGGAGGAGCACGGATCGTGAAGGTCCCCGTGGTCCTCACTTGGGCTGGTGGGCTGATGGCTCATGTCTGGGGGTCTACTAGTTGGCCATCGCAAAGGCCACCACGGCCAGTGAAGGGTCCCGTGGTCAGATGATGGAGCTTCATGGAGTCCTGCCTAACCTCCATGAGCACCAAGACGGCTCGTGAGGTGGTCCACGACCCATGAAGCGCCCTGTGGTCCAGCTATGCTGGGAGGGGGTGAACAACTGAAGTCCACGGGTAGGTCAATAGACCGTGAACCCTGCCATGGAGCACTTGTTCAGGTAAAATTTTCTGCACTTCTCTAAGTCTGGGTTCCGAGGTGTTACAGTTGATTACCATTGTCCAGGAGGGTCCTCTATACTAATTCCCATTGTCCAGGAGGGTTCTGCTACACTAAATCTCATTGTCGAAGAGGGTCCTACTATACTAATTCCCATTGTCTAGGAGGGTCCCTCTATACTAATTCCTAATGTCCAGGAGGGTTGTACTACACTGAATCCCATTGTCTAGGAGGATCTTACATATAATTTCCATTGTCCAGGAGGGTCCTGCTAGACTAATTCCCATTGTCCAAAGATGTCATACCTCTTTCTCACCGGCGGACAGGGTTTTTCCACTTTAAGTGACGATGTTGATTAAGGGATTATTTTATTTTTTCAGAGTCGCCACTGAGAATTGATTTATGGTGTTCCAAGTCACCTTTTATTTTTAATCCCTAATTAAAAGAAAATGACTTTTTAATTTTGGTCTGGGAACTAGAAATTCGGGTAAAGAATTCTGTTGACCGAGGGGAAGGCATTAGGCATCACTCCAGTACCGTGATTCTAACACGGTCGCTTTTATTGACTTCCATTTACTTTTAAATTACTTTTGGATATAATTTTTACACTACAGTTTTAATCGCATTTTTATTGTTGAACTTTTATTTGGTCTCAATCTAGATGCGTAACCACATTCTTGGTGTTGACATTTAGATATATACCTTAGAAGTATAACTGCTTTCTTCTCTCGAGTACATTTTACCTAATATTATCTCTATACAAATTTTATTTTAAATTTAGTGAAATTTAATTACTTGAATGATTTGGCCAAGGTGCGTCACCGCATCCTTGAATTTCTTTTGGGTTCGCAAAAAAGATGTGTAATCACATTCTTTATTGAGGCTATTTTAAAAAGAAATATGCTATGCTCATTTAACGTTTAACAAATTTTACTATTTACCTATTATTTCAAGGACCTGGAAATTTCCTAGTGAGCAAAATAAATTAAACATACGACACATTCTTCGGCCCAACTACATTCTTAGTAAGAACCATCTTGATAAACTCTCAACGTTGACATGTTTTTCCCCATACGAGATACAAAATTGTAATGAAATAACTAATTTAAAATCACATCTAATTCTTCCCACCCACGAATCTTTTTAACATTTAAAGACACTCAAACTATGATTTTCTTACCTTTTCCAAATTATTACCTCAATGTCATATTTATCATTTTAAAAGTGTATCCAAGTTTTAGATCTCATTATTCGTGTCCTAAATCCTTGTATCTTGCTAAATCAAAACATAATCAATTATATATCAACTCATGTATTAATCAATAACAAAACCGAGATATAAATGGGCCTTTAAGCATACTATAAATATTGACGATGTTATATAAATTTTATTCTAAATACAATGATATCACACGTTTAAATATATCAATATTATAATGAAAAAGTTAAACAAACATAAAATTTGAGCAACTTCATAACATTGGAATCAAATTTCATATAATTATGAAAATCAAATCATACAATAAAAATTAAATATTATCTGTTGCGAAAATTCAATTCAAAGGAACCACGAACTCGAAACCACGAAAGTGAACCTCGACCTCACTTTTTTTACAAATTGCACGTGTTTTTTTTTTGTGTGTGTAATGTGGATGGGTGTATAATACGTGTAATTGGAGGTGTAGGTGGGTGTCTTTGGATATGAATTGAGTTAGTGTGGTATATATTGTATGTTGGTGTGTGTAGGTCTTATGGATGAATTTTCTTTCTTTTTTTCTTTTTCTATACGTTCTTGTGTGTGTGTGCCTTTTTGGTTGCCTTTTTTCTTTTTGTGTGTTGTGTTAATATAGGGGATGTTGGTGTAGTGTAGTAGTACATGTTGTTGGAGTGTGTGTAGTGTGTTTCGGTGAAAAAAGGTCGGGTGGGGGAATGGAAGTGGGTGTGTGGGTAATGGGTTAATTTAGGTTTTTTTTTAAAAAATATAATATAATATAATATAATAAGAAAATTATTTAATATTTTTTAAAAACTAAAAAAAATTGGGTAGTTAATAATAAATTATAATCAAGAAACACTAGCTTATTTATTAAACCAAAGTTAAATTAAAACATATAGTTTTTTTGTAGTTTTCAAATCTTTTAAAATAAAATTACTAAAATACAATGAAACAAAAAGTATTTAATTTAAATTAAAAATATATATTTAAACACTAAAAATGGTGTAAAACCTTAAATTCTGTTCAAAATTACGTGTTTACGTTAATGCCAAAAATGATAAGTAACCTTCAAGATAAATTTTGTCGATCCATAGTTGAACATAACTTTGCGAAGAATGAACAATCAAGGACTTCCAGTTAATCCTATCGGAGGAAATATAGATGAAGCAGTTGAGTTGCAACAGCCAAGAGTAGTTGGTGGGGAAAACCGGGGTCTAGCTGAAAATCAATTGGGAGATGTAGTGAGAGTGCATGGTCCACCAGACCCACAACAACATGACAACTATCGGGGCAACATCAACATAGCAGACTCTGATGGACCCATTGTCCTACCTCCTCTACCTCCAGGGCACACATTTGTGGTGACTAGTAGTTTGATGCAGATGCTTGCAGCAAGAGGCTTATTTTCAGGATCGCCATCGGAGGATCCACATGCTCACTTGGCCAAGCTAAGGGTGGTTTGCAAAAGTTGTGTAGGTAGACCAGACTTGGATATGAATGTCATTGGATTACGAGTGTTCCCTCTGTCACTGGCAGGCGATGCTGCAGTATGGTTCACTGAGCTTCCGTATAACTCAATTTTCACATGAGACCAACTAGCAGAGGTGTTTAAAGCAAAGTACTATCCAGTGTCTAAGAAACTCAATCACAAAGATAGGGTCAACAATTTCGTGGCATTACCTGGAGAGTCTGTGAGTAGCTCGTGGGACAGATTCACTGCCTTCGTAAGAAGTGTCCCAAACCACCGTATTGATGATGAGTCACTGAAGGAATATTTCTATCGAGGACAGGATGATAACAATAAAGCAGTACTTGACACTATTGCTGGAGGTTCATATGGTGATTGTACATATGCACAGATTGCTGAAAAACTGGAGATGATCTCTCGCAACAATAAAGCATGGAGCACTCGGAGGTCAGATACTGGGAGAAACACATTTGCCGTTCATAGTACAAATAACAACTCTGCAAATGATATTCGTGAAGAGATGGCCCAGATGAGGAGCGAGTTGGGGTTGGTATTGAAGCATATGAGCGGAGGACCAGAAAAGGTAAATGCTGTGAATTATTTAACTAGAACTCCACCACCAGCGGAAGAGTGTTACTATGAAGAAGATGCTTATGCTGTGAATGATCAGACGGGGGGTTTCCGACCAAATGCCCAAGGATCCAACACGGAAAATTGGCGCCAAGGTCAAGGAAACCAAAGTCGGAACTATGGAAATTACAACCGAGAGGGTCACTATGTCCGGGATGGGAACTTCAATCGCGACAATAACTACAACAGGAACAACTATGTCAACAGAAATGATCGGGTTGGACCTTATGTTCCCCCTCAAAATCAGGAATCTGGTGCTAGGGAAACTGGAGGCAATATGGCGCGTATTGAAGATATGATGCAGAAGATGATGAGAAGGTTTGATGCAATCGATGAGAATGTGAAGGAGATGAGAAGCGACTTGTCTGGTATTGGACAAAAGGTTGACGCCCATGCAGTGTCAATAAAGCATCTAGAGCATCAGATGACTCAGTTGTCTACTACAGTGAACCCACGTAAACCTGGCACTCTTCCTAGCAACACCATCCAGAATCCAAAGAATGATGGTCAATGTATGGCAGTTACTACTCGAGGGGGTAAGCAAACCATAGATCCACCTAGGCCGTCTGTGGTGGAAGTTGAGATTAGGAAAGAAAATGATGTGATAGAGGTTAGACTAGAATCTGAGAAAGCAACAGAGCACGAGGTGGAGATATCTCAGAAAGTGGTTCCCATACCTAGACCTCCACCACCTTTTCCACAGAGGTTAGTGAAGAAGACTGAGGATGGTAAATATCGCAGGTTTATTACTATGTTGAAACAACTCTCTATTAATGTTCCTTTGATAGAAGCCTTGGAGCAAATGCCTGGGTATGCGAAGTTTATGAAAGATATGGTGACAAAGAAAAGGTCTGTGAGTTTTGAAGATGATGATAGATTGCAGCATTGTTGTGCTATTGCTACAAGATCTCTTGTGCAAAAGAAGGAAGACCCTGGAGCTTTCACGATCCCATGTACTATAGGGTTGCTACACTTTGCTAAGGCATTGTGTGATCTTGGTGCTAGCATCAACCTCATACTTTTGTCTATTTACAAGAAGTTGGGTTTGGGGGACCCAAAGCCCATTGCAATGCGGTTACTAATGTCCTATCGAACTATAAAAAGGCCTATTGGTGTACTCCATGATGTGCTAGTGAAAGTGGAGTCTTTCATTTTTCCGGCAGATTTTGTGATACCCATCATTCTTGGGAGACCATTCCTTGCCATAGGGAGTGCGTTGGTTGACATGGAAAAGGGACAGATGAAATTCAGACTGAATAATAAAGAAGCAACTTTCAATATTTGTAGGTCCATGAAGCAGAGTGGTGAGCTCCAAACAGTATCTGCCATAACTTACAGAGTGGAGACTGGGACATAAGTGCAAATTAAAGAGCGACTAGGTGTTGAGACACTAGCAGCAGTTATTATGAACTTCGATAGTGATGGCATTGAAGAGTATGGTGAGTTGGTAGCCGCACTCGATAGGTGTGACTACCGGCCCAAACAAAAGAAGTATGAATTAGACATGAAGAATCGCGAGTCCCCACCCGCAAGACCATCTATTGTGGAGGCACCGAAATTGGAGCTTAAGGCTCTACCACCGCATTTGAGGTATGTATACTTGGGCAAAGAGAATACTTTGCCGGTCATCATTGCGGTAGTTTTGAATGCGGGACAAGTAGAATGCTTGGTTACTGTGTTAAAAAAGTTCAAGCGAGCTATTGGGTGGACTATTGCGGATATCATAGGGATTCCTCCCGGTATTTGCTCTCACAAAATCCTACTCATGCCAGATCATAAGCCCAGTATCGAGCACCAGAGAAGACTAAATCCACCTATGCAAGAAGTAGTCAAAAAGGAGATCATCAAGTGGCTGGATGCGGGAGTTATTTATCCCATTTCAGATAGTAATTGGGTATGTCCTGTGCAGTGTGTGCCTAAAAGAGGTGGTATGACTGTGGTTCCAAATGAAAGAAATGAGCTTGTTCCAATGAGGCCTGTTACTGGATGGAGAGTTTGCATGGATTACCGGAAGTTGAATGCGTGGACAGAAAAATACCACTTTCCTATGCCATTCATGGACCAGATGTTGGATAGATTTGTAGGAAAGGGTTGGTATTGTTTTCTTGATGGGTATTCGGGCTACAATCAAATCTCTAGAGCTCCAGAAGACCAAGAGAAGACCACCTTCACTTGCCCATATGGGACTTTTACTTTCAAACTGATGCCATTTGGGCTATGCAATGCTCCAGCAACCTTCTAGCGCTGTATGATGTCGATATTTTCTGATATGGTGGACGATACTATTGAAGTGTTCATGGATGATTTTTCAGTTGTAGGTGAGTCTTTTGATCATTGTCTAGATCATCTGGCCGAGGTGCTTAAAAGGTGTGAAGACTGCAATCTGGTGCTTAATTGGGAGAAGTGTCACTTCATGGTTAAAGAAGGTATAGTGTTGGGACATCGAATTTCAGAGAGAGGTATTGAGGTTGATAGAGCTAAAGTTGAGGTAATAGAAAAGCTTCCGCCACCCATTTCAATAAAAGGTGTTTGAAGTTTTCTTGGGCATGCAGGTTTTTATAGGAGATTCATCAAAGATTTCTCAAAAATTGCACATCCCTTGTGCAAACTGCTCGAGAAGGAGAGTAAGTTCTATTTTGATGATGCTTGTCTCAGAGCATTTGAAGAGCTGAAGGAAAAGTTGGTTACAACACCTATCATTATTTCATCGGATTGGGGACAACCGTTTGAGGTAATGTGCAATACGAGTGGAGTGGCGCTTGGTGTAGTATTGGGTCAAAGGAGAGAGAAAATTCTTCACCCTATTTACTATGCTAGCAAAGATCTAAATGTGGCTCAGAAGGATAATACTGTGACCGAACAAGAACTTCTTGCGGTGGTTTTTGCATTCGAAAAATTTCGATCCTACTTGCTTGGTACTAAGGTCATCGTGCATACTGACCATTCTTCGTTGAGGTATTTGATGGCGAAAAAAGATGCAAAACCACGATTGATTAGATGGGTATTGTTGCTGCAAGAGTTTGATTTTGTGGTAAAAGATAGAAAGGGAACCAAAAATCAAGTTGCCGATCACTTGTCCAGATTAGAGGAAGAGGCTATGGTAAAGCTTGGAGATAGGGCTGAAATTAATGATGCTTTTCTAGATGAACAGGTATTGGCTGCTTCTAATGACTTGATTCCTTGGTTCGCAGACTTTGCTAATTATTTGGCAAGCGATACTGTGCCCCCGATTTGTCTTTTCACCAAAGGAAAAGGTTTATGCATGATGTGAAGAAATTCTTTTGGGATGAACCTTATTTGTATCGTAGTTGTGCTGATGGAATTATTCGTCGCTGTGTGCCTGAGGTTGAGATGTTGAGTGTACTTGAAACATGCCATTCATCGCCCGTTGGTGGGCATCATAGTGGTATTCGGACTGCACATAAGATTTTGCAGTGTGGATACTATTGGCCTACCATCCACCAAGATGCTCATGATTTCGCCAAGTCTTGTGATCGTTGCCAAAGAGATGGAGGGATTTCAAAGAGGCAAGAGCTCCCTATGAATCCTATACTGGTGATAGAATTGTTTGATGTATGGAGCATTGCTTTTGTGGGTCCATTTGTGAGTTCATGTGGGATGAAGTATATTCTTGTTGCAGTTGATTATGTATCGAAGTGGGTGGAAGCAGTAGCACTCTCCAACAACGAAGGTAAAAGTGTCACCGCATTCTTGAAAAAGAATATCTTCTCCAGATTTGGTACACCGAGGGATATTATTAGCGATTGAGGCTCTCACTTTTGTAATAAGTTGTTCAAGGCACTACTTGAGAAATATGGTGTCCGTCACAATGTAGCCACTCCTTACCATCCACAGACTAGCGGTCAAGTTGAAGTGTCCAACAGAGAGATCAAACAGATATTGGCGAAGACTGTGAACGCCAATCGAATAGATTGGTCAAGGAAGCTTGATGATGCTCTATGAGCATATCGCACTGCCTACAAGACCCCCATAGGTATGTCTCCTTACCAACTTGTATATGGGAAGTCTTGTCATTTACCAGTAGAGCTAGAGCATAAGGCGATGTAGGCAATAAAGAAGTTAAATTTGGACTGGGGCGCCGCATCAAATCAAAGAATGGATGACTTGAATACACTTGATGAGTTTTGCCTAAAAGCTTATGAAAGTTCATCCTTGTACAAAGAGAAGATGAAGAGGTATCATGATCAAAGAATCGAAAAGCGAGAATTTGTTGTTAGTGATCTTGTGTTTCTATTCAACTCTAGGTTGCGCTTGTTTCCAGGCAAACTCAAGTCCAAATGGACTGGGCCATTTTTGCTCACAAAAGTGTTCCCCCATGGGGCGGTTGAGCTTGAAAAAAAAGGATGGAACAAGGTTCATGGTAAACGGGCAAAGGGTCAAGATCTATCTGGGAAATGCTGAAACTGTGCAAGAAGTGATTGAGGCCTACAATCTTGATGAAATCTGAGTAATCAAGAGGCATGTGTCGTACTGCGACGTTAAATCAAGCGCTGCTTGGGAGGCAACCCAAGATGTACAATCTAGGCAACGATAGGTTGTAGTTTGTCTCTAGTAGTTTGCGTTGTTTGATTTCTTTCCTGTATCAAATTTGATAGTCGTTTTAGTTTTGTACTAGTGTTGGCTAGAATTAGAATAAGGTCCGTGTCTAGAAAGTGTCAAGAAAATGTAAAAAGAATAGCCAGTTGGTTGCTACAGGTGCAGGTACACCGCAAACAATCTGCAGAAAATGGTCTGGTACAAAGGTCTACGGAACCCATCGATGGTCCGTCGTTTAACTCACGAACCGTAGATGGTGTCCGTAGATCCCAGGTAAGCTTCTAAATTTTTCTAAGTTAAAGAGTGATCTACGGTCATGATCTACGGACCGTAGACGGGGTCTCGTGAGTCCAAACCCTCATGCTGACTGACCCGACCCGGACCCCCTATTTAAAAATCCCCATTTGTTTTAAACCATTCCTCTTCCCTCCATTACTCCCAAAACCGTTTCTAACATTCCATAACCTCACTAAATCACTCCATAACTCCCCCATAACATCATCCCTTCCATAATTCCCCAACTTCCTTTACATTTCAAATACAACCCATCCCATAATCTCACACAAAAGGGTCCGGTGTTTGGTCAGTAACGAAGAGGTGTCTCCTTGGTGTTGCTAAGCTTAGTATTATCACGCAATCACCCCACTCCTTGTTGCTTGTAAGGTAATAGACATTCCCTTCACTTTGAATTTCAATTCATAGATTGATTATAGAAAGTCGGGAGTTGGGTCTTGACCTTGGGTAATTGTTAGATGAAATTGCTTGATAAACTTTAAAATTACAATGCCCTTGGAATGATAGATAGTGATTGTGTAGCATTATTTTATGTGATTGTAAAACTATATGCTAGTTTCGACTTGGGGTTCCATAACTAGTCAAAATTGTTTGGTATAATAATCATTCGGAATCTTAAGAATGAAGAACTAGCATAATTTAATGTTGTAAATGCATGATGAGATTGTGTTAATGTTCAAAACTAAGGCCAAAAATGTATGATACCTGGTACAGATGGCATCCACGATACCCCATCTACGGAACGTGAACCATCTACGGACCATAAATGGGGTTCGTAATTGGATGCACCTAAAAAATTTCACCAAGTGTGAAACCACAGAGGTGGACTACGGTCCGTAGGTCCATCTACATACCGTTCTGCACTTCCGTGGTTTCCATCTACGACTTATATGACAGGCCCCCTGATCCACGGAAGCGGTCCAAGGACCGTAGGTCTCCTCTGTGGATGACCACTGTAGCATTTGTCTAAAAACTTTTTTGTGTCGTATGGTTAGTTTTGGCACTAATATCGTTCCCGCAGGTACGATGGCACCCAAGAAGATGGTCACCTACTCAAAACAAGGCAAGTCCAAATCTCTTGCCCCTAGTTTCTGATTAATCGATGAGGACACAGACACCGACACAGATCCATCATATGTTCCTATCAACCCTAGGACTTCTCTCACTCCACCTCAAGGCACCAGAGGCACCCCCCGGAAGGTGCTTCCCGACGTAGTCACTGTCTTCCAGTTTGATGAGGAGCACACACTGATCGGATCACCAACTGGGGCTGCTTCCAGTTTAGAGGGGTCTATGTCCGGACCTTAGTCCGACCATGCTTCAGGCTCCGAGTCCGCCCATCCTTCAGGATCTGAGCCTGACCATGCTGTAGGGTCCAGTGCTAAATCAGCCACAGAATCTGGTGAGAATGACCAAGCAGCCTCGTCTGATGAGGCAACTAGCTCGGAGTCCATACCTATACCACGGAATGATGACCCCACTCCAGTAGCCGGCGAGCCAAATAGATGGTGCGTAGAGGGCCAATGGCAAATATATCGGGATGCCAAGATGATCAATGACAAACAAAAAATGGCCAGAATTATTACAGAGGAGCGTAGAGTCCTCACATGGAGCTTGCACACTCTCCCGGAAATCCACCGGCTGTTTAACTTTCACAAGTGCGACTGGATGGCTCGAGACCCAGGGACGTATAGTGAGGAGATGGTGTGAGAGTTCTATGCCTTATAGGCCGCCACTCTCCGCGGTTCGATTACCAAAAGGTCAAAGACCTTAGCCCACGATCCTCTAACTTCCACTATGGTCCGAGGTTGTCCGGTGGACATATCACCTGCCACCATTAGCCATTTTCTCTATGGTCCTACCACGGGCCACTCTTGATCTCTTAACACTTTAGAGTTTGATTACCGCTGGGACATCGTACGGAGTGGCGCTTTCCAGAGGAACGCTGAGCAGCGAGAGGCTGTTCTACTATGGTTGGCCAGATACATTGCTGTAGATGGCGAGCGTGCGGAATGGGTCGCCGCTCCACGGTTGGGCATCCGGAAGGCCACATTAAGTTTTGTGGCCAAGTTCCTCTGACTGCTGCTACATAACATAGTGTTGCCTACAAAAGCTGACAATCATGTCACTTGGGACAGAGCGGTGATGGTTGCAGCATTGGTAGTAGGAGTAGAGATCGACTTTGCCCGTATGCTGCTGGCAGAGATTCACGAAAGAGCTTTCAGGACCTCCACTACTTACCCCTTCCCATGTCTGATTTTTCATTTGTGCAGGGACTCTGAAGTGCCGATCTAGCATTGTGACAAGTTAGTCCACCCTACAGGGGCATTGGACATCGGCCTTATTCGAGATGAGGCAAATGTGGCAGCACCTCGCAAAGAGCCCCAGATTGAGGTACCTCCCTTGGGTTCCGATCTTGCAGACACAGTGGGGCAGGCACAGGGCGGTGACCCCATTATCCCAGACCATACCGACACTGTCCCAGGCTCCTCTTCTCAGGCAGCTAGTATGGCTCCTAGGTTTTCCCGGTCCACACCACAGTTATGAGCGACTGTTGTCCCGATGGCCAGAGTACAGAAGTTAGAGGCACAGATGGCCACACTGCTGCATCACATCCAGCCGTGGATGCAAAAGTCGATCACCGAGTACGAGGCTAGGATGGAGCGCAGGATGGAGGGGATGATGGACCGGAAGGTCCAGGCTGTTAATAAGCGTCTTGATGCCTTTGAGTTGCGAGTCCTCAAGCGATCAGCTCCGGGCATAGACCTATCTGCTTTGCAGGCTGACTTAGCCAGCCTCCGGACTGACGTTGATGCCCTTCTTGCTGCACCTTAGTTGAGACTCAGGCTGCTCCTACTGCACTGGCTGATGATACAGTGCTAGAGGCTCTATTCAGTGGGACTGCCGAGGAGGGGCCTGTACCGACACATGCCAAGGGCAAGCGGCACCGCTCTCATCGCAAGGAGGAAGAGAAAGCTTAGAAAAGACAGCGTCGATAGGAGAATGAGGCTAGGAGGGATTCGATTGCGGATGAAGAGTTGCGCCAGTAGAAGGTGCGTGAGAGAGCTGTCGGGGCATCGAGCTCTGCCCCAGTTGCAGAGGTTCAGCCTATTTTGAGGGACGTTGTGAGCACCACTGATGGTGCGGTGAGATTGATAGATAGCACTACTGAGAGTGCTATGATTGCAGATGTGGGCACTACTGAGGGTGCCACCACCACTGTTCCAGCGGGCTCCGGGAAACCGGATCCCCCTGCTTGTTGATGATTCGCCGGCGCTTTGCGCCACAGGTTTGCTTCACCCAAATCCATTTTCTTTTACTGTTTCTGTATGCATTGTGGACAATTGCATCTATTTTTGTTGGGGGTGGGGTAAATGGATTGTGAGTGATAGGATGAAGTCTGAATAACCCAAGTCATGAATCCTCTCTTGGGGTTTACTTGCCTGTGTTCTTTCCCCCCAAGAGACTGTTTAATTTTTGTTGAACCAACATGTCTTAGGATTGTATGTGTAGAAGCATGATACAGAATGAAGCATGATGGCTTATGAAAAATGATACCCGTCAGATTCTGGGATGCATGCTAGAAGTAGGCTACGATTAGTTGATTGTGTTGGCTCTGAGTTTGACATAGTAACAATCGACTTGATGGCATGACTAGACCTGAAACTTGAACTGGGTAATCTGATAATCTGATAATGAAACTATGTGCCAAGAGTGGGTGAGAATCATTGACTGTTCAAACGGTTTTGTGCAAAAGTAGAACTTGCCCGGCTAGTTCTGCTAAGACAATTCAATCTAGAGGATAGGAAGTGATCATAGGCCATTGTTCTGAAAAATCCACAAATCGCCTAAAAGAAGGATCCAACCAAATGAATTAAATGCTCCCTTTGATCCAAATTATTTGAGCCTAAAAAATTAAAACCATTTCTTTCAAAATAACCCTGAACTCACTTTCCCATAATCTACTATGTTGGCCCCGGTCCCTCCTTGGACATGTGCACTTTGACTTAGGCCAAAAGCCTAAGTTGAGGGTGGCTAATGTAAAAAGTAACTTCAATCTTGGCCCTGACCTGACATCGGGTATTGTGCACCTTAACTAACGGAAATTCCATAAGTTGAGGGTGGCTATGAAAGAGGAAACTGAAAGAAAAATGGGTATGAAAAAAAAAAAAAAGGTGAGGAATGGACTTGTTGAAAGCAAAAGGTAAAATAAAAGTAAAATGAACTACAAAGTCTAAAGTCACATCCGTGGTTGAAGAAAATTAAGGGAAAGAAGGTAAAGCGATGGTATGACAAAAATAGGGCAAAAAGAGGTTAAAAGCCTAGTGTAATGTCAAGGAGGACAGAGAGTCACTAAGCAGTACCCAAATGTGTACCACACCTGACCCTGAGCCTACGTTACAAACTAATAAAGTCCTATAGTGATCCTAGAGTCTAGTTTGGAGAGTCTAAGCAGCGAAAATAAGGGCAAGCTTATGGCAGTAAACACTAACTGTATTTGAAATTACTTTTGAGCGTGAGTGTTGAATAAACCCTTACACCATGAAGGACATTTAATTTTTGTGAAAAAGGGATTTCGTTTGAAGTAAAGGCACTAGTTACATTGTCGGAAAGTTGGTGCCTTGGTGACAGTGAGAAGATGTCTGTTGTGTGTCAGTTGGTTGATCTGTGTCATGATCTGATTTGCATGGATTAGCTTGTCGAGTCTAAGAGAACGAAGTTACATCTGAAAAGTGATGGAGGTAGAGAGCCATGTGATTGCTTGGGGCCTAAAATGCTTGCTTCTATACAAGTGTCGTTTAGAGTCGTAGTGTGTCGCTTGAGGACAAACAACGAATTTAAGTTGAGGGTGTTGATATACCGTGAGTTTACGGTATTTCTAATACATTTCACTTACGAGTTGTGTGTGTCTAGGGCCTTTTTGTATTGGTTTTTATGTGTTTTTATCATGTTTTGCAGGAAATATGTTCATACACGGAAGTATAGAGACAGCTGAAAGAAATGCAGAAACATGGCATTCACGGAGGTGATCTACAGACCGTAGGTCCATTCACCGTCCGTAGGTGATGACCGTAGATCAGCATGGATGGTATTTAGGACAAATTAGGGAAATCTGACCAAGTGTGGAACCACGGTGCCCATTGACGGTCCGTAGATTGATCTACGGACCGTACTGTTGATCCGTAGAGTGATATTACGAGGGTTCCAGTACCTGATTTTTGAAGATTCTAAGTATGGAGCTACGGAGGGGATTGATGGACCGTAGATCGATCTACGGTTCGTACTGCTGGTCCGTCGTTTGCTTCAGAGAAGATGACTTTTGGAAGCTGAAATATTTTCTAAGTCCGGATTGACGGAAGGGACTTACGGACCGTAAATCCATCGATGGCCCGTAAGTCAGTCTCGTGGATTGAAGGCGCGTACCTGAACAAAACTTTCCTTAATTTGTTTCCCTTTTAATTTAGGATTTGTTTTCTATAAATAGGGCATGTAAACCCGTTTTTGGGGGTTAGACATTATTATTCTAGTTTTACTTTGTGACTTTGGAGATTAAGTTGCAACCCTAGCAACTATTGATTTTCTACATTCGTTTTGAAGATTTTGGCTTTGCAATTCAAGTTGAAATTCTGGGTTTATTATTCTCGTTACGTAAGTTCATGATTTCTTCATCTAATATTATGAATTGTGTTCTTGCTATTATGGGTAACTAAACTTCACAACTAGGGTTGTGGGAACCATGAGCGATTAACAAGGTATGAGTAGTAAATAAGTAATTCTTGAATAGTGTTTTGCATGCATTGATAATTCTTTCGTTTAAAAGTCTTTTTAACGAGTGCACGCGTTAGAACTCGTCTTGTTGCTACTTGCCGGATCAAGGAGGTAATCAACAAGAAAAGAATTATCAACATAGATTTAGTGTGATACTATCTAATAGGCTAGTGTCGATTGGTGCGAAGTAATAACTAAGCCAAACATCGATTATGACGTCTAATATGAGGTAAAGGTAAGGGTTAGTAAATTATACACACGTAGCCGGATCAAGGTGCAGGGTGAAATTCTCTAAATGCCGGATCAAGAATTTAGAGACACCTAACTTATCACTTTGCATGTAACACACTAGGAAAGGATTGCGATTACTAGGATTACTGCGTTATGAGCTTGTGGGGAACACGTCTACCGTAGTTATTTTTCTCATCTTGATAACAACCGAAATTGACTTTTGTTTATTGGTTACTTACTGAATTCTTACAATTTGTTTCACAAATTCCCCCCTTTTATTTCTTGTCTCTGGAAGTACTTTGGCTAATTGAATATAATTGTTGGTTAAAGTAAAGTCTAAACCATTTTCCTCGTGGGGTCGACCCCAACCTACTAGTTGGGTTCTTTACTTGATAACGATCGCTTATAGTTTTTTAGGGAGGTGTAATTTGAGCGTATCACACATCTCATGAAGTCAAATAGGCAACTTATACTAAATGTGCAACAACATGAGGAACCTAAATCATGAAAACTCATTAACATGGATTTCACAAGGAACATGCTTAACATAAGGAAATCATGGAAAAGCTCATAATACACACATAACTCCCAAACACTACAACTCAAGACAAACTAATTACCTCAAGCTTGAATAGAAGTAGAAGGAAAGAGATGAGGATATCGGGACTTCATATCGGCCTCGGCCTCCCAAGTAGCACCCTCAACTAAATAATTTCTCCATAACACCTTCATAGAAGCTATTTGTTTGTTTCTCAATCTCTTGACTTGTCGGTCAAGGATCTCTACCGGAACCTCTTCATAGGAAAGGCTTTCATCAACTCCCAACCCCTCTAAGGGAATAATGGACACCGGGTACTAATTAACGTTTCAAGGATACTTCATACAATTCTAAGTGTCAATGATCGCTAGTCAGTATATAACCCAACTAAATAAGTTAGGGTCGAATCCCACAAGGATTGGTACGTGTTTAAGATTCAATAGGAAAGTAAGAATATGATCAAGTTAGTCATAGGAATAGACATTTACGAATAAAAGAATAATTCAAATTAGGGGGTGACACGAATTTCAAATAAGGGGGTTTTGGTTTTAACTATCAACTAAAACAACAACAAACAACACAAAAATAACAATAATGAGACTGGTTCTTGGGATGAGATTTGATTATAGGCCAATGTAGACAACGAGTAATTGCAACAGTTATAAAATAGCTCAATATTAGTGAATAATCTTGTCACGACCCAGGGGTACCCCCTAGACGTAACATGGCGTACTTGACCCCAAAGGGGTCTCATTGTAAAACCCCATAAAACCTAGTAAGACCTAGCTAAGGCTTGACTAAATCTAGTAGGTTGAACTAGAGCCTCACATGTTAGTTTATAGTTGGAATCTTTTTTAAATGATGAAAAATGGCTTTTGAAGTTAGTTTGAGGAGATTTGAGGTCAAACGTCAAGAAATAACTATAACGTCCGGAAATTAGTCATATGAACTAGTGAGTTGAAGGGATCTTGTCGTTGAAGTTTGGAGTGTTCTTTGAGGGTGAAAACTTGTAGAAGTGACTCTCATACTTATATGCACATGTTTAGGGGTTAAACATCCAGGTACGACTCCCCAAAGACCACTCGAGGGTAATTGAGGAGGATCCCAAAACAGTCCCCCAAAGCTGCCTGGACAGCATGGTCTGTTTCTTTTGGTGGTGATCTACGGAGGAAAACCACGCCCTGTAGACCATACCACGGTCCATGGATGGACCTCGTGAGTCCATAGTTAGTTTCTCCATGGCCCTGCAGAATTTAGGGCCACAGTCCGAAACCATGGAAGCCAACCACCGTGGAAGGCTGTCCGTAGGTTGGGCTGTGTGTTGGCAGTTTTGTTTAGACTTAGGGGTTAATTAAGTTGGGGTTAAGGGAGGTCGGTTAGGTTTTTAATTTATGACCTATATAAACTTATAAGTCCCTAAACTAATCCATTAATTCACCACAAGTCAAGACCCCAAATCGAAACTCAAATCCCCTTTCCCTCCCAAAGTCTTCTCTCCAAGAACACCATTAAAGACCAATGAAGAAACCAACCTAGGGGATTGAATATGAAGGCTTTCTCTTAGTATTTTCGTGGTTTTCTACACCTAAGGTATGGTGGTTTTAATCCATGGGCAGCTATTACTCATGGAACCCTCTCAAAAGCTTTCAATTCAACTCTAGAAATCTTCAAAAGCTAGGGTTTCAACTCAACCCCAAGGATTCCTTTCAAAGTTTTTCTAAAGGATTGATTTACGTGTTTTATGGATTATATTACTGAATTAAGATGATTTTAATTTGAATTCCAAAGAATCCATGAGTTTTCCCCTAACCCTAGCTATGGCTTTTCTCTATAATATGAATGTGATTAGAAGTTGATTCAATTGAATGAATAGAAGTTGATTATAATGTAATTGCATGTTCTAAGTATAAATATACATGTATTCTTGATTAACCTATGAATCTAAGATGTAATTGACATGATCTAGGTTTATCTCATAGAGAGGCAAGTTGAGGGGTTAGATGTGATCTTCTAGGATTGATGATCTTTTTGTTTAATTGCCTTCGATTAGATCACCTAGACATGAATTGATAATGATGAATCTTTTAGACCTAGACTAATTTGATTATGATCATATTGGTTATATTGTTGGTTTATGATATTCTTCTACCTAAAGTGCCAAATGTAAGAGGATAGACTTGATCTTGACTCTTGGCTTTGAACGACAATCTATGAATGTATGTTATGATGAAGTTATAATATATGAGTTGTTGACCCACTTGTAGTGGAGGAGTTTACTTATCATGTATCTCTTTTATGAATGGATTGATCCATTTATGGTGGAAATGCTTACTTGTCAATATGTATTGTAGTGTTGAGATAAGGTTCCTCTTCCCTACAACCCTAAATATGACTAGGCATGATACGCTATACTTATGAATGATATGTTATGATCATTTTGGTGTTATGCATGTTGAATTGTATGTGGTGCTATTGTGGAAGGACCCTACATACATATCCCCCTGATATGAATATTTGGTTATGTACTTGCCATCAATGATCTACTTGAATGATGAATGGATCCATGTCTATTGCATTGATGTTAAATCTGTGATTTACAAGGTCTAAGATCCTTAAATGCAATATATGTTAATCGTGCATGAGTTGGGATATGGTGCACATGTTGTGACCCTTTTTAGAAGGGAAGTGTCTATTTTGATAATGTCGTTGTTGTTGTGCCATTGTGAGACAATTACGCACACACATACTCCATGCATAAACATGAATGTGATGGACCTATGGTGTCAATTGAAAGACTAATTCTCATATGCACCTTTACTCACTATTATGCATGAAATGTACCTGACAATGATATTATGACTATGAATGCCATGTTATGAATATGCATGATATGGAAATACTATGATAGTCTTGTTGTGTTAATTGAAGGGTTGTTCTTCTTAACACCATGAACATGAGGTAACATGTTTACCTACACGATAATGATTCTAAGGTTGAAAGACCATTCTCACCTAATAAATTCATGACCTACCATGATACAAGGTGGTTTGAGTGCTATGCATTCTTCCAAAAGCATGAATACAAGTAAAGGCTTAACAAGACTATCTAAAGGGAATTTGGCTCAGCATCGAGTGGATAGTATTGAGATGGAAACCCGTTGGCGTCAGAGTTCGGGTTCTTCTAGTAGCAATCTTCCTATCTCCTTAACTATGTTCCCACATATGTTCTTAGCTAGTGGATCCACCTATAAGCTAAACATGTTTGTTTCAACTTAGGCAAGTGAAACACCTCTTTTCGGTGTGGGTTAATGACACCAAATTCCATGTAGCTCACATGGTCTATGTCGTTTACAGTCCTATTTCCCTACATGATAAGTACAAGTAATAAGACATGACAAGATCTAAGACACGAACAAGAACAAGTAATTGATTTATATGCCATGGGTTTTCAAGAGGTGTGACTTTGAGTGAGGGGTAGTATGGGATGCCACTCACATATGATGAATAGACCTTGAGAGGATCTATAGTGTGTTTCTCCTATATGAATATACTATGACTATGATATATGAACTATGAACATGATGCATTAACTATGACCATTGACTTCTTAAGAGGACCTACTTTGAGTGACGGGTAGAAATGGATGTCACTCATGTATGATGATTTGTCTTCAAGAGTAATCACGGTTTGGTTCCATTCTTTGTATAATGACATATAAGTTGATGCATGTTTAACTTAGTTATGTGTTATGATCTACATTCCTTAACTTGAGTTAACTGATAATGAATGTCTGTTGATTAGGTGTATTAGCTTACATGAGACTAATGAGTTATAGGTATGGCGTAGAAGTGAGACTTAGTGATAGGACTATGGACCTTATCTATGCATTGTACAAGTAGAGCTTAGGGTTACTTATGTTGTTGTTCTACTACGATGTTATGATCTTGATATTTGGCTATACATGAGTACTATGCCTTGTAATAGATGATATGTGCATTATGACTATGATTGGAGATTGTGTTTATGGTATGTTGTTATCCTTGTGCTTTTATGAACAATATGTGAGTTGTTTATGACTTATGTTCTGCAACCTTTTCAAGAATGATGTTGAAAAGTGCATAAAATGGGTTTCAACTAAAATGTCCTCTTTCAAGCAGGTTTCAAATATTTTTAAGCATAGCTACCATACTTAGTACATTCTTGTGCTAACCCATATTTATATGTTTTCTACAAATGTAAGGGGTTAGTTCATGGGGATGGGATCTATTGGTTCAAGCTTGGGAATAGTTGATCATCAAAGCTAGTTGATGAGACCTCAAGTTCGGGGACAAACATCTTACTTAGTATCTGTCGTTGTAGTTTCTTTATAGTTTCATTTTAGAACTATGTAAGGGTTGTATCCCTATATGTCTAAGTATCCTATTGTATTAGATGGCCAATGAGACAGTGTTTAGACTCTTTTTAACTTTATAGAAATGACTGCGATTGTTGAAGGAAAAGTTTTAATTTTCCCCTTTTATTCTATGACATATGCAATGATGTATGCTAAGTGCCTGTATGAGACCCCTTCGGAGTCAGGTACACCATGTCACGTCTAGGGGGTAGTCTCTGGTCGTGACAAACTTGGTATCAGAGCATAAGTTTTTGGGATAATTTATCTTCATGTCTCATAGGTCACATCTAGTAGATTCTTGTTCATAATTGTGAAGCGCACCACACTTATGAATGAGAGGCTATAAGATGCGTAGGATTCCACTTCGTCATTACTCTTGGCTCGTGCTATAGAGCCTATCTCTATAAGATCTCTCTCTCATCCCTTGTCCGATGGTTTTCTAGATGTGACTACTTGAGAGGGTAAATGATTCTATGATTGAGGGAGAAAAGGTTAGAGGTGATGGCAATGATGGTAACATGACTTGGTAAGACTTGATATGATGAATATGGATGAAGTCCTTTGGCATAGATGGATTGCCTTAGGGTTTTCTGTGATGATTGATAGAAATTCATGATGAGTTGTTGGAGTATGTTGAAAGAATGTTGTGATATAGGTGCTTTGGAAATACCTAGGATGTGCAAGGTGAGTAGATTCCTCTTAAAAAGAGGTAGAAGTTTCATTCACCTTTGTTTATAATCATTATGGATGATGAGTATGAAGGCTTGAGTGATGACTTGCTCTGACCTTAGAATTAAAAGAAGTGATGTTTAACAGAGCTTGTGTAAGTTTGTCTCCTATGTGAGGGATAATGTGCCTAGATAAAAAGGTTTGCTTGGATTCTCACCTTATTAGGTAGTGTGAGTTTGAGAAACTTAGATTCGGAGTGGTAGACTCATATGAGACCTTGAGTGATATCCTAGTAAAGGCCTTATAAAGGGATGCTACTAGGGTTGACTTGGAAGACTTTTTGGATGGAGGTACCGGTATGTTGGTAATTTCATTTGAGAGTAAGTGCTATGTTGTGTTCCGGTATTACCTTATCTAGTATGATGTCTTATGAGTTTATGAGGCTTAGAGTCCCCCGGATGATTTAATAGAACCTTTTTCGGATTTTACCCCGGTTAATGGTTTGAAATTAGTAAAGAGGGTTTATGGAGATGTCCCTTTACCTTGTTCCCTAGAAATACTCTTGTTGACTTGGTGGAACTTGGCATGTTAGACTTTGATGTGACTCTTAGTATGGATGGGTTGCATACATGGTGTTTTTTTAATGTTGATAGGGCTCGAATGGTTTGAAGAATATGGGACTCTTGAATGTGTATTAGTTATCACTTTTTGAGTAAGATGGCAATATTGTACAAATGCTTCCTTTTTAAAGATCTAGTACTTGTTGTGTCATGTGAGGGTGGTATTTCTAGATGTTGAGGACCATAGACTTTTGCAAAGATGGCAAAATGTGAGTTTAGTTATGTCTTTAAGAGTGATTAAAATAAGTTTTATTGAGGGTTGTAGTGAGGGCTTCCTCCTAAGGAGGGGATGGTGTGCTTAGAAAGCATGACTAGTTGAAATCCCGACATCCTCATCTCTTTCTTCCATTCCTATTCTAGCGTGAGAGTTCTTAGTTGGGCTTATGTTATGTTTAGGAGTCATGTGTGATTTATATGATCTCATGATTTCCAAATGATGTGCATTTTCTTGAAGATTCATGTATTAAGACAAAATGAGTTTTCATGTCTCATGTTCCTCATGTTGATAGGCAAATAGAGTATATAGCCTATGTGATTCATGAGGTGAATGGTTTAAATGTGCTTTTAAGAAGTAATTGCATAGTTGGCTTAAGATGATATGATAAACATGATTTGAGTTGGAGAAGGAAATTCCTCCAATTAAATGAAATATGTCTAAATTACATGCATAATGAGTTTGTAGAGGTAGTCCCTATTTTCTCATGTTATATGAAGTATGTTTGAGATGGAGATTCTCTCCTAAGTTGTGCATTGTGTGTAATATTGCATACTTAACTTCATGATATGAATTAATAAACATGCTTAGGTGTGTTCTTATGAAATAGCATGTTAGCTCCTTATGTGGTGTAAAACTTGCTTAGAGAGTGGAGGAGGTAGTTCCTCCCATGTTTATGTGAATTAATGAGGTTTGTGCATTTCAATAAAAAAACTTGTGTTTTTGATTAAAGATGAGTTTATGTGAATTGCTTTCCTCATGTTATAGTGCATTGATTAGGAGTGATCTATTGTACTTTGTGAAGATAAGATTTATGAACATGAACCATGATTAGGAGGTATGTATGTGGTATGCAAATGGAACTACACTCATTACTCTTTGATGAGTTGCTTGGCCAATGTGGGGGCGTGGGACTTCATATGTGCACCTCAAGTGGACTTGTTGAAGGGTTATGGGGGGGGGGGGTGTCATTATGATAAGAAGCTATGTGAACTCTAAATATACATGACATGACTTTGTGACTATATATGAGATTACTTATGAGCATATTTTAGATTGAAATTAAGAAATTCCTCTTTAAAAGAATGTTATTGAAAATGGGAACTTGCATATGAGCTTTATGATGGAATATGAGCATGTTATGACTAGGAGAAGGTAGTTCCTCCTTGAACATAACTAAACATGATAATGTCATGCATATGGATTGATAGATGTAGATTCCTACTTCCTTATATTTGCATTGACTATGTTGTATTGAAGTTAAAGTTCCTCCTTTTTGAAGTGATGCTTATTGTGTGTGGTGTATCTTTGAGATTGTACATCACTTTGATGATTACATGCTTGTTGGGCTGCTGGTTATGGGTCTTTGATTCATTAAGATGTTTTAAGTGTCATTCGGGAACGAATGTTCCGAAGGAGGGGATATTGTAACACCCCGTAAAACCTAGTAAGACCTACCTAAGGCTTGACTAAATCTAGTAGGTTTAACTCGAGACTCACATGTTATTTTATAGTTCGAAGTTTGTTTAAATGAAGTTAGTTTGAGGAGATTGGAGGTCAAACGTCAAGAAACGGCGTAACGTCCGGAAACTAGTCATTTGAACTAGTGAGTTGAAGGGGTCTTGTCGTTGAAGTTTGGAGTGTTGTTTGAGGGTAAAAACTTGTAGAAGTGACTCTCATACTTAGATGGACATGTTTAGGGGTTAAACTTCCAGGTACGACTCCCCAACGACCACTCGAGGGGTCCTTGAGGAGGACCCAAAACAGTCCCACAAAAAGCTGCCTGGACAGCATAGTCTGTTTCTTTTGGTTGTGATCTATGGAGGAAAACCACGCCCCATAGACCATACCACGGTCTGTGGATGGACCTCGTGAGTCCATACTTAGTTTCTCCTTGGGCCTGCAGAATTTATAGCCACAGTCCCAAACCACGGAAGCCAACCACGGCCAGTAGATTGGTCTACGGTCCGTGGAAGGCTGTCCGTAGGTTGGGCTGTGTGTTGGCAGTTCTGTTTCGAGTTAGGGGTTAGTTAATTGTTTAGTTAATTAAATGGGGGTTAAGGGAGGTTGGTTAGGTGGTTAATTAATGGCCTATATAAACTTATAAGTCCCTAAACTAATCCATTAATTCACCACAAGTCAAGACCCCAAATCAAAACTCAAATCCCCTTTCCCTCCCAAAGTGTTCTCTCCAAGAACACCATTGAAGAACAATGAAGAAACAAACCTAGGGGCTTGAAGATGGAGGCTTTCTCTTAGGATTCATCCATGGGTAGCTATCACCCATGGATCCCTCTCAAAAGCTTTCAATTCAATTCTAGGAATCTTCAAAAGCCAGGGTTTCAACTCAACCCCATGGATTCCTTTCAAAGTTGTTCTAAAGGATTGATTTACGTTTGTTATGGATTATATTACTGAATTAAGATGATTTTAACTTGAATTCCAAAGAATGAGTTTTGCCCTAACCCTAGCTATGGCTTTTCTCTACAATATGAATGTGATTAGAAGTTGATTCAATTGAATGAATAGAAGTTGATTATGATGTAATTGCATGATCTATGTATAATATTACATGTATTCTTGATTAACCTATGAATTTAAGATGAAATTGACATGATCTAGGTTTATCTCATAAAGAGGCAGGTTGAGGGGCTAGATGTGATCTTCTAGGATTGATGATCTTCTTGTTTAATTGCCTTAGATTCGATCACCTAGACATGAATTGATCATGATGAATCTTGTAGACCTAGACTAACTTGATTATGATCATATTGGTTATATTGTTGGTTAATGATGTTCTTCTACCTAATGTGCCAAATCTAAGAGGATAGACTTGATATTGACTCTTGGCATTGAACGACAATCTATGAAGGTATGTTATGATAAAGTTATATTATATGAGTTGTTGACCCACTTGTAGTGGATGAGTTTACTTATCATATATCTCTTCAATGAATGGATTGATCCACTTATGGTGGAGGTGCTTACTTGTCAATATGTATTGTAGTGTTGAGATAAGGTCCCTCTTCCCTACAACCCCTAATATGACTAGGCATGATATGTTATGAGTATGAATGATATGTTATGATCATTGTGGTGTTATGCATGTTGAATTGTATGTGGTGCTATTTTGGAAGGACCCTACTCACAGATCACCCTACTACGAATATATGATTCTCTACACACCATGAATGATCAATCAATCCATGTCTATTGAATAAATGTTAGATGTGTGATATACATGGTCTAAGATCCTTTAATGCAATATATGTGATTTGTGCATGACTTGGGATATGGTGTACATGTTGTGACCCTTTTTAGAAGGGAAGTGTCTATGATGATAATGTCGTTGTTGTTGTGACATTGTGAGACAATTATGCACACACACACACTCCATGCATAAACATGAATATGATGTACCTATGGTGTCAATTGAAAGACTAATTCTCATATGCACCTTTACTCACTACTATGCATGAAATGTACATGAACATGATATTATGCCTATGAATGCCATGTTATGCATATGCATGATATGGAAATACTATGATAGTCTTGTTGTGTTAATTGAAGGGTCATTCTTATTAACAACATGAACATGAGGTAACATGTTTACCTACACGATAATGATTCTAAGGTTGAAAGACTATTCTTACCTAATAAATCCATGACCTACCTTGATACAAGGTGGTTTGAGTGCTATGTATTCTTCCACAAACATGAATACAAGTAAAGGCTTAACAAGACTATCTAAAGGGAATTTGGCTTAGCACCGAGTGGATAGTATTGAGATGGAAACCCGTTGGCATCAGTGTCCGGGTTCTTCTAGTAGCAATCTTCCTATCTCCTTAACTATGTGCCCACATATGTTCTTAGCTAGTGGATCCACCTATAAGCTAAACATGTTCGTTTTAACTTAGGCAAGTTAAACACCTCTTTTTGGTGTGGGTTCATGACACCAGATTCCATGTAGCTCACATGGTCTATTTCGTTTACGGTCCTATTTCCCTACATGACAATTACAAGTAATAAAACATGACAAGATCTAAGACATGAAAAAGAACAAGTAATTTAGTTATATGCCATGGGTTTTCAAGGGGTGTGACTTTGAGTGAGAGTAGTATGGGATCCCACTCACATATGATGAGTAGACCTTGAGAGGATCTATACTGTGTTTCTACTATATGCATACTATGACTATGATATATGAACTATGAACATGATGCATGAACTATGACCATTGACTTCTTAAGAGGACCTACTTTGAGTGAGGGGTAGTATGGGATGCCACTCATGTATGAGTAGTCTTCAAGAGTAATCATGGCTTGGTTCCCTTTTCTATATGATGACTTATGAGTTGATGCATGTTCCATTTGGTTGTGTTATGATCTACATTCCTTGACATGAGTTAAGTGATTATGAATGTCTCTTGATTAGGTGTATTAGCTTACATAAGACTAATGAGTTATATGTAATAGCTTGGTGGTGTAGAAGTGATACTTAGTATAGATAGGACTATGGACCCTATCTATGCATTGCACAAGTAGAGCTTAGGGTTACTTATGTTGTTGTTCTACTATGATGTGATGTTCTTGATATTTGGCTATGCATGAGTACTATGTCTTGTAATAGATGATATGTGCATTATGACTGTGATTGGAGACTATGTTTATGGTATGTTGTTATCCTTGTGCTTTGATGAACTATATGTGAGTTGTTTATGACATGTTCTCCAACCCTTTCAAGAATGTGTTGAAAAGTGCATAGCATGGGTTTCAACTAAAATGTCCCCTTCCAAGCAGGTTTCAAATGTTTTTATGCATAGCTACCATACTTAGTACATTCTTGTGCTAACCCATATTTCTATGTTTTCTACAAATGCAGAGGATTGGTTCATGGAGATGGAATCTATTGGTTCAAGCTTGGGAATAGGTGATCCTCCAAGCTAGTTGATGAGTCCTCAAGTTCGGGAACAAACATCTTACTTAGTAGATGTCTTAGTAGATTCTTCATAGTTTCATTTTAGAACTATGTAAGGGTTGTATCCCTATATGTCTAAGTATTCTATTGTATTAGATGGCCAATGAGACAGTGTTTAGACTCTTTTTGACTTTATAAAAATGACTTTGATTGTTGAAGAAAAAGTTTTAATTTTCCGCTTTTATTCTATGACATATGCAATGATGTATGCTAAGGGCTTGTATGAGACCTCTTCGGGTCAAGTACGACATGTCACGTCTAGGGGGTAGTCTAGGATCGTGACACTCATACAAGCCCTTAGCATATCATAACATAGGATAATAGAAAATACGGGAAAATTTAAAACTTTTACAATCGAAGTGAATTTCATAAAATCAAGAGGAAGCCTTTCTATACTTTGTCTCGAACCATCTAATACAACTTTTTAGAATAAACTCGTGGGACACAACCCATACAATAGTCTCAACATGAAAAAACAATACATAAAGGAAATGTGGGTGTTGTCCTCGAAGCTATGAGGACTCACCAAGATCTTCAACTCCTTAGCTCCTTAAGAAACCTAGCTTCAAGATACCACTCAACTCTCCAAACCCTACATTTGATTAGAATGTACACAAAGTATGTGTTAGTACAAAATGTACCAAGTATGATAGCTAGCATTACATCATAAGATCATCACAAAATGGATAGTGAACATAAGACATAAGAATAAGAGATAATAACATAGTCATAGCATAATCTCCAACATAAGCATCGTATAATGATAAGTCAACATAAGATTTAGTTAATGAGCATAGGAGATAAGTCATAATCATAATAAGCATAATTGACTCTTATTCATCCATACCATAATAGAACCATTCTCAAGTAACCTCAAAAGCATACAAGTGCAAAGCATGAATAGCATCCCATAATACCACCCAAGGCAAGTATTCCTTTTTGCTCATCTTAATCATAGCCTATATGCATGGTCAAGTCTTAAGCCTTTCTACCATAAGGGAACCATACTCCTAAGTACCCTCAAAGCACACTTGTGCAATATATGAAAGGCATCCCGTATTACCCTTCACACTAAGCATATTCTTGAAGTCATCATAGTCATATTTACCCTAATTTGGTCTCATTATTAGCTTACTTCATATAGACAAGGGACCTATCACCCTTAGTCAATCACACCATATCAAGGAAGGCAACTATAACACAATCCTATCTAAGCATAACTCATGTAAGACAACACTCATAAGGCAACCTTAAGTCATACTTGTGCAATGCATGAGTGGAATCCCATACTACTACTCATACTAATAACTTCCTTAGGTCATCATACTCATGTTCCTTAATTAGGGATTGGCCCCTTCTTGAGACCTTTTACTAAGTCTATCTTAGTTCATCATTGTTTTGAACCCTAAGAGATACTACACTACGTACATCTTAGTTCATCATGTTGGAACTCTGGGAGATGCTACATTAAGCATAATCTTAGTTCACCTTTAGGTCCTCATTCTAAAGATTCTTAGGTTGGAACCTTGTTCCTCTATTTAGACCTTAGAACACTATGAGGTACTACCTTAAGCACATCTAAGTTCATTATTAGGTTGAACCTTATGAGATACTCTTTTTAGCATGTCTAGGTTCATTATTAACATGGACCCTATGACATACTACGTTAAGTATGTATAAGTCCATTTATACTTAGGAACACTATGAGGTACTTCACTAAGCCTATCTTAGTTCCTTATTGCTTTGAACCTTAGGAGATACTACATTAAGTACATCTTAGTTCATCATGCTTGAACTCTAGGAAATGCTACTTAAAGCATAATCTTAGTTCATTAAGTTGATCTCTAGGAGGTGCTCCTTCAAGCACATTCTTAGACCATTACTTTTATTGGAATCTAGGAGATGCTACATTATGCATAATCTTAGCCCATGAGGTTTGAACTCTAGGAGATGCTACCTTGAGCACAATCTTAGTTCATTACTAATCTTGTTTAATTGCGATATGGCCTTAACCAACATGAGAACATATAAGCTATCACATGATCTTTAAAGGTGTTACCCACACCATCAAGGGTTGGTCCACTTGCCTAAGTGTCACGACCCGGGGTTACCCCCTAGACGTAACATGGCGTAGTTGACCCCAAAAGGGTCATATACAAGCCCTTAGCATAATAATACACATAATGTCATAGGAAATAAAGCGGAAAATTAAAACTTGTCAAACTTCAAATTTCATATATAAAGAGATGTGGAAATACTAGACTTGTCTCATTAAAAACCATCTAAACATAAGCGTACGAAATGAGGGACTTAACCCTTTACATCAATGAAAGTCTTAACATAATAAAGTATGACTAAAACTAAGACTGAAATAAACATCTGGTCCTCGAACTGGAGGACTCACCAAAACATAGGGATTAGTCGACCCAAGCTTTACTTTGAAGAAAGAAGTAATGAATCAACGTCTGGGACCTATACTCATAGTATGAAGAAAATCAGGGGTTAGCACAAATATGAACTAAGTATGGAAACATGCATAAAAACATTTAAATATGCTAAAAAAGACATTCTTCTTGGAAGTATGCATTTATCAAGTTTGGAAAGCCAATATGCATTTTCAAACATAGAAGAGAAGTTATAGTCACAATACACTAATAACATAGTAATATCAATCCCTTAGAAACCCCTAAGAACACTTGTGCACTGTATGGTTGGCATCCCATAGTACCAACCTTACTAAGCATTCCTTGAAGGCACATATTCATTACCATAATCTTCAAACTTACCATACCCCCACTCCTACCAAGTAAACCCATTAAGAAGTCACAGTATAGTTCCTATCATATTCATAATCTTATTGTTATTAGGGAATATTATCCATAACCGACATAGACCATGTGAGCTACATGGAATCCGGTGTCATATAACCCCACACCGAAAGAAGGCATTCTTACTTACCGAAGGTAGAACTAATCATATTTAGCTTTTAAGTGGATCCACTAGCTAAGTCCTATGTTTGGCACATATTTATGTGATAGGGAGATTGCTACTAGAAACTCAACCTATTGCATTAGCGGAGGAGCTTGCATCTCATGAGTTTACTATAGATGACCCAACCTATTGCATTAGCGGAGGGGCCTTTTCCTCATTGTCCATATCCACTCGGTACTAAGCATTATTTCCCAATTATACATAATTAGTATGGAATTGTATCTGCATGTGTGAAGGCATACTTTACCCTTCGTTCAATACAACTCACTAAATAACTTATAGATTCATTTAAGTGAGAACTACCTTTCACCTTAGAATCATCATTTTAGGGTGAGTAACTTTCACCTCATTATTCATAGTATTTTCATGAGAACTAGCCCTTCAATCAACAAACCAACATCAACATCATCCTAAACAATTTATATTTAAACATGTGTAAGGATAGGGGAAATTTGTCTTCCAACAACACCTCATTTCACACAATAGTCATAGGATTCTCACCTTTCAAATGAGTTCATAAGTTCATCAATAACTAACAACATTCATGAACAATCCTTTATAATTTACCCCTTGCAAGGTCATGAAACAATTATAATAATTACATTTAGGATATACTATCATTAACATGAATAAGGCAATGTTTCATAACCAAATTAACATAACCACAATACATAGTAGAAATCACCTTGCATTAATACCTTCATTCAAATTCATGAAATTGGGGTCATGGGGTAGTTCATGGGTTCATGGGGAGTTTTCCTAAAAAAATCACCCTTAAAACATCAAATCATCCATAATATACATCAAATAACATAATGAATTTTTTTTTAGGAAGAACCCATGACTAGAATGAAAACCCTAGTTTTTGAACAATAAAACTCATTTTCGAAATTGAGTTAAGAGGGCTTCATGGAAGAAAGTATTCCATGAATCAAGGTTCCCATACCTTGTTGTATGTTAACCCACAAAATTTGAGTGAAGATCTTGATGCTTAAACCCTAATCTTGACCTTCTCCTTTGTTCTTCAATGGAGGAACTTCTTAGAGAGATAACAGAGAGTTTTGAAGATATTTTGGAGTTATGAGAGTTAAAAGACTTTTTTAATACTTAAAAATACTTTGATATACTAAAAACAACAAAATATAACCGTCCCACACCCTAACTTAATTAATTATTAAATTACCAAACTACCCTCACCTAGGCCAAGTCTTTGACAGATTTGCAGGCCACATTTACGACTCCTCCACCTACAGACCGTAGGTGGGACTATAGAGCGTGTTGTGTTTCTGTCGTTTGGGTCAGAGAGGGGTGGTCCAAGGCCATGGTGAGGACACTAAGTCTCAACTCACGAGGCCTATCCATGCATTGAGCTGGTCTAGGACCGTGTTGTATGTCCGTGGAATAGGGCTGAGACATGGAATTTTTGGGGCATTTTGGTGGAGGCTAAGGTTGGACTCACAACTCCCATCTACGGGACGTGAGTCAGTCCACGCCTCGTGGTCCTTGGCTCATGAATGAAGTTGCATTTTATAGCTTTTGGAGAAGCCTTTTGGCTCTCATCAAGGACCCTTGGGGGGTCCTTGTGGGAGCCTTGCCTTGACGTATAAGCTCTAGGACCTTGGTACTAGGTTAGAGAACTTATTTTAGGACCCTCACCTTACATAGTAACTTCATTAGACTACTAGACTACATGTTAAGCTCTAGCTTACCCTAGCATTTTGCCGTAGTGTTAAACTAAGGTAGGACCAGGTTGTTAGCTTAGTTGGATCCACTAGCTAGATTTCCTACGGGGAACATAGTTATGGGTTACGAAGATTGCTACTAGAAACCCAAACTCCTCTAGCTGAAGGTTTCGATCTCATGAGACAGACCTTGGGAAATCCATACTCTTCTATGTGAGAGATCCCATGTTGAAAGCCCAAACTCAACTAGGTGGGAACCTCCATAGAAGCCCAAACTCTACTAGGTGGGAAGTTCCATCTCATTTCAATATCCACTCGGTGCTAGGCCTTAATCCCACAAGATAATCATTAAGTCTCTACTTTGACTCAAGTTTATGGAAAGATGTCCTAGACAACCAATCCATGCTAATACCCTTTTTAGACCATGTGTGAGCAACTATCACCATCCATGACCTAGGTATAAAGGCTATATGGCTTTAGGTTCAATTAGTTAAGAGAATCCCTTTAACCGTAGAACCATTACTATGTGAGAAGTCTTTCATGTTAAGTTCATCTGAATGCCTATCATCATGTCTAGAATTCTACATTAAACAATGATATCATCATGACTTAAGTGATTCTATCACTTCCTACCATCTATGATTCATAAGGTGAATTAGGTAGGTAAAGATCTTTCACCACAATTCTATTCATTGGCCTTGTATTCACATGTAGATTATAATGTGAATGCCTTAGCATCTATAGTTAATCATGTTAAATTTACTCTCAAGCCCTAGTGATCAAAATTCACAACTATGAGTCTTCATTCTCACTAACTCTACATCATAGAAACATATTATGAACCTAGATTGCAAGGCATTCAATCACTTTCTTCATTACTAGGTGATTCTAGCCACAATTTTTCCTAAAGGTTGAATTCCAACTTTACAAGCCAAGATCAATCATGTAGTGTAGAGTCTAGTTCAATTCATGTCTAGGTATTCCAAATGTTGAACTAATACTACACATACCATTGGTTTAAGAAGATTACCTATGAACCTTCAATTTCACCTGCAATGGTGTAAACCCACAAATATCACATTCATCAATTTAGACTAGGGTTTACCATAGAAATCACATGAAATCATCATAATATCATAAATAGATGATAATAAAATCATAATTCGGTATTATCCACTAGATTGGAATCATACCTAAGCACTACCCACAAAGTAGAAGGAAACCCTAGCTAGATTGGGTTTCTGACTTCACAATTGGAGGAAAACCTAGGGGGGATCTATGGGTAGAATAACCCATAGATGATTAAGCTAAACATACCTCAATTCATAGACCTAAAACCAGCTTGAAACAATGGAAATGAATTAGTTTAGGGGGGCTATTCTCTTCTTCACTTCTAGAGAGAGGATTTTTTGAGAGAATTTGGGATCTTAGATGAATGAGTTAAAATGAATTAGTTTAGGGGTTTATTAGGTATTTATAGGTGGATAAATAACTAACTAACCAACCTCCCTTAACACTTAATTAATTACTAACTTAACCCCTAAACACCTCACCTAAAACTAAAACATAAAAACTGCTTGCACCTACGGAACCCCCACCCACGGACCGTGGGTGGGTTGATGGGCTGTACTGTTGTCTCGACGTTCCTTACTGGACCTAGGGAGATCAGATCAGAGGAGGTAAAGCCTCGACCCACAAACTGTTTTTGACAACATTTGGGCTGTTCCAAGGGTCCTCCTCAAGGACCCCTTGGGTGGTCCTTGGGAGGTCGTACCTTGACGCCCTAACCGTAAAACCGCTATTCTAAGTACGAGAATCATTTTTACGAGTTTTTACCCTTAAATACCATTCCAAAACTCTTACAAAAGGCTCTAGAACCCCCCAGTTCAACTTACTAGTTTCCTGGGTGTTACAAGCTAGACTATAGAGGAGGTAAACTTTCTCTCGAACAATTTACCCCGAATCAAGTGAATTTCTGTCGAATATCGACAAGCATGCAAAATAAGAACAACCTACACCTTAGTCCATTCACTCTCTCGAGATGAATGTGTGGAAAAGGGTTTAGGATTCACTCTCTCGAGTTGAACCCATGACAACCCAATACCCACAGACCATCAATCAATAATCTTGGTTTTAAAACCTCTCTCTCTCGCAAGCCAAAAACACGAAGGTAGAACTGCATTTGCAACTACAATTATTGAAGTTAAACCACAATTACTGATACAAATCATATCTAAACAACATTTAAACTAACAATTAGCAATACCCATAGGAGAAATCAACCCATAATCACATAATCACACCCCAAGAATGGGGGTTTTAGCTAGACATCATAAAAAGATAAAAATCATTACCAAATTGAGTTTCCATCAACTGGGTAAGATTAATTTCATCTTTACAAAGGTCCAAATCTAAGAATCTCAAACAGCCACTTTCAATTTCTCAAAAGTGAAAAACTTCAATTCTTTAAAGCTAAGGAAAACTTGTCTCAATACTCAGAGTTCAAACAATAATATAATTATAATGATTCAAAGATACTAAATGTTAAAAAATGTATTTATAGTAGCCAAAATATGTTGCAAAGGACCATTCGGGGCAATAAGTCGGGCTCGCCCATCAACTCGGCGATTCGCCCTTTTGTCAATTCCATCGCCTTTTTGCCTTAGCCTTTAGCATCCTCTAGGTTTGTAACTTTGGGCGATTTAACACTGCATCATGGAACCACTCAGCGAGCTACCTCCTGGTCCTTTCTCTTGCCAACTTGATTTTCTCCTTTAGGGCTTGGCACACTGGAACTTTAGGCGGTAAATGGCCACTCGACGACTCGCCAAATGGACTTGGTGATCACCATGCTCTCTTTTCTTCCTTCTTTCAGCTTGCTTCGTTTCTTTTTTAAAATTAGTGTCCTTGCTCTGATTGTCAATGCAAATACCTAGAAATCAAGGATTTTACATCATTTATTGGCACAAAATAAGCATTTGAGGACTCTAAATCTATACAAATAAATCCCTAAATAAGTCCAATTCTCGGACTAATCAACACCCCCAACTTAAACTTTTTCTTGTCCTCAAGTAAAACTCAAGTTCAACAGTTCAAAACGGGTGTCTCAAATAGTGCTACACAATACTCAATCATGAATGCACACATAAAGACTCAACTTACTCATACAAGGATCAATTGTGAAATAAAAGACTCAAGTTATGACTCACCATTACCAAAGAATCTCAAACTCACAATACTTGCTTCAAATGCAAGTTGAAGCTCAACAAAGGTACTCAAATGCCCTCACATAAAGATGACTCCACATTCACACACAATAGTTCAACACTTTATAGTTCCAAAATCACATACATCTCTCGCACTCACAAAGATGAACACATGCATGACTCCACCCATAGGTTTGCCCTTATTTTCCAATCAACACTTGTTTCAGCTCACTCAAGATCAAAAAGGTCTTTTCAAGGCTTGTAACGGGGCTGAGTGTAAATGTATGGTCATTTAGGCTTAGTGACTTCTATCCTCATGAAATGTGGTATGAACAACACTTTCTTCTGTTTTCTTCAATATTTTCATCATGCTCAAAGGTCACCCCATTATTCACTTCTCATGGAATACCAGACACCCCATATATCTTTACACTTTCACAATTTTATTTCAAAACTTTTTCATTCTTGTTCTTTTTCATTCTTCTTTTATTTTTCTCTTTTCTCTTTTTTTTTGTATAGGGGGGTTCCATCTTTTTCATCACCATGGATCAAAGGGGACTTCTTTCCAATTATTGATTTACCTTCTCTTTTCACCACAACCCCAACTTAAGCTTTTGCCCTAAGTTTGCTATTCGAACAGACCACACTTCATGAGGATTATGGGTGAAGGGAAAAAGAGAGGTTCCATTTGCTCAAGTTTCTTCCAAGAAAAAAAGTTAAGGCTCAAAGGTGTTCAAGCAAACTTCACACACTCATAAGGTAGACCACAAAAGAGGTATAATGCCAAATTGTTTCAGTCTTTCAAATTGTTGCCTAAGATCATTTCAAGACCTTGCATCAATTAGTCAACCAAACAAACGAGGTAAATTCTATGTGTCATCACACAAGGCTCACGGTAAGCTCATCACATAAGGCATTGACACCAATGTCAAACAAGACTCCACACTTTCGGTAGTTTGCATCGTTCATCACAAGATACTCAGTTTGGTAATCGACTAGTCACAACGAGATGTAAAAGGTTCACATATTGCCTATGCAACTTAATTTGGCCTCATTGTAGCAGTACAATCATGTTTGTTTTTTTGAGAGCACTATTCAAGTCATCGGTATTGATCATAAACGATACTCAAATTTGCACAAGAACAACCACCACAATCAAAAGGGTGGCAAAAATTTAGAAGGGTCCAGAAACCATTTTCAATTAAAACAAGGAGCCACAAGCTCAATATCCCCAACACAGTGCCAAAACACAATATATAACACAAAACCCATTATATATATAAAAAAATGTCATTAACACAAGAGGTAGGTACGGAAATACCTCACCCAGCCACAAACAAAAAGCAATTTGTCCTAAAATACAATGCAAACACTAAAAATCAACAGAAATGACAGAGAGGCACGTAAAGAAAAGTCCTGTCTACATAGTCTCTATCAGCGATGTCTGAATCACCGACTATACAATTGTTTCTTTCAGATCTGGCAGGTCTCCATATACGCTCTCCTCCCTCACCACTATATACCCTTCAACGGTCTCTGCCTCCAACTCCTCAACTGCCACATAATCCATCGAAACATTTCCGGTGGTAACCGGAGGAATCTCATCACTGGGCTGGGCATCCACACATCTGTTACCTCCAATAATGAACTGAAGTAAGTCGACTTCAAGTAGTACACGTCGTTCCTCATATCTATAACCTCATCTTTCAAAGACGTAACCTCAGAAGACTCCCCATATAGACACTCACATGTCGCGACTCTCACCGTCAAATCATCAATATAAGTCCGAAGGGGGATCGGTGCAGCAAGGATGACACTCTCAATCATCCATGGGAATGCAACATATAATCGGGTAGCCCTCACATAAGAAGAATGGGTCAGGAGCCCCATCTTCAGGATCATAGCATGAGTAATCCTGGCGAGCTGGGAAGAGGTAGAAGTACCAAGAGCTTGGGAGGAATAACTGAGAGCAGATATACCTGAAGGCTTGGAGGTCGGAGTAGGCAAAGAAGCTTCTATAGGTATAGAGTCAATGTCCACCTCCAAAGATGTATCCACTGGAGATGCTCTCCTCTTGTCGGCCTCCTCCCGTGTGTACTCATCCTCTATACACCGTATATCAGTGGAGGATTTAGGAGTGACATCAAAATCTCTCATCCAATCATGAGGAACTCCAACATGGCTGCACAACTCTGTGATCAAGAATGGGAAATGAAGGTATGTCTGGCGCTGTTTCTCCCTCATGGCTATCTCCCACTAAAAAATAAGTCCCAAGTTGAGCCGTTTCTTTGCTAAGATTTATCCTAAATAGGCTGCACTTGCATGACAAATGATGGATTGGTTCTGTGAAGGGATGATGGAGCTGATGATGAATCTGAACCAATACCGTCCAGCTACATTCAAATCCTTCTTCTCTATCTGGCCCCAGCCTCGATCCACCTCATAGGTGTATCAGAAATAAGGGGAGCAAGCAAGCCCTTAAGGTTGTCCATTGACTGAGCAGTTACCGGGACCTCACACTCATATTCGAGTTGTGTGGCTCTTCCAAGCATAACATTTATATAGTCACTGCTGCACCCCACTTCTCTTTCTCAAACTATTACAGACTTCACCGATCTCAAGGCATTGGACTTTTTCTTCCCGTGAGGAACTAGAGCACCATAAGTCGAATAGAACACACGTACCTAGGTGGGAAATATGGGCCTCGGGGACTGGTGAAGATATGGAATATGTTCCACTCGAGTATCTCCGTCACACTGGAGTGTATGCCCTCTAGGACATCTATGGATAGCATCTTCTCCTCTAAAATTATCTGCAACCCATCGACTTTCAATATTTTAAGTAGTCGGGAAGGAGGAACCACTAGTGGCACTGGGATCACAGCTGCTGCCGGAGCTGGCACTGTGTCTGCTGCAGGAGAAGTGGTTGCTAGAGCTCTAGATGAGTCTGGGTGAGACCTAGCACGGATCTCCGCTCTCCTAGACAGTATGGGCTGGTCATCATCCGGCTCGAAGAGTGCAGCCTGGGAGTCATCATAATCTCTTTCCCTATCAAAGTTGTGCTCTGGGGTCTCAGATACGGGCCCTTTTCCTTTGCCTTTGCCTCCCTTTGGAGGCTCTGTTCTTCCCTTTTTAGGAGGGTTGGCTCCTCCTTCATTTATAACTATGCCCCGTGCTCTTTTACGGGGCGGTATATCAAAGTTGGTTCTAGCCATATCTGCAAAAAGAATTAGAAATAGTTCAAACAAAGTTGCAGAAAATAGTAGCAGGCAGACTCGTCGAACCAGTCGGTAAGTCGCTGAATCTCTTTGGCGAGGCAGATCGGGCTCGCCAAGAGGATTGGCTTCAAAAATTTCCAGAAAAATGGCATATCGACAATAGGAAGGGCCTTTTGTTGAATCACCGACAACATTCGACGAGCAAGGACTAGCGCGCAGAAAGTTATAGTGCAATTTAGGGGTTAGAGGCACAGAAAGGGCGACCAAGAAGGACTTTCGGCGAGTCGGGAGTACACTCGACGAAGTCAAGCTTCTCGCCGAAAGTTACAGAACCCAAAATCAAGTTTTGCATGAAATTAATTGCGATAAAAGGGGATTCGTTGAACTGCCGAGTAGTTCGGCGAGCTCGACCCAGCTCACCAAACTGCCTAACGGGCCTATTTTCAACCCGACTTGCAAATTCAACCCCGCAGCCCCTGAAAACAAAATTAAACCATACACTAACCCAATTAGACTAAAACCCTTGCTACCCATGCCCCCGGGATACTCCAACTTCTCCCGGTTTAGCCAAATTTGGCCATTTGATAACTTTAGCCCTTAAGAACGACGTCAACCGCTCCATCATTGGGAAAAGTACATCATTTGGCACAAATGCGGGTTACTTAGACATCACCCGATTAGACCCAAATTCAAATTAGAACAATCCAACAATTTCGATCAATTTTAAGCACAAAAAATTTGAGAAATTAATGATTATGCAATTTAGGCAAGATATTCAAATTAAAGCAGGAATAAAAGCACATAATATAGATCAGAGAGGTCTAGCACACATCACTAAGATAAGAACAATTGAAAATGACTAAAATTGCTAAATTCAAGTTTGGTGTTCGGAAAACAAACCTTTTATGCCGAATACGAAATTTGAAAAGCTAGGCGGCAAATTATCCAACTCTGAACATACAAGTAATGACTAAGAGGTAGTAAAAACAAAAAAATAATAGGAAAATAGAGTATTGGTGTGATTTTGGAAAGTTGAAAAGTGAGGGAATGTGAAAGATATTGAACTTCTGAACTTTTTGGCCATTAAAACTGACTAGTTCTCGCCCATTTGGCGACATTAATTTTTCTCGCTGACCACTCAGCGACACGCTGAGTGGGAACTTACCTCGCTGAGTTTTACAGGACCTCCAGTTAATATGGGAGTCCAAACCGCGGACAAAGTCACCATCACTGACCCGTTCGGCGACACGCCTATTTGCTCTTAGACTCGTCGAGTTTTACTGACTCAAATTTCAAATTTTCATGAGTCCAACAATGGTCGAAGTCGATCTCGCCAACTGGAAGTTTGGCTCACCAACCTACACTTTTCAAACACATCTTACACTTCAACCTGGAAAAAAATCAACACACGATTATTTCTAAAACAAAATTAAAGCACTAGAAACTTGGGTTGCCTCCCAAGAAGCGTCTTAGTTAACGTCGTGGCACGATGCAATTCTCTATTCAGCCTTGATTTGTGGGGTAGAGACGAGACAACACATGACCTATCTGTGTGTCCAATAGCTGAATATATATGGAATGGGAAGCAGTCATCTGATTCAGCAGTGAGAGATTCTCTTTTAACTCATTCAACACTCTGTCACGTTCTTCTACTTTATCGAGAATGAGTGAGAGAACCTATTCTACTTGTCCACCCTCGTACTCAAAGACCGTTCCGCACAGTAAGTTGTACTCGCAGATCCTTCCTTTGGTCAATTCCATAGAGTTTTTGCATTGGCCTTTAGTATCCTCCAGGTCTGTAACTTTGGGTGATCTAACACTACATCGCGAAACCACTCGGCGATCCGCCAACTATTCCTTTCTTTCACCAACTTGATTTTATCCTTCATGTCTTGGCACACTGGAACTTTAGGCGGTGAAATGACTACTCCGCGACTCACCAAATGGACTTGGTAATCACCAGGCTCTCTTTTTTTCCTTCTTTCGGCTCACTTAGTTCATTTTTGCAAATTAGCGTCCTTTCTTTGCCCCTCAATCTAAATACCGAAAAATCAAGAATTTTACATTAGTTATTGGCACAAAATAAACATTTGAGGACATTACATCTATATAAATAAACCCCTAAATGAGTACAATTCTCGTACTCATCGGGTCCCCAATACATTTTTTAAGCATAGAAAAGTGAAATACTGGGTGAACCGAGGCCAAATCATTTGGCAAATCGAACTCATAGGCAACTTTCCCAACACATTTCAAAATTTGATATGGACCCATATACCAGGGACTAAGCTTCTCTGTCTTGCCAAACATCATCACATCCTTCGTGGGTGACATTTTCAAATATACCCAATCATTAACTTTTAATTCTAGATCCCTTCTTCTAACATCGGCATAAGACTTTTGCTGACTTTGGGCTGTTTTCAACCTCTCTCTTATGAGTCGGACTTTCTCAATAGCCTCAAAGACGATTCGGTACCAATAATAGCAATATCACCTACCTCAAACCATTCAACAAGAGACCTACATCTCCTACCATACAAAGCTTCAAAAAAAGCCATACCGATACTTGAGTGGTGACTATTATTGTAGGCAAACTCTATTAATGGCAAGTGATCATCCCAATTACCCTAGAAGTCTATAAAACATGCCTTTAACATATCTTCTAGTGTTTAAATGGTATGCTTTGCTTGTCTGTTGGTTTGGGGGTGAAAAGTCGTGCTAGGCTTAACCTTTGGTATCAAGCCCTTTTTGGAATGACTTCCAAAAGTGCGAAATAAATTTAGCACCCCGATCCTAAAATATTAGATAAAGGAACCCCATGCAACTTCACTATATCACTTATGTACAACATGGCCTAATCTACCGCCAAATGAGAAGCCTTCACGGGAATAAAGTGGGCTGATTTAGTCCTTTTATCTATAATGACCCAAATAGAATCATGTTGCCTTCGAGTGCGAGGCAAACCCACAATAAAATCCATATTCACATCATTTCACTTCCAAGTAGGAATAGGGATATTTTGTGACAGGCCTCCCAACCTTTGATTCTCAACCTTAACTTGTTGACAATTAGGACATTTGGCTACAAATCTCTCAATATTTTTCTTCATACCTGTCCACCATAGACTTCCCGTAAATGACGATACATATTTGTGGCTCCCGGATGAATAGAGTACCGAGAACTATGAGCTTCTTCTAAAATTTGCTACCTCAAGCCATCAACATCTGGAACACATAATCGACCTTGCTACCTAAGCACCTCATCTCCCCATTGGGAGAAAGCCTCAATGGACTTATTGAGTACCGACACTTTTAATTCAACGAATATAGGAACCAGGTGTTGCTTAGACTTCACATCCATCACAAAGGACGATTCGTAGCTATTATGAACCATGAAACCACCCTTGGTGTAATCCACTAGTTGAACACCTAACCGGGCCAACCTATGCACATCCCTAAGCAATTATTTCTTTTCATCCTCTAGATGAGCCAAACATCCCATGGACAATCGACTAAGGGCATCCTCTACCACATTAGCTCTGTCGGGGTAGTAAAGGACACTCATGTCGTAATCTTTCAAAAGTTCTAACCACCTTTTTTGTTGGAGATTTATGTCCTTTTGACTAAACAATATTGGAGACTCTTGTGATCGATGAAAACATCCACATGTACCCCATATAAGTAATGTCTCCATATTTTCAAAGCAAATACTACTACCACTAATTCAAGATCGTGGGTCAGGTATTTCTTCTCCTGTACCTTGAGTTTCCTTGAAGCATAGGCAATTACTTTCCCGTTTTGCATGAGGAAACATCCCAAACCTAGTAGAGAGGCATCATAATATACAACAAAACCATCGGAAACCTTCGGTAAGGTCAACACCGAAGTAGAAGTAAGTCGATCCTTTAATTATTGGAAACTTTTCTCACAAATAGAATCATGTTGCCTTCGAGTGCGAGGCAAACCCACAATAAAATCCATGCTCACATCCTTCCACTTCTAACTAGGAATAGGGATATTTTGCGACAAGCCTCCCAACCTTTGATTCTCAAACTTAACTTGTTTACAATTAGGACATTTGGCTACAAATCTCGCAATATTTTTCTTCATACCTGTCCACCAATAAACTTCCCGTGAATGACGATACATCTATAATGACCTAAATAGAATCATGTTGCCTTCGAGTGCGAGGCAAACGCACAATAAAATCCATGTTCACATCCTTCCACTTCCAAGTAGGAATAGGGATATTTTGTGACAAGCCTCCCAACCTTTGATTCTCAACCTTAACTTGTTGACAATTAGGACATTTGGCTACAAATCTCTCAATATTTTTCTTCATACCTGTCCACCATAGACTTCCCGTAAATGACGATACATATTTGTGGCTCCCGGATGAATAGAATACCGAGAACTATGAGCTTCTTCTAAAATTTGCTCCCTCAACCAATCAACATCCGAAACACATAATCGACCTTGGTACCTAAGCACCCCATCTCCCCATTGGGATAAAGCCTCAATGGACTTATTGAGTACCGACTCTTTCAACTTAACTAATATAGAATCAAGGTGTTTCTTAGACTTCACATCCATCACAAAGGACGATTCGTGGCCATTATGAACCATGAAACCACCCTTGGTGGAATCCACTAGTTGAACACCTAACCGGGCCAACCTATGCACATCCCTAACCAATTCTTTCTTTTCATCCTCTAGATGAGCCAAACTTCCCATGGACAATCGACTAAGGGCATCCTCTACCACATTAGCTCTGTTGAGGTGGTAAAGGACACTCATGTCATAATCTTTCAAAAGTTCTAACCACCTTCTTTGTTGGAGATTTATGTCCTTTTGACTAAACACATATTGGAGACTCTTGTGATCGGTGAAAACATCCACATGTACCCCATATAAGTAATGTCTCCATATTTTCAAGGCAAATACTACTACCACTAATTCAAGATCGTGGGTCAGGTAATTCTTCTCATGTACCTTGAGTTTCCTTGAAGCATAGGCAATTACTTTCCCGTTTTGCATGAGAAAATATCCCAAACCCAGTTGAGAGGCATCATAATATACAACAAAACCATGGGAAACGTCTGGTAAGGTCAACACCGAAGTAGAAGTAGCCAATCCTTTGATTCTTGGAAACTTTTCTTACAAGTTTTCGATCACTCAAACTTAGCTTTCTTTGAGTTAAGGTCATCAATGGAGAAGCAACAGAGGAAAACCCATCAACAAACCTCCTATAGTATCCGGCCAAACTCAAAAAACTTCTAATAGCTAAGGGAGTTAGATGTCTACCCCAATTCTTCAACGCATCCATCTTCTTTGGATCGACCTCGATACCCTTGATTGACACAATGTGACCAAAGTATGCTACATATCTTAACCAAAGCTCACATTTGCTATGTTTTGCAAAAATTTGATTGTCCTTAAGAACATGCAAGAAAATTCTCAAATGGTCCATATGTTCATTCCCACTCCTCGAACAGATCAAAATATAATCTATAAACATGATCACAAACATATCGAGGTATTGCCTAAATATCCTATTCATTAGGTCCATAAATGTCGCCAGGGGATTAGTTTGACCAAATGACATCACAAGGAATTCATAGTTCCCATACCTCAGAAAGTCGTCTTGGGTATATCATCCCCTCTCACCCTTAGTTGGTGATATTCCAAACGAAGGTCAATATTCGAGAAGTAACTAGCCTCTTGGAGTTGATCAAACAAGTCATCTATTCTCGGAAGTGAAAACTTATTCTTTATGGTCACTTTATTTAATTGGTGATAGTCGATGCACATCCTAAGAGACCCATATTTCTTCCTAACAAACAAAACCGGAGCACCCCATGGAGAGATACTTGGTTGGATAAAACCCTTGTATAACAAATCCTTTAGTTGCTCTTCCAACTAAGCCGGAGCCATTCTATAAGGAGGAATGGTGATAGGTTGCGTATCCGATAAAAGGTCAATACAAAAATCAATTTCCTGAACAAGAGGAATACCGGGTAAATCATGAGGAAAAACATCCAGAAATTCATTCATCACCGGAACCAACTCAAGAGAAGGGGTTTTAGATTAAACATCCTTCACCCAAACAAGATGGTAAATGAACCATTTGGAGATCATTTTCCTAGCTTTAAGGCAAGAAACAAGTTGACCTCTAGGGATAGAATTTCCCCCTTTCCATTCTAAAATTGGCTCATTTGGAAATTGGAATTTGACCACCCGAGTCCTACAATCGATAGAGGCTTAACATGCATACAACCAATCCATACCCAAAATTACATCAAAATCTAAAATGTCTAATTCAACTACATCCACCAAAGTGACTTTATGAGACCAAGATATGGGACAACTTCTATACACTTTCTTAGCCACCACAGAATCACCAACCGGGGTAGAAACTGAAAAAGACTCTAATAACACTTCAGGGAGTATTTCAAACTTCATGTACACAAATGGTGTCACAAAGGAAAAAGTGGCACCACGATATAACAAGGTATATACTTTAATAGAAATGACTTTTAACATACCAGTCACCACATCTGGGGAGCTCTATTGGTCTTCTTGGGATCGAAGAGCATAAAAGCGATTTTACTTTTGAGCATTGGAATTTGAACCGCTTAGAGGAGTTTGCTTATCTTCTCTTCCCTTGGCCTTAAGTGTTGGGCAATTCTTCAATTGATGACCACTCTTACCACAACCATAACAGACATCCATGCTGGCTAGGTATTTATCATCATGCCTCTTTCCACATTTTGCACAAGTAGGTTTTGCCATAGTAATTCCCTTATTATGACCTCCTTGAGGTTTAGGGTTAGACACTCTATCTTTGTTGACCTTTGGAGAACCTTTGTTTGAACCTTTTTCGTGCTTGTTCATCAGACCTAGCATTAGAGAAGTTCCCATCTCCGGTCTAGCTCTTTTTACTTCCCTATTTATTTGCTTAAGTTTTTGTTCGTCAATTTGTGCGGCATGGACCATAAGACTTGAAATATTCATACTTGGAATAAGCATTGCCGAACGACATTCATTGAGTACCAAGTCGAACACTCCCATCACAAATTTGTTCATCCTAGCCCTAGAATCTGCCACTAAGATTGGGGCATATTTAGATAGTTGGGTGAACTTGAGTGCATACTCTTTCACACTCATACCCCCTTGTCCAAGGTTTATGAACTCTTGCATTTTTTGTTCCCTCAACTCTATGGGAAAGAATCTATCAAGAAACTCCGATTTAAACGAATCCCATCCTATCAGGCCCTCTCCTACGGGTCTCTGACCTTTCCATTGTTCATACCTAACTTGAGCCACATCTTTTAGTTCGTAGGTGGCTAGCTCCACATTCTCCTCAGAAGACACCCCCATAGTATCAAGAACTTTGCAAACCTCATCGATGAACCTTGGAGATCCTCTTCGACTTTGGAACTAAGAAACTCGTGAGGGTTCATTCTAGCAAAATCCCTCAATCTAGAAGTCGTGGCATTCACATTGGGGCTCACATGAGGCCTAGCATCTATATTGTCTTGTGCCGTATTGGCTTGGGCCAACATTACAAAAGCCGACCTAACCTCCACATCCGTCATAGCTAGAGGATTGATTGGAAGTTGAAAAGCTTGATCATCTTGAGGACGAGCTCCTTGATTCACATACTCTTCTTCCACCCTTATACAAATTTCCCTTAGGGTGTTCATCTTTCAAAGACACAAGAGAAGGATTTGAAGGAAAACTTTGTAGAGTTAACCTCTAAGGCACAAACTAAGAGAAATGAAAGAAGTGGAATTTCCTAACCATCCTGTAGACTCTCATTCATAAATGTGGCGCATTTCACACTCATGAATAAGACTCTACTAGACGTGGCTTATGAGACATCATCCTAGAGTCATTCTAAATTGTTTGCTCTGATACCACATTTGTCACGACCCAAGGGTACCCCCTAGACGTAACAAGGTTCATAGAACTCCGAAAGGCTCCATGTAAGCTACTTAGCATATTATGACATAAAGTAATAGAATAATAAAAGTAAAAACACATTTAAATCCAAATGTCTTTATAATTGAAAAGTAGAAGTTTAACTTGTCTCATTTAGCTATCTATTACAATTTATAAATCAAAAATAGGGTCACAGCCCCAACAACATAATCCGAATAGAAAGTACTAAAAAGAAACTCAAAGTGAAATGTCCCTTCCTCGAATCATGAGGACTCACCAAAAGCAAGGAGGATAGTCAATCCAAGCTTGAACCAAGAGGTAATTGCCTTAATAGAAAATGTAGAAAAATATGGGTTAGTACAAAAAATGCACCAAGTATGATAGTCATGCACAAAACCATGAAAACATGTCGTAAAGGGACATTTTAATGAATGAATGAAATTTGTAAGTTAAGACCTCATTTAGATGATAATGGAAGAGCATAAGTCATAAGCATGTTCATTACATAAGCTTACATCATAAGAGATCCATACGATTTGTACCCTCAAAGCATACTTATGCAATGCATGAATAAGATCCTATAATCCTACCCAAGCTAAGTAAGGCTTGTTGATTAACCATCATTCATAATTCATGTTCTTGGTCATATTCTTACCATGGTGGGAATAGATTTCACCATCATAGACCATGTGAGCTTAACATAGAACTAAAATGTATTATCTTTTAGGTGGATCCACTCCTTAAATGACCTATGGGGGCACATAGTTATGGGATAATTAAATTGTTACAATAAACCCCAACCTTAATTAATGGGGGAGCTTCCATCTCATGAGATTTCCTTTAGAAACCCGACCTTACCTAACGGGAGAGCCTCTATCTCATATTCAATATCCACTCTATGCTAAGCATTACTTCCAAGAATTACATGTTTAGTCTTGAATTAAGTTCACTTACATGAAAGAGTATCTTAACACTCCATCCTACATAATTCATAAAATAACTCATAGATTCAATAGCTGAGAATGGACTTTCAACCTTAGAATCATCATATTGTGAGAAAAACTTTTACATCATGTTCATTATGTGTTTATGAGAATGACCTTTCAATGAACACATCAATATGATTACAATCATGTTCATAAAGCATATATAATGAATCCACAATCATGTGTAATCCTCATGTTTTACCGCTCTTGGGTCAAGGATAACATTCCATCCAATACATATAGATTTACAACATTAGATACATATAATAGCATGATTCAAGTAACCAAATTACTACAAGCACAATATCATAGTATTCTTCCTTCATCAAGTCACCCACATCTCAAGGCATAAATTGGGAAATAGGGAATTGCATGGATTCTTGGGAGATTTCATCATAAAACCTTAGCAAAAAATCAATTCAATCATAATATAAGATAATTAAATAAATAAAAATGTTTTTGGAAAGGAATATATGACTTGGAGTAAAACTCTAGCTTTTGGGGGATATCACTAGTTTAAAATTGCATTTGGAGGGACTCCAGGGATGAAAACTATCCATGAATCAAGGACCAACATACCTCAGTGAAGAATCCTCACGAAATTGAGTGCAAAAGGCCGCTTCTTCAAACCCTAGCTTGATCTTCTTCTTCTTCTTCGCTTCTTCCTTAGAGTTCTAGAGAGAAGATTTTGGGTGAAATTTATTTTGATTTGGAAAGTTGGTAGTTATGATTTAGATGACTTAGTTTAGGGGCTTAAAACACTTATATAGTTAGTATAAAATAATATAAAACTATGTCACTTAATAGTTAATTAAAATGGAAAACCCTAAACTACCTCTGAACTAACTCCCAAAAACTGGCTTCCAGGTGTGACCCACGAGCCCCCTCACCTACGGACCATGGATGGATCCATGGCCCGTGCAGGTGAAGCATGGGTCAGGGTTCTGCAGCCTATTTTGGAGGGATTGACCTACGGATGCCCACACACTGCCTACCCACGGAGCATGGGTTGACCCACGAAGCGTGGGTGCCCTCCGTGGGTCACTGCTTGGCAGCCCTTCTAGGTCCTTTCCTCAAGGACCCATGGTTGGTCCTTGTGGTTTAGGCCTTGACGTTCTGACATGAAAACTTGAATTTTTAGGGTACGGGAAGGTATGTTCAAGGCTCTAACCGTAATGTCAACCCCCATCTAGTTCTACTAGTTTTCGGAGTGTTACAATTCCAGAAGAATGTGAAGACAAGACCCACGACACCTCAAAGTGACTTACTAAAAGATAAAAGTGGAGTCCTTCGAAATGCAAGTAGGCTCACTAAGGCTTACCCGAACTGCAAGTGATCTAAATAAAGCACCCGTTGATGACCATAAAAACAAGTATCTGTATCATAAGAATATGCTGGTCAAATGACATCAGTTCATTGAATGTACGATTCTGTAATATACCAAAAGTGAAATAACTTAATGAATGGAATTCAATAGCTATTATACTCAACAAAATGAAAAAAATAAAGGAGTGATAACATTTAGGCTTTTAAAATACATACTCATTTCTGAACTCAACATATTAAGTGATATGATAAAAATACTCTTTTAACTCTATCACGAAGATACTCTAAGCAACAACTATTACGAGGAGCAATGTAATGATATAACGTCTCACCTATGCTACAAGAACTGTCTATACCTTGCCGGGATATATAACATCTAAACTTAGTGGATCCACTAAAGCTCTACTCAAAAGCAATATGGAGTCCTCTAAAAAGTACGGTTTTTTCCATGTTGGCTATATGGTTTATGAGGAATATGAGTTGTTTGAACTCATCAAGATATTGGTGTTTAATACTACCCTCATAAATATATACTCATGCTCAAATGCATAAAACATTCTCTTTCTTAGTTTGAGGTATTTACTCAAATATCCTCTTAAAAGGTAACTGCTCTGAAATATCTCTGAACTCAGTAACTCGTTTAGAAATCAAAATTTATCTTTTCTCAATGTAAAAAGTGATACATATGGGAATTCTTGGTTCCCTTATACTTTTACACAAATCACTCTTTAAACTCTACTTAAAATACGTCTTTAGTTTCTCAAAACTCAATTTAAGACATAAAAGTTTGGTTAAAAGGATTCTCATGGCAAACTCGATAATAACTCAGTAATTAGTTTCATGTTGAAAAATAGACAAGAACAATCAACTCAAGAATCTTAATACAACATATAACAACTAAAAAATCAAGAATAGAATTCAGAACTCAACACGAAACTCATCTCAAGAATAATCAAAACTAGGGATATAACCCAAGATTATTCTTTACTGATAGGAAGTGTATGTAGAGTGGGAGGACGAACTCATACCATCACTATGAGTACCCTTACGTATACCTGGAAGAACAATGTTTCTGGCAAAATTGGTGAAAATTCCAAGAATGCTCGAAACCTAACTTTCTCCTCTTGCATCCTTGCTCTAAGACTTGGATGCGTTACTGAACTTTAAAGGATTGATTAACACTGTTTAAAACCTTAAATAGGTGTAAAAATTTCTTGGCTTAGGCTTAGAATTTGTGGGAAACAACTAAACTACCCCTCTTAAAAAAGGCAAAATCATTTTATGGGTCTATCTATGGTTCGTGGTTGGATCTTTTGACCATACATCCCATCCATGGAATTTATGTACAATTTAAGGCTCAAAATTTTATTCTACGGGTCCAATCTACAACCCGTAGAAGTTTCTACAAACCATAGATCAAATACATAGAATTAATACTATTTTCAGGCTCAAAAGTCCATTTTACGGGTCAAAACTACGACCCGTAGAATGGATCCGTAGGAGTTGGACCCCAAGAACTGACATTTCTGATGTTTTATACGAGTTGACTGTACAATTAATAAAAAATTCTACAATCCGTAAAAGCAACTCGTAGGAATTGACTTACGGGAACTCTAATGTGACAGTCTCTGGTAAAATGCACATAATGTTTTACTCAAAACTCGAAATGAGACAAGCCTGGTAGCATTGGAAAGAGAACACATAGACCTTATATTTGGTAGGTCATGGGCAACCTAATTCATTATGTACTGAGATATATGATCATTTGATATTTCCTTAAGTTAATCTTACATCAAAACTTAATCGTTATGGAAGCTTTCAACTCAAATTTGTGCTAGGGGATTCTTGTGACCTTAATTAAAATTCAAATCCATTATAACACTAAATAATTGACCTTCAAACCTAATGATAATTTAAGAATCACCGGATACAACCTTACACACAAATGAAGAATGGTTTGTGCCTTATCTTGGAAATTTTTGGCGTGTTACGATATCTCCCCATTAGAATCATTCGTCCTGAAATGATGGCTGAATTGAGAATGGAAATGCTAGAGAAATGTTAAACAACCCAATTAAATTCAAACTACACATAAAACTTATGAACTGAAAACCATGGAGGAGGGACTGGATTGAATGAGTACGTTTGGAAGAGTTAATACCCTGTACTAGAACTAAATCGAAAGAAAAAAGATGAGAGTATCTCTTCTTCATATCTTCCTCAGCCTCCCATGTAGCCTCCTCAATAAACTTATTTCTCCACAAGACTTTAATTGATGCAACTTCTTTGGTTCTCAACTTGCGAACCTTACTATCAAGGATATGAATGGAGGCAAGTGGTCATCTAAATACTAGAGTGATAGCTTTTATTGTATGAAAACTCTATAAGAGGAAAGTGGTCATCCCAATTTCAATGAAATCAAACACACATGCTCTCAATATATCCTTTAACGTATGAATAGTGCGCTATACTTGACCATTTGTCTCGAGATGAAAAAAAATAATAAGGTTTACCTTCAAACTCAAATGTTTCTCAAATTACTTCCAAAACTAAGCAATGAATTGTGCATCCCTATATGAAATTATGTACAATGGGACCCTATGAAGTAAGAATATCTCACGGATGTATAAACTCGCATAATCTTCTGTTAAATTGGTAGTTTTCACCTATAAGAAATAGGCAGATTTAGTAATTCGGTCTACAATCACCAAAATTGAATCATGTTGCCAGTGAGATCATGGTAAGCAAGTAATGAAATCCATATTAATAATCTCCCACTTCCACCTAGGAAGGGCTACGTTATGAGTCACCCCACATAGCCTTTGGTATTCAACCTTGAATTGCCGGTAATTTGGGCACGTAGCAACAAAATCTGCAACACAACTCTTCATACTATTCCACCAATAGACTTCTCTCAAGTCATGATACATCTATGTGGAACACAAATGGATCAAATATCTCGTAGTATGAGCATCTACCATGATCAATCTTAGAACTCATCCACCTTTGGAACACACACTCTACCTTGATATCTCAACACACCATCTCCCCATTGTTTAAAATTCATCACTTTCTTCTTATGAATTGTAACATCAGATTTGAGAAAGTCTAGAAAGGGTCAAAAAGGTAAGTCAAAAACCCAAAAGTGGACAATGAAACCCTCCAGGGATCCCTAGACAGGCTGTGAAGGGGACCAAGGTTCGTCAATGGGCTAGTTAGGTCTTCCTGAACCTACCCCATGCATGCTTCACCTGGACGGACGCCCAGATAATCCTTGCTGATGTTGACGACTAATCAAAGGGGTTGTCAAGTGGACCACTCAGAAGGTTTATCTCCCCTAGTCAGTGGTCAAGGACAACAGACGTCTAAATTGCTTGTGAAGCCTCACACAAATCGTGAAGTCGTCCGTGAATGGGTTTATCAGACATAGAGTTTTGTGTCAACTACAAACAATTAGATATTTTAGCACAAAAAGTATTAAGTGTCCCATGACCTATCAAATTGAATACGTCTGAGTTCTCTTTCCAACTCCACCGAGTTTGCCTAATTTGAAGCTCGGAATAAGAAGTTATGCCCAAAATAGTGAAGCCCTGTCCGGAAGAGCAACTCGATGACCCACTTGACAGGCCGTGGTGCTCTAGACGGCCCCACTTACCTCTCTTGAAGTCACTTTGTTAACATATAAGTCAGGGTCGCATGGTATTTTTCCCTATGTTTTTGGTACTTAAATAGGTAGAGCCTTTAATCAAGTTTAGCCCCAAAATCCAAAGGATTTCTTCATAATTTTAGTCGCCTAGGGTTTTTAACATGTGTTCTTTTTACCCTTGTTCCCAAAACCCCAACATTCTATATTGATTTTGTTGAGTTGCTAAATTCGGGTTCCTTCAAAAATAGGAGAAACGTATGGGCTCAATTTTAAAGTATAAATTTATGGTTTCTCATTCATTACCCATGATTTATTTCTAACATCTTAAGTGTTTTCAAGAGTCCACGCATGAGTTGTGAATTATGGTATTCATTCATTAAATTGCATGTTTTCAAGTAAAGATTTGACATTTTTTTATTACATGGCCTCTAATAAGATAAAACTGCATTCCAATTTCTTGAGGTTTTGAATTTAGAAAAAAAAGTGTAATTTTCATTATGGCTATACTAAGCCCTCAGATTTATGATTTTGTATTGCATGACATCAGATTTGGCCTTATTCTTACGAACATATTTGACATCAGATATGTTACTAGTTATGATGATTTTTGACATCGGATGTGCCTCAGTATTATATGAGCTATACATATGTTTTTGGGAGTAGTATTTAACAGCGAGTTGAACAGGGTGAGAGTACCCTTACTCCCAAAACTACGTGCCTTATGGGTTTATAACAACCCTCTATTAGGCATCAGATTCCATGTAGCTCACATGGTGTATGTCGGTTAGAGAACCTCCCATAGAAATAATTTCACGTTTTAAGTGTATTTACTGTTTGCTTTTAAATTTTAGAGATTTTATTATTTACTATGCTTCAGCAGGTGTTTTCAGCTTATGGGTTTGCTTGAGTCATTCTATCACGAATTTTACTATCATGATACAACGTTTGTTTTAGTTTTTCTTCAAGAATATTTTTCTATGACATGTGCATGCTATCAGTTTTAAGCATGCTTTCAAGTATAAATCATTTTACTTATGCACATCTCACAGTACATTCCATAGGACTGACCACATACTTTTTCGTGTTGCATCCTTTAATGATGTAGATTCTGTAGCCCGCACTTCAGTCCATGGTTGTTGGTTGGCAGAACATCTAGACAGTTTGGTGAGTCCTCATCATTCAAGGGCTTGGAGTTCAGCTTTATTTCAGTACTTTGTTTTCTTACAATATTTCAATATTTAGAGTTAGCGTGAGACTTATCCAAGTAGCTCGCCAGTAGTATAAGCTTTCTGACATAGAATCAGATGTTCAGCTTTATTCAGATTGTCAATTTTCAAAGCCTATTTATATTGTAGATTAAGTTGTTCATTTCTCTAGTTACGCTTCCGTTCATATATTTTGTTCCATATTTCAACCATACCAATGCTAAGAGGGATATCTTGAGATCACTTGTGGTCTTCGGTCAAGTGTTTCATCTAGGGGTAGTCTGGGGGCGTGATAAACTTAATATTAGATCATCAGGTTCAAGAGTCCTAGGGTGTCTGAAAGTCCCATTAAGTAGCATAACTTTCATGGGTGTGAAGCGCACCACACTTATGAGAAGGAGTCTATGAGGTATTTTAGGAAAAACATCACTTCATTTAGGTCCACTATCGTGCGATAGAGTTTGACTCTATTTACCCTTGTATTTCAGTCATTATGCATTTCAGATAATGTCTCCACAGAGAAACCCCGCGAGGAATGCTAATCTAGCCGCTGTAGATCATGAGGTTACGAATGCAAAATTTCATGAAGCCATCTTTATGTTCGATCAAGCCATGACAAACCAGTTTAATGAGAAATAAAAACTAAAGAAGAAGAAGATGAAGAACAAGAAGGCCAGAACATGGACACATCCATCTTGTCAGTAGAGGCAATCCATACCAACCCTATCTTTCGTTATCACACCTACCCTCGATTCTCAGTCTTTTCACTATAGTGATCTGATGACCATGAGGTACCCTCATTGTAGTAGTAGTGGTAAGCTCCATATAGGCGAGTGTCTTACAGGCAATGAGGGGTATTTTATGTTTGGTTAGTTAGGCCATAGGGTCAGGGTTTTCCCCTCAGCTATGCAGAACAACTATGGTGTTCAGCTCCAAAACCAATTTCTTTCATTGCCTAGCAAGCCAGGTCAGAGTATTCCTCCAGAGGTAGAGGTTGATCCAAGTATGTCACTAGATTTTCTTCCTTTATTCATCCATAGTCACAGACTTCTATTCTTGTATAGTTGTGAGTTGGTTAGGACAAGGTAGTGATAGAGGATGATGGTATCAATGTGGTTCGAAGAGAGAGAGTTGTCAGAGTTGAAACAATGCAAGCTTTTTATGTCATTTCTAAGGTTGGGATGTGAGTAAATGAATTGCATATTCATGCTAGATTTTATAGTAGGCTATCTTCTTTAAGAGTAGCATGACCATAGTTATGCTTTGAAGCTCGTGAGAGGTCTACAAACTTAGAAAAGTAGCATGAATCTAAGGGGGGATGGTGGGACGTAGAATCAGTCAGATTTTAGAGGCTCAGGTGCTGACGCTTTTGAGTGTTAAAACAAGTTAGGGGGAGGTAAAAGCGTAATTCCATCCTACAATCCTAAGTATACGTCTACCATTACTATACCTTCATATCCCTTGTGTATCACCTTAGTAAGATTCATACTGTTGTTTAGCTTCTAGAATGACAATTGATTGGTATATGCAATGACTCCTGTAACACGTCGGTCTTAGAAAGGGCAAATTTTAGAAAGAACTAAATTAGAAATAGCCAATTTGAGATTTGTGCAAGTTAGTCTTCAATTATGAGTTTTGGGTCAACTTCAAATGACCAAAACATTCAGTACATGAGGAGTTAAGCAGTCCATAAAATATCAATTGAAAGATCTCCGAGTTGTCTTTCCAACGCCACCGAGTTACCTAAATTTTGCGTTTGAATGAAGGAGATATGCCATTTGAGTACAACCTGTCTAGTTAAGACATTTCAACCATTTTAAGGAGGGATATTTTTGTCTTTTCCTTACCCCAAACTTTTTTCACCCAAATTAGAGGTGAGATCTGACTAAAGTTAGTTTACGCTAAATTTTAAAATTTTTTGGAAGGTTAGGGAAAAGTTCAAGAGGAGAAAATGGAGAAAAACTTCCAGTGTTCAAGATTTCTTGAGATCTTAGAGGAATTTCGCCAAGGATTTGATCCTTTCAAGGTATATAAGTTTTCATAGTGATTGATTAGTTTACCCTCTTGCCAATCATGAGTATCTTTATCAAATGCGTCCATGAAGTCCATGTATCGAGGTTCTTGATGAGTTTTCATGACATTTTGTTCCTTATTCTTTTTCAATGAAGTTTGATGAGTTCTTGATGCGAGGGTTTTGAGTTTGAGGGTTGTTCTTGAGGATATTTGATTTGATTTTAGTTTACTTATGTTGGGTTTACGAATCTAAGAGAGTTTTGAAGAATGAATGGATTTTGAAGAAATTAGGGCCAAAAATTGAGAAGAAAAATTCGTTTTAGACTTTCCAGAAAAGGGTTTGGGTGTTGTACCCCCGATGCACTCGTAGGGCTACCGTAGGACGCCACCAATGAATCTGTAACAAGCCCAGTTAATGGGGGGTCTTGTGCGACGTGCCACCCTTTTGCCACAAGCGTCAGACCACTTTTTTCCTTCGTTCTCGTTCCGCACTTGTTTGTTTCAGTTGATCTTTCATTCCATTCTTAATCCTATCTATTTAAACCTTCATTAATCATCGATAGATATTATATATCATGAATCATAACTATTTAATTTATATTTCATATTCAGAAAAGATTAAGAGTCAAGTTTGAGACAACCTTTTGAGTCATTTTGAGAAGTATTTTTCAAACTATTAAAACTTATTTAAAGACTTGATTACATGAATATGAGGATGAGGACAGTTAAATTAATATTTTCAAAATGAATGTAACGGAACTAAGTATTCCGAAATGTAAATGTTTTACATTTAAAATGAGAGGAAAGCTTGATTTCCAAATGAGTTCATGAGGAGTTTTGAGCATAATCTCTTTTTAAGAGAACCTTTTGAGTAATAATCTCAAAGTTTTAGAATGAGGAAATATTTATAAACATATGAGCATGAGTTATATTATTGGGAGTAGTATTGAGCAGTAATATGGGGACGAGTTCAGACAACTCAAAGTCCTTATAAACCATGTATGCAAATATGGGTAAAGGGTCATACTTTTTAGATGATTCCTTATTGATTTTAAGAATTGCTTAGTGGATCTACTTAGTTGAGGATGTCTTATACTCCAGCAAGGTATATGACAGTTCTGGTAGCATGGGCAAGACGTTGTATCATCCCATAGATCATAGTGATGGTAGTCAGTTAGAGAATCTCCCAAATAAAAGTAAAAGAGTTTATTTTTGTATTTTAAATACATTGAGTTATTATCTACTATTTTAAAAATTCTCTGTATACTTCATTTTTATGATTGCTTTTATATTGAATTTAGTTGAGTATTTTTGAGTTGAGTTGAGCATGTTTTTCTTTTTTATCTGTTCAAAATTATGTATGTGCTTTAGAGTTTCCTCTATATGATCGTGCATTCCATGTACCGACTCCATTTGGCCTGCATCTTTCATGATGTAGATACAGATAATCAAGGTCATCAACATGCACTCTGTTGATACCACTTGCAGTTCTAGTGTTACTTTAGTGAGCCTTCTTGCTTGGGAGGGTTACAGATCTGCTTTCAATCGTATTAGGATGTCGTGGGTCTTGTCGCGACTTCAATTATAGTTATTAGAGGCTTCATAAACAGTAGTGTTTTGAGAAGTTTGTTTCATTTTCAGTTGTTAATGTTCAAAACTTGAGTTCCCTCTTTTGGCCAGTTGAATCTTTTTAAAATATTTTGAGATTTTTATTTGAGACTTTCGAGAAACCTTTACTTTTGAGTTCATATATTGTTGAGTAGGTCTTCCACTGAGCATTGAGCCAGGCCAAGGGTTCGCTTGGGGACCATCAATAGTTCTCGACTGCCTGTTACGTCCAGGGTGTGGGCTCGGGGCATGACAAATTTTGTATGATAGCACAGAGTTTAAGAGTCCTAGGGTGTCTTTGAAGCCGTGTCTGTATAGGCTTAGTTATCGATGTGCAGTGTGGCACATCTATAATTAGGAGTCTAAGACATTTAGGAACTATCTCACTTCTTTCATACTCTTTTCGTGTGATAGAGTTCTACTATATAAAAGTTTCTTTCTAATTTGTTCTGGTGCGTATCTTTCAGATCATGCCTCCACGAAGAGTTGTTCGAGTTCGTTCTGGTAGGAGAAAAGTTTATCCATAGGATCAAGGGGTCCCCAATGTACCAGAAGTGCAACCTTAAGGAGACTTTACTAATGTTAAGTTTCGGGATGCTATCCGGATGTTTAGTCAAGTGGTGACAAAACAAGCTGGTTAAATTAGAGGGATTCGACAGGATGTGGCTGATACATCCTGAATCTGTGAGACCTTGGGTATGAATCCTTCATACTTCACCGGTTCAAGTGTCACTGAGGATCCGGAAAACTTTATGGAAGAGTTGTAAAAAGTATTTGAGGTTATGCATCTTGAAGATGTTGACTGTGTGGAGTTAGATGCATACCAACTTAAGGGTGTTGCCAGAATTTGTTCCAACCAATGGAAGAAGAATAGAGAAGAAGGGGCACGAATTTTGAGTTCGACTGTTTTTGAAAGTGCCTTCATGGGTCATTTTTTTCCCAGTGAGCTGAGAGAGGTGAAGGTAAGAGAATATTTTACTCTTAAGAAGGAATCCATGAGTGTACATGAGTACAACCTCAAGTTCACTCAACTATCGTGAGATGTTTTCTAAATGAGGAACATGATGAGCTCTTTCGTTCTGGGTTACCTCGCTTGTCGAGTAAGGAGGTTAGGCATCTATGTTGATAGGGGACATAACAAGTCTTATGATCCATGTGCAACAGATTGAGGAGGACAGCCTGAGAGATAGGGAAAAGTTCCGCAACAAGAAGGTTAAGACAACTGGATAATGAGTTCGGGTAGCAAAAAATCAGCAAGGAAAACCAGCCGTCGTTTAAAAAAAAATGACTGCACCTACTCCATCATCTGCTAGTGCAGCTGCCAAAAGAACAAAGGTGAGTTCAAGGATTAGAATTTGTTGAACTTTAGAGCTCGACCTGCTCAGTCTCTAGGTAGTGTGGCACAAGGGGCCAACTAGACTCCTGCATGAATTAAGTGTGCTAGGAATCACCAAAGAGCCAGTCATGATGGCTCCAATGGTTGTTGCAAGTGTGGTGAAATAGGTCACTTCATGAGAGAGTTCCTTAAGAAAAGGAAGAGTAGGGGAATGGGGCAAGAGAGTTCAATCTTTTTCAGTGGCTCCACAAGACAAAGTTTCACCTAGAAGAGGTACTTCAGGGACAGGCGGAGGAGCAAACCATTTGTATGCTATCACCAGTCGCCAAGAGCAACAAAATTCACCGGATATTGTCACTAGTATGATCAAATTCTTTACATTTGATGTATATGCATTGTTTAATCAAGATTCAAGACTATCTTTTGTGACTCTGTACATTGCTATGAGTTTTGACATTCTTCCAAAGACACTTCTTGATCCCTTCAGTGTTTCCATACCTGTTGGTCAGTCTATTCTAGCTGAGAGAGTTTATCATGATTGTGTCATCGCTGTAAATCACAAGGACACCATGGCTGACTTAGTTGAGTTAGACATGGTGTCCTTGTGATTGACAATGATGACACAATCATGACAAGGACACCATGGTTGACTTAGTTCAGTTAGACATGGTGGACTTTGATATTATTCTAGGTGTGGATAGGGTTCATGCTTATTATACCTCAGTTGATTGTAGAACTCGAGTAGTTAAATTCCAGTTTTCTAATAAGCCCGTAATAGAGTAGATAAGTAGTTCAGTAGTGCCTAAGGGTCATTTTATTTCGTACCTTAAGGCAAGCAAAGGGGTGTATCTATCAATTAGTCCGAGTTAATCACTCTAGTGTGGAGACACCACCTATTTAGCCAGTTCCAGTTGTGAGTGAGTTTCTAGAAGTCTTTCCAGATGATGTTCCTGGAGTCCCTCTTGAGAAAGAAATAGACTTCTGTATATGTATTCTTCCCGATACTCGACCTATTTCTATTCCTCCATATAGAATGGCTCCAGCTGAGTGAAAAGAGAAGTTGGAAGACCTTGTTGATAAGGGTTTCGTTCAACCTAGTGTCTCACCTTGGGGCATTCTAGTCTTATTTGTGAGGAAGAAGGATGGTTCTCTTAGGATATATCTTGATTATCGCCACTTGAACAAGGTTACCATAAAAAATAAGTACCCCCTTCGTAGAATTGATGATCAACCTCAGGGTGCCACGTGTTTTTCTAAGATAGACCTTAGATTTAGCTATCATCAGTTGAGAGTGAGAGAAAGTGATATCATGAAGACAACATTTAGGACACGTTATGGACATTATGAGTTTCTAGTTATGTTTTTTTGTTTGACTGATGCTCCTGCATCGTTCACGGACCTTATGAATAGAGTGTTTAAACCATATCTTGATATGTTTGTTATCGTGTTTATCGATGACATTCAAATTTATTCGAGGAATGAGGATGTTCATGCTAGTCATCTTAGAGTAGTTCTCCAAACTCTTAGAGATAGAGAGTCATATGCCAAATTTTCCAAGTGTGAGTTTTGGCTTGAATCATTGGCATTCTTAAGCCACATTTTTTTGGTGAAGGGATTCGAGTTGACACTCAAAAGATTGACGTAGTCTAAAATTGGCCCAGACCCACATCTCCAACTGATATTAGGAGTTTCTTGGGACAGGCTGGTTATATAGAAGATTCGTCATGGGTTTCTCATCTATTTCATTCCCATTGACTGTAACACTCCGGAAACTAGTAGACTAAACTAGGGCATTAAGCTAGCGTTCTAAGGTTTGATGTATGAGGAATAAGGTTGTAGATGAGACCTTCCAAGCTTAGAATGAGAGGATTAGTGGTTGAACATCAAGGTACGTGTTATACCCTGCAATTTAGAAGGTTACCTAAGTTTTGATATAGTGTTGCAAGGGTAAATCCCAAGGCCAAGGGGCAAAGCCTAACCCAAAGGCCAAGACTTCCTAATCTTGGACAAGAACTACCCCAGGGTTCACGACCGATGGTCTTGACCACGGTCCGTGAAGACCCCTTTGTTTCTTGGGAGTTGAGGCCATGAAAGTTGGTTGCTGCCTAAGGGACCACGAGCCCTTTCACAACCTGTGGTCATGACAATGGCCAGTGGGAAGGCTTGTGGTCATTCCTTAGTGGTGTGGAAGCTTGGAAAGTTGAGGGGATCCACTAGTCAAGTAACCACGGGCCATGGTTCCCTTGATGGCTCGTGAAGAGGGGCATGGTGCCTAGCACCATGGCTGCCTAGTCGAAGGTAGTTTAGTAAATTCCAAAGCTTTTAGTTTATTAATGGGGTCATTTTATATCTGTTTTATACCCCTATATTTATATTATTTTATGTCATTAGCCTCCAAGTTTAAGTCACTTCACACAAGACCCAAATCAAAACCCTAAATCACTCCTCTCTCAAATATTTCTCTCTCTAGAAAGAACCCCATTGGAGAAGCAGCTAGAGTTTGAAGCTAAGGTCAAGAACAAAGGTACCATTGTTGAAGGCTTGTGCTAGGGCATTGATTAAGGCATGTTTAGCTTTTCATCTATGGGTTCTTCCACCCATAGATCCCCTTTAGTAATCTTCTAATTTGTCAAGAAGAACCCCAATCTAAGTTAGGGTTACTTCCAATGTGTGGGTATAGTTGGGTATGATTCCAAAAGGGTTGGATAGTACTTATTTATGGTTGATTTTGCATTAGATTGTGATATTATGAAGAAATCTGGCGAATTCTATGGTTAACCCCAGTTTTCATGATGAGTTGCATGCTTTGTGGGTTTATGCCATTAGTGAAATTGAAGGTTCATGAGTAATCTTCCTAAATCAATGTCATGTATAGTAATTGATCAAAGTTAGGATCATACAATTATGAATTGAACTAGACCTTGTTGAATATGATTGATCTTGACTTGTAAAGCTAGAATTGAACCTTTATGATCAATTAAGGCTAGAATCACCTAGTATTGAAGGATGGAATCTTAAAAGCTTGAAATCTAGGTATAAAGAAGAGATTAAGAATGAACATTGAGAGTAAGGTTTCTGATCATGATAGTAAAGGCTTTGAAAGTGAAGTCTAAAAGAGATTAGAAGTCTAATAGGTTGGATTATGGTGAAAGGTCTATACTCACCTAACCTACCTTATGTATACTTGAAAGTAAGAAGTGATAGAATCACTTGACTATGGATTGGTTGTCAGAACTTACTTCCATGAGTTATGAGTGTTAACCAAGGCTTACCAAGCAAATCTTGAGGTGTATGCTTGGCCTCAAGTGGATATTGAAGGTGAGATGGAGTGTCACACAAGATAGGGTCCAGACGCCAAGAAGAAAGGAGAGCCACACCTAGTTGATGTGAGGACTATTCAAGCTAAAGGGGGAACTCTTACGAAGTAGAGTGTGGGTTTTCCCAAAGTTAGGTCTCATGAGATGGAATCCTTCACATAGTTGAGTTAAGGTTTCTAGTAGCAATATCCATATCCAATGAACTAACACATGCTGAAAGAAGCATCTCATAGTGTTCTAAAGCATAAATGAACTAAGGCTTACTTAATGGAGTACCTCCTAGTGTTCAAAAAGGTAAGTGGACTTAGACATGCTTAAGGTAGTATATCATAGGGTTCATATGAATAAGGAACTTAGACATACAAAATAGAGTATCTCTTAGGGTTCAACCTAACAATGAACTTAGATGTGCTTAAGCGAGTACCTAATAGTGTTCTAAAGTTAAAAAGAGGAACTAGGTTCCAAACCAAGAAGCAATAGGTAATAGGACCTAAAAGTGATACCTAGCATGATTAGTATTCTGAGATTCTATGATTGCATTGCACAATTATGACTTAGGGTTACTAAAGATATGAGTTGGGATAGGATTGTGCCACAGTTGCCTTCCTTGCTATAGTTGACTGAAGGTGAGATATTCCCTTTGTTATGAGAGTTAAGTTAATAATACGCTAAAAGAGGGTGAGTATGACTAAGATGAATTCAAGGTTATGCTTGGTGTGGAGGGTAGTATAGCATGCCTTTCATGCATTGCACAAGTGTGTCTTGAGGTTACTTAGAACTATATGTGCCCTTATGACATGAAAACCTAGGTTTTGACTATAAAGGTAGACTATGCCAAAGAATGACCAAAAAGAGGTACTTAGCTAGGATAGTATTATGGGATGCTATCCTTGCCTTGCACAAGTATGCTTGGAGGTGGCTTGTGTAGTGGTTCACTTGTAATATGAAAGAACAAAGGTTGAGATATGAAAATATGAAAGTCTAAGCTAAGCCTATGCTCAATTATTATGTCTTATGTTGACTTATGTTTATATGAAGCCTATGTTGGAGACCATGCTATGATTATGCTGTTATGCTTTAAATATGTTATTATCTCTTACGATTATGTCTTGTGTTGACTAACCATGTTGAGATGCTCTTATGATGTTGTGCTAGCTTTCATACTTGCTACATTTTGTAATAACGCATATTGCCTACATTCTAATCAAATGTAGGGTGTTGGAGATTGAGTTTTTTTGGAGGCTAGGTTTCTAAGGTGCAAGAAGAGTTGAAGAATTGGTGAGTACTCATAGATTAGAGGACAAACCCCTTATGTTTCCGTTATGTCATTTCTTTATGTTTTAAACATTTATGTGGGCTGCGTCCTAGGTCTTTTATTCAAGAGTTGTAATAGATGGTTTGAGACAGAGAGTTAGTAATGACTTCCGTTTGCTTATGAAAATATTTTCAATTGATTCGTTCTAAAGAAAGTTGTAACTTTTCCCGTACTTTTCAAATATGTTATGTTATGATTATGCTAAGGGTTTGTATGAGACCCATTCGGGGTCAAGTACGCCATGTTACGTATGGGTTGTGACAAACTTGGTAATTAAAGCAAAAGGTTTAGAATGGTTTTAGGATTGTCTCAAACCACATCTTGTAGAGTCTTGTTCATAAATGTTAAGCACACCACATTTTATGAATAAGAGGCTATTGGATATTTAGGAAATCTCACTTCTTCATTCTCTTAGTCTTGCCATAGCAGTTTAGATCTAGTAGGTCCTTCTTTTAATATTTGCCTATGATTTTTCAAGTTATGGTTAATACTAGGGCTAATGCTAGGAGAGTTGAGGAAGGTGATGGGGAGCAAGAGGTTCCTCTTCAAGTTCCAAACCAAGACCCTCAATAAGATCTGCTTCAAGTTCCAAATGACCCTGCAATTTGGAATGCCACTCTTGCAGAATTTAGGGCTTTTATGCAGTTATTTGCTCAAGCCTTGACCGCGCAAGCCAATAGAGAGGTGGTGACTCCGGCAAACCCAATAAGGGGGATTGCTACTTCTATGGTGAGAGAGTTTTTGAGGATGAACCCTCCGGAGTTCTATGGCTCCAAAGTGGAGGAAGATCCTCAAGGTTTTGTAGATGAGGTGTATAAGGTGCTTGCCATCATGGGATTGACTTCAGTAGAGAAAGCGGATCTAGCTGCTTACCAATTGAGAGATGTAGCACAAATTTGGCAAGAGCAATAGAAACATAGTATACCTATAGGAGAGGGCCCAATAGAGTGGGAAGAGTTCAAAAGGGAATTTCTTGATAGGTTCTTTCCCATAGATTTGAGGGAACTAAAAATGCAAGAATTTATAAATCTTAAGCAAGGGGGTAAGAGTGTGAAGGAGTACTCCCTTAATTTCACCCAACTATCCAAATATGCTCTTACGATAGTAGGAGATTCAAGGGCCAAGATGAATAAGTTTGTGATGGGAGTGTCTGAATTAGTGGTCAATGAATGTCGTTCTGCAATGCTTACGTCACGACCCGAGAGCACCCCCAAGTCATAACATGCGTATTCGACCTCTCGGAGGTCTTATACAAGCTCTTAGTATTCATCACATTAGATATGTAAAATAGTGCAGAATTAAAAACCCTTTAAAACAAAATCCATAAGACTCAAAGGTCATATTATATTTTTTTGAAACAGCTTTCAAAAGTACACAAGCGGAATACTAAGTCTCTTAGCCATCTTAGATATAAACCTGAAAACATACTAGGGGCACGGCCCTTTACAATCAAAAGAAGTCTAATAAGTCTATTACAAGAACCTTATCATAACACTAGAATAGAAAAGTCTTGTCCTCGATATATGAGGACATACCACAAGATCTAGGAAGAACTTCAAATCCCAAGCTTACTATAGAACCCGCTCAATTGCCGGAACCTACACGTGTAGAAAATAGAGCAAAATATGGGATTAGCACAATTCGGTACTAAGTATGATGACCATGCAAAAACATGCTAAAACAGACATTTATTTGAGCTATATGCTTTCATGCCATTTTTAATAAAACTTTTATATCACAATTATAAGAGACACATTTCACGTCATCATCCACTTATAAGACAATACCCACATAATAGACAAACTCAACTAGTACCAATGTACAATACATGAATATAAGCGATAAGTAAGCCTTTTCATCATTTAATGACCTCTATCTCAAGCTACCCAAAGCCACACTTAAGTGAAGAATCCCATACTACCACCTACACTTTGTAGAACCTATCCAATAACTAGAGTGCACATCCCATATGATGGGAATAGGCATTAACCGACATAGACCATACTAGCTAGGCATGGAATCCGGAGTCAACCCTACTCCGTGGAAGGTGTTCTACTTGCCAAAGGTAGAACTAATAAGCAACCCATGTAGGCACATGGTTTAGGGGATGTCCAAGGATGTTCATTGTGCCATAGTCTCATACTTAAGTAGGGCCACCATCCTAACCACATCCACTCGATGCTTAGCCTTAGTTCCCATAGAGTAATTCATTCACATGTATGTACTAGAGTGGACCCCATTTCTAAGTTCGGCCAACTCATAGTACTTTTACTAAAAAGGGCTCCATTTCTTAGTTCTAGCCGATCAAGGTCCATTCAAGGATAGCTCATTGACTTTCTTAGAGAGAATTTGTTACCATTCTGATCCACCATCTCTAAGTCTATCATTTCACACAAGAAGAAGGTCATTAACCCTAGGGTTCACCACTTCAAATTTTAACATTCACATTTAGGAGTCTACACTTACTCATGAAAAGGGTACCTTGCTAGGTCTAGCCTATTCAAGATATAATCTAGAAGTCCTCTTTTATCATTCATAGAAAGGGCACCATGCTTAGGTCTACTGATCCTAGACATTCATTCATTCAAAGAGCTTTCAAGTAACAAGAAGGGACATCTAAGTCTACTAAGCAAGTCACAAGATTACAATATAGGGACTCTTCATAGTCCAACAATCATCACATATGAACATTTAAAGAGAACATACTTTCAATAACACTTTGTACAAGATCACCTTATAACCATAAGAATACCTTCACATAGTACAATAACACTTCATAACTTGATAACAGTTTAATTCAATAGATAATGCCTTCAAGGCCATATTCATAATACAATCCATAATTAAACACCTCCACCATAAGTGGATCAAACCAAGCAAGAACAATTATGTCAATAATATGAGATTAAGCCAACTTACCATCCTCCAAAGCCATCCTCAACATTAATCAATAGATATAGAAAATCATAAACATCAACAATACAATCTATTCTAAGCATAAATTCATAAATACCCAATCATTATCAACAAACCCATTTCGTAAGTCAAATATAGAAATTTGTGAAATCATGGGTTCATGAGATTTTTCACTTGAAAACATCAATTTAATATCAACAATATCACAATCCATCATTTAAAACCATTTAATGCAAGAACCCTTGAGTAGAGTAAGAAATAGAAGTTTTTCATAACTTTTGAGAATTTCAAAACCCTTTGAAATTGGCTCTAAAGCTAAAACTAGCTTTAGATAAAGAGCCACCATACCTTAGTATTGAGAAAACCCACGAAAATTTGATGGAAGAAACCTTTAATTCAAAACCCTACTTGCCCACATCTTCTTCTTCCTTGAGCTTGAGAGGACTTTTAGAGAAAAGAACTTTTGAGGGGTTTTAATTTGAAGAATGAATTCAAAAATTCTTGAAGAACTTAAAATTCACGAGAAGAATTACCCAACCCATGATCTAGAGTTGGTTGTTGTAGTGTTTGCTTTGAAAATATGGCTTCACTATCTCTATGGTGTTCATGTAGATGCATTCACCAATCAGAAGAGTCTTCAGTATGTATTCAGTAAGAAAGAGCTTAATCTAAGATAGAGGAGGTGGTTAGAGTTACATAAAGATTATGACATGAGTATTCTCTATCACTCAGGAAGTCTAATGTTGTTAATGATTCTTTGAGCAGGTTATATATGGGTAGTACTGCCCATGTTGAGGAAGACAAGAAAGAATTAGCTAGAGATGTGCACCGATTTGCATGATTGGAAGTCCTGTTGTTGACTTCCAATAAATGTGGATTAGTGATGATGAATGGAGTTGATTTATCACTAGTGTCTGAAGTAAAGGAAAACCAAGACCAAGACCCTGTGTTGCTTGAATTGAAAGAAAATGTTCATTAGCAAATAGTGATGGCTTTTGAACTCAGGGGAGATGGTGTATTGAGGTATCAAGACAGATTGTGTCTACCAAAGGTGGATGAGCTCCAAGTGACGATCATGGAGGAAGCACGTAGCTCCAGATGTTCCATCCATCCCGGTTCCACAAGGATGTATTGTGACTTTAGAGAAGTCTATTGGTGGAGTAGTATGAAGAGGTGTACTATATAGTTTGTTGCTAAGTGCCCGAATTGCCAACAATTGAAGGTAGAGTACCAAATGCCCGGTGGTATTGCTTAGAATATAGATCTTCTAGAATGGAAGTAGGAGATGATCAATATGGATTTCATTACTAGTTTGTCGTGGTCTCGTGGGCAGCATGATTTGATTTGGGTGATGGTAGATCGGATGGCTAAATCAACATATTTATTGTCAATAAAGACCACCTTCTCAACATAATATTATGCCAGATTATATATTCAAGTTATAATCAGACTTCATGGAGTTCTAGTGTTGATAATTTCAGATTGAGGTGCACAATGCATCACACAATTTTTGAAGTCTTTCTAGAAGGGTTTGGATTCGCAGGTAAATTTGTGTACTGCTTTCTATCCCAGATTGATGGTCAAGCAGAGTATACGATTTAGACTTTAGAAGATATGTCGAGAGCTTTTGTTATCGATTTCAAAGGTAATTGGGATGATCACTTACCTCTCTTAGATTTTGCTTACAATAATTGTTATCACTCTAGTATCAAGATGGCTCCTGTCACGAGCAAAGAGTACCCGATAGATGTAACATGGCGTACTCGACCCCGAAGAGGTCTCATACAAGCCCTTAGCATCATAATATAGGTAAAAGGAGTGAAATAGAGGAAAATTTTAAACTTTTTATAAAACAATCATTAGAAATCATTTTCAATAGCAACAGAAGTGTTTAGTAAATTCTTTGTCTCAAACCATCTATTACAACTCTTGCATAAAAGATTTGGGACGCAGCCCACATAAGTGTCTAAACAATAAGAAAAAGACATAAAGGAAACATAAGGGGGCTTTTCCACTAAGCTATGAGGACTCACCAATTGTTCAACTCTTCTTGCACCTAGGAACCTAGCCTCCAAGCAACTCAATCTCCAACACCCTACTTTTGATTAGAATGTCGGCAATATGCATTAGTACAAAATGTACCTAGTATGAAAGCTAGCACAACATCATAAGAGAATCTCAAAATGGTTAGTCAACATGAGACATAAGCATAAGAGATAAGAACATAGTCATAACATGATCATCAACAAAAGCTTCATATAAACGTAAGTCAATATAAGACATAGTCATACACATATAAGCATAATAGACTCTTAGTTCTCTTTAACAAAATTGCACAATTCTTAAGTAACCTCAAAAGCATACAAGTGCAAAGCAACAATATCATCCCATAATACTACCCAAGTCAAGTATCCCTTTTTACTCATCTTAAGCATAGTCTAGACACATGGTCAACTCCTAAGAATCTCTATGCCATAAGGGTACCATATTTATAAGTAACCTCAAGATACACTTGTGCATTGCATGAAAGACATCCCATACTACCCTTCAAACTAAGTATAGCCTTGAAGTTATCCTAGTCATATTCACCCTACCTTGGCCCCATTATTAGTTTAACTCTCATAACTAAGGGAATATCTCACCTTTAGTCAATCATAACTAGGAAAGGAAACTCTAGCACAAATCCTATCTCAAGACTTCTTTCAATGACCCTAAGTCATAGTTGTGCAATACAATCATAGCATCCCATAATACTAATCATGCTAAGTATTACTTTTAGGTCCTCTTCATATTTCTTCTTGGTTTGGAACCTAGTTCCTCCCTTTGACTTTAGAACACTATGAGGTACTCTCTTAAGTACATCTTAGTTCATTATTCAATTGAACCCTATGAGATTCTACTCTTAGCATGTCTAGGTTCATCATTTACATTTACACTATGAGATACTACTTTAACCATGTCTAAGTGCATTCATACTCTTGAACACTATGAGGTACTTCACTAAGTAAGTATTAGTTCAATTATGCTTTAGAACACTATGAGATGCTTCTTTAAGCATATCTTAGTTCATTGGATACGGAGATTGCTACTAGAAACCTTAACTCAACATATCATGAGATCTAACTTTGGGAAAACCCACACTCTACTAGGTAAGAGTTCCCCCTTTAACTTGGATAGTCCTCACATCAACTAGGTGTGACTCTCTTTTCATCTTGGAGTCCGGACCCTATCTTGTGTGACACTCCATCTCATCTTCAATATCCACTTGTAGCCAAGCATAAACCCCAAGATTTACTTGTCATGTCTAGCTTAACAATCACGTCTCATGGAAGAATGTCCTTGACAATCCATCCATGTTCAAGTGATTCTATCACTTCATACTTCAAGCATTCACAATGTAGGTTACTTTTAACAACTTTACAACACGTAAGCATCTTATGAACCTAGATTTCTAGGCATTCATTCACACTCTTTATTACTAGGTGACTCTAACCACAATTAATCCTAAAGGTTCAATTTAAATATGACATGCCAAGATTCATCATATACAATAGAGTCTAGTTCAATTCATAATCATTTGTTCCTAACTTTGATTAATTACTACTCATGACAAATGTCTAGGAAGATTACTCATGAACCTTCAAATTCCCCTCTAATAACATCAACCCACAAAATGTGAAACTGATCAAGTAAACTAGGGTTAACCATTGAAAACACATAATTTCATTATAATATCACAATTCAACGCTAAAACAACCATAAATAAGTATTATCCAACCATTTGGAGTCATACCCAACTATACCCACACTTTGGAAGAAACACTAGCTTAGATTGGGGTTCTTCTTCACAAATTATGGGGAAATATCTTAAGGGACTCTATGGGTGGAAGAACCCATAGATGAAAAGCTAAACATAACTTTAATCAAATCCCTAGCACAAGCTCTCAACAATGGACTTTCTTCTTGACCAAAGCTTTAAGCTCTACCATCTTCTTCAATGGAGGCTCTTCTTAAAGAGAGAAATATTTAAAAGAGGAGGGATTTGGGGTTTTCTTAAAATTCTAGGGAGAATGATTGAGGTAAATTTAGGTCTAAAAAGATTATACAGTTGCTAGGAAAGAACTAGAATAAAGTAGGGTCAACTTTGGTAAAGAACTAAAGACCCTAAACGTTTTAACTTAAAAATTACCAAGCTTCACGACTTACCTCACCCTTTGCACCCCCATCGTTCGCCAAGGGTACTAGGCGACTCTCCAAGCGGACCCTTGGCTCGCCCAAATTTTCAGCAAGCTCAATAATGGGGCAGTTCACTTAGGCGATCTAGGGGGTCAATGGGCTATACGCAAAGTAGGTTGGCGAGCTATGACTTAGATCGCCCTTTGGTCCAGAACCTAGGCCAAAAGGGTAGTCCACTAGGCGACCTTAGGTCCCCTTTGGCGTATTGCCAAGTGCCTTGGGCGATCAAGCTGCCTAATCTCCAACTAGGGACCTAGGAGACCAAGTTCTTTTTCACTCTACCTTGATATCTTAGGCTCTTGCAACCCTATACAATTCCATAGATAGTCTTCTAAACTACGGGGTCTAACACGTATCTTGACGTTCAACTACTAAGCCCCTCATTCAAAGTACAGAAAGTCTCATCTACGACTCTATTTCGCATACATCACACCTTAGAACCATAGCTTATGGCTCTAGTTTAGTCTACTAGTCTATAAGGTGTTACAATATCTCCCCCTTGGGAACATTCATCCTCGAATGACGATTCTAAACACTCCTTAAAGGAAACGACTCTAGACTAGCAGCCCATCATGCATGCAACATATCTAATGCACATAAACAAAGAGGAAAACATCAATTCCTTCTAAACATACTCAATGCAACTCAAGGCATGATACTCTCATAACTAGTCATGTTCAAGGAGGAACTATCATCTCCTAGTTACAACATGCTCAACATACTCTCGTGGAGCTCATATGCAACTCTACTCAAAGCATTACAACCTAAGGAAACAATGCAAATAAGTCATTTTTAACAAGACCTAAGCATTCTCATAAACATGCGTATGAGAAAATCATAGCAACACATAATCACATATAACATTATTATGTAGTCACACTATCTCCCCCTTGGGAGTAAGCCCACACATGCTTTTCTAAACATCATTCATAGCAAGGACAATATCAAGTCCAAAATAACAAGTCCCAAAAGACAAGAAATCCTGGAAAACTACTAAAGCATAAAACACATACCGGAAAGGACATGAGGAGATCACTCTTGATCTTCTCTAGATTGGAGAGCATAAAACCTAATCTTCTTTTGAGACTCCTCATAAATACCACTAGAGTCAACTTTCTTCTCCTCCCTACCCTTAGCCTTAAGAACTGGGCAATATCTCATTTTATGCCCATCCTTTCCACATCCATAGCACCCATACATGCCGGCTAGGCAATTTCCATAATGACTCCTCCCACTCTTGGAGCAAGTAGACTTGGAAAAATCTTGGTCGAAATACCTTGGTTTAATCCTAGGCCTATCTTGTCCATCAGACTTAGCATTAGAAAAGTTTCCATCATTGGCCCTAGCAATTGAAATTTTCATACTAGGGATAAGCATTGCCGAACCACACTCATTCCTTAGCAATTTAGACACTCTCATCAAAAACTTGTTCATTCTAGACCTTGAGTCCGCCACTAGGGTTGGGGCATACTTGGATAGTTGGGTGAATTTGAGAGGATACTCTTTCACACTCATACCCCCTTGCTTAAGATTTATGAATTCTTGCATCTTTCACTCCTTCAACTCTAGTAGAAAAAACTTATCAAGGAATGCTTCCTTGAACCCTTCTCGCTCTATTGGGCCTGCTCCTAATGACCTATTATCTTTCCATTGCTCATACCAAATTTGAGCTATATCCCTCTATTGATAAGCGGCTAATTCCGCTTTCTAAATCGCAATCAAACCCATGATAGCAAGCACCTTATACATCTCATCTATGAAACTTTGAGAGTCTTCCACCACCTTTAAGCCATAAAACTACTGAGGTTTCATCCTTACAAAATCTCACACACTCAAAGCAGCTATATTCAGATTATTAGCTGGACTAACTACTTCCCTATTGACATCGGCCATCACAGCTTGAGTCAATATCTGGAGAGCCGCCCTTATCTCCACATTAGTCATAGTTTCCACATCAATAGGAACTTGAGGAGGAGCTTGGTGTGGAACTTTAATAGGAATCTCTTGCTTCTCATCATCTTCTGCAACTCTCCTAGCATTAGCCCTTGTGTTAGCCATACCCTAAAAACAACTGGCACGGATTAGAGGAAGGGCCTACTAAAGCCAAACTCTATGTCACGACTAAGGGAATGAAGAAGTGATACTTTTCCTAAGCATCCAATAGACTCTGATTCATTAATGTGTCGCGACTCACACTTATGAATAAGACTGTACTTGTACATGGTTTGAGACATTCCTAGAACCAATCTAAACCTTGTGCTCTGAGACCAAGTTTGTCAAGACCCAGGAGTACCCCCATAGATGTAACACGCTATACTCGACCCCGAAAGGGTCTCATACAAGCCCTTAGCATCATAACATAGGTAAAAGGAGAAAAATAGAGGAAAATTTAAAACTTTCTTTAAAACCAATCATTAGAAATCATTTTCATAAGCAACATAAGTCTTTACTAAACTCTTTGTCACAAATCATCTATTACAACTCTTGAGTAAAAGACTTGGGACACAGACCACATAAGTGTCTAAAACATAAGAAAAAGACAAAGAAAACATAAAGGGGTTTGTCCTCGAAGCTATGAGGACTCACCAATTGTTCAACTCTTCTTGCACCTAGGAACCTAGCCTCCAAGTAACTGAATCTCCAACATCCTACATTTGATTGGAATGTAGGCAATATTCATTAGTACAAAATGTACCAAGCATGAAAGCTAGCACAATATCATAAGAGCATCTCAAAATGGTTAGTCAACATGAGACATAAGCAAAAGAGATTAGAACATAGTCATAACATATTCATCAACAAAAGCTTCATATAAACATAAGCCAATATAAGACATAGTCATACTCATATAAGCATAATAGACTCTTAGTCCTCTTTACCATAATAGCACCATTCATAAGTAACCTCAAAAGCATACAAGTGCAAAGCAAGAATAGCATCCCATAATACTACCCAAGCCAAGTATCCCCTTTTAGTCATAATAATCATAGTCTACAGACATGGTCAACTCTTAAGCTTCTCTATGCCATAAGGGTACCATACTTCTAAGTAACCTGAAGATACACTTGTGCAATGCATGTAAGGCATCACATACTACCCTTCACACTAAGCATAGCCTTGCAGTCATCCTAGTCATACTCACCCTACCTTGGTCTCATTATTAGTTTAACTCTCATAACTAAGGGAATCTCTCACCTTTAGTAAATCATAACTAGGAAAGGAAACTCTTGCACAAATCCTATCTCCAGACTTCTTTTAGTGACCCTAAGTCATACTTGTGCAATGCAATCATAGTATCCCATAATACTAATTATCTTAGGTATTACTTTTAGGTCCTCTTCCTAATTCTTCTTGGTTTGGAACCTAGTTCCTCTCTTTGACTTTAGAACACTATGAGGTACTCTCTTAAGTACATGTTAGTTCATTAGTAGACTGAACCCTATGAGATACTACTCTTAGCATGTCTAGGTTCATCATTTACATGGACACTATCAGATACTACTTTAACTATGTCTAAGTCCATTCATACTCTTGAACACTATGAGGTACTTCACTAAGTAAGTATTAGTTCAATTATGCTTTAGAACACTATGAGATGCTTCTTTAAGCATATCTTAGTTCATTAGATACAGAGATTGGTACTAGAAACCTTAACTCAACTACGTGAAGGCTTCCATATCATGAGACCTAACTTTGGGAAAACCCACACTTTACTACGTAAGAGTTCCCCCTTTAACTTGGATAGTCCTCACATCAACTAGGTGTGGCTCTCCTTTCTTCTTGGAGTCCGGACTCTATCTTGTGTGACACTCCATCTCATCTTCAATATTCACTTGGAGCCAAGCATACACCCCAAGGTTAACTTCTCAAGCCTAGCTTAACACTCATGTCTCATGGAATAATGTCCTTAATAATCCATCCCTGTTGAAGTGATTCTATAATTTCATACTTCAAGCATTCATAAGGTAGGTTATGTCAATATAGGCCTTTCACCATAATTATACCTATTAGACTCTATTCACACTTAGACTTTACTATCAAAGCCTTAGCATCTATAGCCAATCATATTAGCCTTCAACATTTATAACTAGGCATCTTCACTCTTAACAACTTTACAACACGTAAGCATTTTATGAACCTAGATTTCAAGTCATTCATTCACACTCTTCATTACTAGGTGATTTTAACCAGAATTCATCCTAAAATTTCATTTTAAATATTACATTCCAAGATTCATCATATGCAATAGATTATTGTTCAATTCATATTCATTTGATCATAACTTTGATCAATTACTACTCATGACATTAGACTAGGAAGATTACTCATGAACCTTCAAATTTCCTTCTTATTGCATCAACCCACAAAACATGAAACTCATCAGGTAAACTAGGGTTACCATTGAAAAAATATAATTTTATCGTAATATCACAATTCAGTGCTAAAACAACCATAAATAAGTATTATCTAACCATTTGGGGTCATACCCAACTATACCCACACTTTGAAAGAAACCCTAGCATTGATTGGGGTTCTTCTTCACAAATTAGGGGAAATATCTTAGGGGACTCTGTGGGTGTAAGAAGCCATAGATGAAAATCTAAACACACGTTTGCATGGTAAGTGCACTTTCTGTGACCTTAAGGTGGTGCCTTAGTGTAGGTGATGGTATGGGACGTTGCCTATACATTGCACAAAGGTATTGCTTAAGGGTTACTTAAGGTGGAGGTCCAAGGCAATAAGGTAAAGGTAAATGGGTTATGTGTGTTTATGATGTATTGTGAAGAATATGACTTTGTTGGTTGTGACTTGTAAGGTGCCTATTATGTTGATGTTCATGAGATTTTATCAAAATGGCATGAAAGCATAACTTCCAACCAAATGTCCTTTTAACATGTTTTGCATATCCTCATACTTGGTACATGTGTTGTACTAACCCCTTTCTTCTATTTTACTACAAGTGTTGGTTATGGTAACTAGGAGGAGATTGTGCTTTGGAGTTGCTTGGATTGCTTCACTCTTCCAAGTCTTTGGTATGTCCTCAAGATTCGAGGACTATGTTTAGAAGTTTCTTAGTCATTGTAATAGACACTCAAGTTTCATTTCATTTGTAAAGGGTCGTGTCACTTAGTACGTTTTGTGTTCCTGTCTAAGATTGGCTAAAGAGACCTAGTAGTTCCGCTTGCGTATTGATGTTTTCAAATGTTGATGACTCTTGAAGTCTTATGGTTTTATTGAATAAAAGTTTTAAATTCTTAGTGTTTTTTATGATCTATAGGATGAATGAATGCTAAGGCTTGTATAAGACCTCCGAGAGGTCAAATACGCATGTAACAACTAGGGGGTGCTCTCGGGTCGTTGCAAACTTGGTATCAGAGCATAAGGTTTTAAAGATTAGTTTTAGGTTCAAAGTCACGAAAGCCACGTCTAGTAGAGTCTTGTTCATCGGTGTGAGTCGCGACACATCTATGAGCGAGAGGCTATAGGATGATAGAAGTTTCACTTTCTTTCATTATTCTTGATGTCGTGCCTTAGAGTTTGGTCTATAAGTGCCATTTTCCTAATCCGTCTCTTGTGTTTATAGGATATGAATACGAGGGCTAATTGGAGGAGAGCGAAATAGGAGATAGATGATGGGGGAGTTCCTCCCTAAGGAGGGAAAGGTGACCAAGCTCCTTTAGGTAGGCAAGAGAATGTGGTTCCTGTGGTTCCCCCGGATATCACTAATGGGGAGATTAGAGAGGGTTTTCTCTCCCTGGCCCGTGCCATGACTACTCAAGAAAATAGAGATGTGAGGCCTAGGGTGAATGCTATTGAGAATATCGTGGCCTTAAGGTTAAGGGATTTCACAAGGATGAATCCTCCTACCTTCTTTGGTTCTAAGGTAGAGGAGGACCCACAAAACTTTATAGATGAGGTGTTTAAGATTCTTGATGCAATAGGAGTGACTCCTAGGGATAAGGCAGAGTTGGCTTCCTACCAACTCAAGTATGTCGCTTAAGTGTGGTTTGAACAATTGAGGGATAGCCTTTCTTGATAGGTTTTTCCCCTTAGAGTTGAGGGAGCAAAAGTTGGTTGAGTTCATGAACCTACGTCAAGGGAATATGAGTGTAAAGGAATACTCTCTCAAGTTTACCCAACTCTCTAAGTATATTCCTACCTTGGTAGCAAATTCTAGGGCTAGAATGAATAAGTTTGTGATGTGGAGTTGATGTTTCCTCCTTGATGGGTGTTGTAGTAATGATATTACATGCTGGTTGTGAGCTGCTAGTAGGATCATTGAGTCCTCGGAAGTGTTTTAAGTGTCATTGGAGGACGAATGTTCCCAAGTGGGGGATATTGTAGCAACCCTCAAAATGAAGTAGGAAAAAGTAGAGCCTCACATGGGTTTTATGCATTAATAACTTTAAAAAAAAATGAATAATAGCCTTTTTAGTCAGTTTTAAAGAGTTTGGAAGTCAAACGTCAAGGGACGACCAAGACGTTCGGAAACTAATCTTTTACGTGTTGGTATGTTCTAGTAAGTTGTTCATGTTTTTATGTATTGTTAGGAGTCTAAAATCAGTGGAGGTGACCCTAGTGTCTTAATAAATGTTTTTAGGGTCAAAATGTTTGGGTACGACTCCCCGGGACCACCCTAAGTGTTCCCGAGGAGGACCCCAACCATTGACCAAACAAGCTGCCAAGGCAGCTTGAAGTTGTTCATGGAGGGAGTGGCTCAGCGAAGTGGACCTGCATCACCAATGGCCAAAAAGTGGCTCTGCGTTGCGGAGACACCGCGGACTTTACTGACTCCAAATTTAATTTTGAGAAACTTGTGGGAACACCCCCGCGTCATGGACTTGTTTCTCGACGAAATCTGCAAAAATAAAACTCAAGTTTGACTTGTTTAAAAGGTCCAACTAAGTGAGGGGTGGTTTGGGTATTTTAGGGAATTATTATAAACGGTTATTCTACCTATTTTAGGGTATTTTAAGTTGGGTGAAACCCCAAAACCTAGAATTAGACCTCATTATCCAAATTGAACCTTCCCTCTAAAATAAATTCTCTCTACAACTCCATGGAAGACATTGATGAAGCTTCAAGCTAGGGGATGGGTTCCTACTGATTTCTCCTTCAAATTCCTAAGGAAATTAATCACAAAGGTATGGAGATTTTATCTTTGATTCTCCTTTCAATCAAAGAGCCAAATCAAAGTGATTTCAATTTTTTCAAAAACACTAAAAACCCCAATTTCAATTCTAACCTTGGGTTCTTGCATGAAAGTATTTCAAATGATGATTTATGTTAATATTGATGGTTTTAAGATCAAAAACTCCATGAACCCTTGCATATCTTGAAATCCTAATTTTTGGGTCTAAAGTTGGTCTATTGATTATGAGCTAATAATGTGATATTAATGTATAGATTGTTATGGGATATTGATTTATGTATTATTCTATATTGAATTATGAGGAATTGATGGTCAATTGTGTTATATTGGATATTGGCCTTGAATGGGCAATTGTGACCTAAGGTTTATGATTATGATGAAGTTGTGAATAGATTATTGATTCTAGTATTTTATATATATATGTTGTAGATGTCAGAATTATGAGGTTTGATCACTTTAAAAGTGAGGAGGTGTTTACTTTGTAAGCATGTTGTGATCATGACCTTGTAGGAAAAGTTGGATGATTGTTGTTCTGAGTAATGTTGATTATGTGAAGGTAATGTGATATGATGTGAATTTGTGTATGGTCTAGGAGCATGAAAGGTGACCTTGTGTAGAGATTTTATGCATTATGCTTGGTTGTTGTCTTCTTTGAATGACTTATAATGAAGGTGAGGTTAGGATAGACTATGTTTACCTACTCTCACACCTAGTGAAGAATGAATGAAAGAATGTGAGAATGAATGAAAATAAAGGGATTTAATGCCAATAAATGAAAGTTGGGTCTATTGTAAGGATAGTCTCATAAAGTACTCCTTTAAATGAATGGGGTTCCTAGATGAAAGGTTTTCTCATCTTTGAATCCAAGAGATTTCTAAATAAATGAACGTTGGGCTAGGGTGGGTACTCCTTCGTGAGTTGAGATGAGAGTACTTAGTAGCAATCATTATCCCTGTCCAAACTCCGTGGCGAAGTAATGTCTAGCACTGAGAGGATATGAAGATAGGTGGATAATCCTTCCTTAGTTGAGATGTGAGTATTTAGTAGCAACCCTTAAGAAGGGTTCACATTCGTTAGTTGAGATGAGAGTACTTTGAAGCAATCCTTCTATCCCTTAACTATGTGCCCACATAGGACTAGCTAGTGGTCTCTATCACGTAAAGGCTAAAAGAATGACCCTACCTTAGGCAAATGGGGATCCCTCATCCGGTAAGGGTTATTGTCGGGATTCCATGCCAAGCTTCATGGTCTATGTCGGTTAAGACTCTTCCCCCATATTAATGAATGAATGAACTAGGGTCTCTTAAGGGTGTACTACTTAGGATAGGTGCTGGAATGGGACATCATCTAGACATTGCACAAGTAGACTTTTAAGGGAGATCTTCGTGTGTCTTAGTAATGATAGTGAATGAATGAATCTTATTCGGCTAATTAATGAAAGTGTTGGTCTTTAAGCATGCTAATGTGAAATTGGGTCATAATGAATTGAATGTAAGTGCTTATGTTGAATTGAATGTATGTGATGATCTTATGTCATTAATGAATGATGGTGTCCAAATGCATTAAGTTGAATGAACGATTTATGTTGAGATGTGAACGGAGCTTGTCTTCTGTAGCGTTAAGGATCACTTGGGTGTGGTATGGAGAGGTAGTATGGGTTGCCTCACCATGACTTACTTAGGTGAGTCTTGGGATGACATTTGATGAGTGTTCTAGTTTTATGAAGTGACTTGTTGGCTTATGTGCTTATATGTCTTATGTGATTAATTGGTGAAGGTTGAGGTAGCATGGTAAGTGCACTTTGTGTGACCTTAATGTGGTGCCTTATTTTGGGTGATGGTATGAGAAGTTGCCCATACATTGCACAAAGGTATTGCTTAAGGGTTACTTAAGGTGGAGGTCCAAGGCAAGAAGGTAAAGGTAAATGGGTTATGTATGCTTATGATTTATTGTGAAACATACGACTTTGTTGGTTGTGACTTGTAAAATGCCTATTATGTTGATGTTCATGAAATTTTATCAAAATGGCATGAAAGCATAACTTCCAAACAAATGTCCTTTTTAACATGTTTTGCATATCCTCATACTTAGTACGTGTGTTGTACTAACCTCTTTCTTCTATTTTACTACAAGTGTAGGTTGTAGTAACTAGGAGGAGATTGTGCTTCGGAGTTGCTTGGATTGCTTCACTCTTCCAAGTCTTTGGTATGTCCTCAAGATTCGACGACTATGTTTAGAAGTTTCTTAGTAATTGTAATAGACACTCAAGTTTCATTTCATTTTTAAAGGGTCATGTCCCTTAGTACGTTTTAAGTTCTTGTCTAAGATTGGCTAAAGAAACTTAGTAGTTCCTCTTGCGTATTGATGTTTTCAAATGTTGATGACTCTTGAAGTCTTATGGTTTTATTGAATAAAAGTTTTAAATTCTTAGTGATTTTTATGATCTATGGGATGAATGAATGTTAAGGCTTGTATAAGACCTTCGAGAGGTCAAATACGCATGTAACGACTTGGGGTGGTCTCGGGTCGTTACATGTTTGAATAGCTAACTTAGTCCAAAACCCTAATTTGGAGGTGTGGTGAAAAGAAATGGAAAATCAAGAAGTGTGAGAAATCCCCTCTTGAGCAATGGTTTTGAAATAGATTGAACCCCTCCATGTGAAAAAAGTAAAAGAAGAAAGCAAAGAAAAAGAATGAAAAAGTTGTGAAATAAAGTAGTGGAAGTTGCAAAAGAAATGAGGTATCCGATAGTTCATATAAAGTAGAATAATGAGGAGGATTATAAGTATGATCAAAATGTTAAAGAAAAACAAGAAAGTGATGTTCAGACCACACTTCATGAAGGTAGAAGCAAATGAGCCTAAATGACCATACTGTTACACTCATCCCCGTTACAAACCATGAAAAGACCTTTGTGATCTTGTGTGAGCTGAAACAAATGTTGATTGGAAAATAAGGTCAAACCTATGAGTGAAGTAATGCATTTGTTCATTTTTGTGAGTGTGAGAGTCGTTTGTGATTGTGGAACTATAAATTGTTGAGGAACTTTGTGTGAACACAGAATCATCTTTGTTGTGAAGGCATTTGAGTACTTTTGTTGAGCTTGAACTTGCATTTGAAGCAAGTATTGTGAAATTGAGCATCTTTGATAATGGTCAGTCACAATTTGAATCTTTCAGTGCACAATTGAGCATTGCATGAGTAAGTTGAACGTTGTTGTGCACATTCATGTTGACTCATACACAACACTATTTCAGACATCCTTTTTGAACTGTTGATCTTGCGTTTTACTTGAGGACAAGCAAAAGTTTATGTTGGGCGTGTGGATGAGTTCGAGATTTGGGCTCATTTAGAGATTTGCTTTGATGAATTAAGTGTCCCCAAACGTTTGATTAATATTATGAATTGATGTTTGAACCTTGATTTCTAGGTTTGTGAATGAAGGAGAAAAGCAAGGACACTAATAGGCGAAAAAGGAACAAAACAAGCAGAAGAAGGTGAGAAAGGGGAGTTTGACGGTCGCCAAGTTCCCCCTAGACTGCCTAATTTTATAGTACAGTGTGCCTGAAATGAGAGAAACTTGGGCGAACTGTGTTCTCTACCCACGAATCGCTGAATTCATCAGCGAAGCAAGATTGTACCACCGAACGCACTGATCGAGACTAAGATGAAAGTGAATGGGCAAGCCAAAGCACTAAAGGGTGGATCGCGAAAGTGATCGGTGATCCTGATTTAGATAACCTAAATTTACAGTGCATGATGGAGGAAAATCTGAGAGTGAAGGCGATATACAAGGACAATCGGCAAGTCGCTAACTGGTCGGCGAAGCCCGACTTTCCTCGCCGATTGATTAATAATGTTCCAAAGACACTTCATCCAATTCTAAGCGTCAATGATCGTTAATCAGTATAATTACCCAACTAAAAGAGTTGGGGTCGAATCCCTCATTGAGTGGTACGTGTTTAAGATTCAATAGCAAAGTGTGAACATGTTCAATCAACCATAGGAATAGACATTATCAAATATAAACATGATTCAAATCAAGGGGTGACACGAATAACAAATAAGGGGGTTTATGTTTGAAATTATTAGCTACAACAACAAAACAATACGAAGATAATAATAATGAGACGGGTTCTTGGGATATGATTTGATTATAAGTTAATGTAGACAAATGGGAAATTGCAACTTTAGAGAATACCTGTAAATTAGTGAATAAGCTAGACTATAGAGGAGGTAAACTTTCTCCCAAACAATTTACTGCGAATCAAGCCGATTCCTCTCGAACATCGACAAGCATGCAAAATAATAACAGCCTACGCTTTAGTCCATTCACACTCTCAAGCTGAATGTGTGGAAAAGGGTTTGGGATTCACTCTCTCGAGCTGAACCCATGACAACCCAATATCCAAGACAATCAAATAATAATCTTTATTTTAAAACTTCTCTCTCCAGCAAGCCAAAAACTCAAAGGTATAACTGCATTTGCAACTACATTTCGTTCAATTAAACAACAATTAATGATTGAAATCACATTTAAACAGCAATTAAACTAACAATTAGAAATACCCATAAGCTAAATCAGTCCATAATCACATAATCATACCCGAAGAATTGGGGTTTTAGCAAGACATCATAAAAAGATAAAAATTGTTACCAAATTGTGTTTCCATCAACTAGGTAAGATTGATTTCATCCTTACAATGGTCTAAATTGAAAAATCTCAAAGACCCACTTCCAATTTCTCAAAAGTGAAAAACCTCATTTCATCAAAGCTACGGAAAACTTGTCTCAATACTCAGAATTCTTCCAATTCTTAACTCCAAATTCATTGTAATATTAAATATGATAAGATAGATACTAAACTAAATGTTCAAAGACATATTTATAGTCGCCAAATATATGTTGTAAAGAGTCACTCGGCGAAGTAAGTCCGGCTCGCCAATCCACTCGGCGATCCGCCCTTTGGTGAATTCCATCGCCTTTCTGCCTTGACCTTCAACATCCTCCAGGCCTGTAACTTTGGGCGACCCAACACTGCATCGCTGAATCACTCAGCAATCCGCTGACTGCTCTTTTCTCTCGCCGACTTGATTTTGACCTTCAGAGCTTGGCACAATGGAACTTTAGGCGGTCAAGAAGCCCTTTGGCGGCTCTCCAAGTAGACTTGGCAATCACCACGCTTCTGTCTCTTCACTCCTTCAGCTTACTTCATTCCTTTTTCCAAATTAGTGTCCTTGCATTGTTCCACTGTCTATATACTTGGAAATCAAGGGTTTTACATCAGTTATTGGAACAAAACAAGCATTTGAGGACACTAAATCATTATAATAAATCCCTAAATGAGTCCAAACCTCAAGACTCATCAACACCCGCAACTTAAAATTGTGCTTGTCCTCAAGTAAAACTCAAGTTCAACAGTTCAAAAAGGATGTCTCAAACAGGGCAACAGAAGACTCAATCATGAATTCACACAACAAGACTCAACTTACTCATGTAAGGATCAATTGTGCACTCAAAGATTCAAGTTGTGACTCACCATTATCAAAGATTCTAAAGTTCCCAATACTTTCTTCAAATGCAAGTTCAAGCTCAACAAAGGTACTCAAATGCCCTCACACAAATATGATTCCACATTCACGCAAATGTTTAACAAATTATAGCTACAGAATTGCAAAAAACTCTCACACTCACAAAGATGAACACATGCATGACTCCACCCATATGTTTGCCCTTATTTTCCAACCAACACTTGTTTCAGGTCACAAAAGATCAAAAAGATCTTTTTAAGGCTTGTAACGAGGCTTTGTGTAAATGTATGATCATTTAGGCTCAGTTGCTAATATCCTCATGAAATATGGTGTCAACAACACATCCTTTCCTTTTCTTTATTATTCTCATTTATGCTCACAATTCACCCCATTATTCATCTTCCATGGAATAACGGATACCCCATTTGTTTTGAAACATTCATAACTTTATTCCACAACTTTTTCATTCTTTTTCTTTTCATCTTTCTTTTATTTATCTCTCTCTTTTTTATATGTAGGGTTTCCATCTTTCTCAAAACCATGGGTCAAGGGGGACTTCTTTGCACTTTTTGATTTACCTCCTCTTTTCACCACACCCCAAACTTAGGCTTTTGTCCTAAGTTGACTATTCAAACAAACCACACTTAATGTGGATTATGGTGAAGGGATAAAGAGAGGTCTTATTTGCATCAAGTTTCTTCCAAGAAAAGGCTAAGGCTCAAAGGGTGGTCAAGCAAAGTTCACACACTTACAAGGTAGGCCATAAAAAAGGTATAATGTCAAATTGTTTAACTCTTTAAAATTGTTGTCTAAGATCATTTCAAGAGCACGTATCACTTAGTTAACCAGACCAACGGGAAAATTCTAGGTGTCATCATACATGGCTCACGGTAAGCTCATCACACAAGGCATTGACACCAATGTAAAACCAGACTTCACACTTTTGCTGGTGTGTAATGTTCATCACAAGAGACTCAATCTGATAACCAACCGGTTAGTCAGAACGAGATGCAAAGAGTTCACATATTATCTATGCAACTTCATTTGGCCTCATCCTAACCGCACATTCATGTTTGTTCGATTGAGAGCACTATTCAAGTCATCGGTATTGATCATAATCGATACTCAAATTTGCACAAGAACAGCCACATTCAAACACAATCAAAAGTGTGTCAAATTTTTTTTAGAAGGGTCCAAAAATAATTTTCAATTAAAACAAGGAGCCACAAGCTCAAATATCCACAACATAGTGCCAAAACACAATATATAGCAAAAAAAAACAATATGTATAGAAAATATCATCAACACAAAAGGTAGGTATGGAAATACCTCACCCCACCACAAACAAAAAGCAATTATTCCTCAAATGCAATAAAACATCCAAAAATCAATAACACTGACAGAGAGGGAGGTAAAGAAAAGTCTTGTCTACATAGTCTCTACATCTGTCGGGGCATCAATGCCTAGTGCAACACTCTGATCTTGGGCATCAGTGCCTGGAAACACTATAGTAGCAATAGGTTCAGTAAGGTCAGCCATGGGTGTGTCTGTCAATGAGATCTGTATAGCTGCATCTACCATGACCTCCTCAACCTCCATAAGGCCCTACCCTCCTCATCAACACCAAGATGCTCCTTATCAGTCTCAGCCTCGGACTCTGTTGCGGCCACCTCCTTCACCCTAACCTCATCTTTGGTGGTAGTGATAGGCACATCTGGATCAACTGGCACATTAGGGATCTCTACTCTCCTAAAAATCATTGACATGTCAGTTGACTTCACCTGTTGCACATCACTCCTTAGCTCAGCAATGGCAGCCTTCAGAGTTGTCACATTATCAGGGTCCCTTGGACTTGTTCTCACACCGTTATACGTGTTGCAAGGGCATCAATACTAGAACTCAATGGTGTCACATCATCAACAAGGGCCTTCTCAGTCATGCCAGGAATTGTGGCCTCAAGTATGGAGGCGCGTCTATCAGCAGAATAGGCTAGTTGCCCCATCCGTAGTAATGCAACATGGGTGAGTCTAGGTCGAGAAGCAGCAACAACAACAGTACTAGGTCTAGGATGCAAAGAAGTAGTGGAGGAACTTGGAGTAATAGGGCAGCACTAGATGTACCTGAAGGCCCAGGGGCCGGAGTACGCAATACTACATCTGCAGGTAGTATTTGAGTATCTTAACTCCAAATTCAATGTAAGATAAAATATGATAAGATAGATACTGAACTAAATGTTCAAGAAAGCATTAATAGTTGCCAAAAATATGCTGCAAAGAGTCACTCGGTGAAGTATGTCGGGCTCGGCGATCTACCTTTTGGTCAATTACATCGTCTTTCTTCCTTGGGCTTCAACATCCTCCAGGAATGTAACTTTGGGAGATCCAACACTGTATCGTGGAATCACTCGGTGATCCGCCGACTGCTTCTTTCTCTCACCGACTTGATTTTCTCATTCAAAGCTTGGCACACTGGAACTTTAGGCGGTCAGAAAGCCCTTCAGCGACTCGCCAAGAAGACTTGGTGATCACCAGGCTTCCTTTTGTTGACTCTTTCAGCTTACTTTGTTCCTTATTGAAAATTAGTGTCCTTGCATTGTTTCTCAATCCATATACCTTGAAATCCAGGGTTTTACATCAGTTATTGGCACAAAACAGGTATTTGTGGACACTAAATCATTATAAATAAAGCCCTAAAGGAGTCCAAATCTCGGACTCCTCATCGATCAACCCCAAAAAGCCACATCTCAGATCAGTAGAAATTGTTTTTTGGAAGAGCGAGAAGGCATCCAGTCAGTGTGGAACCAAATAGAGAGAACAAAAACACTATTCTTGTTTATTTTTAGCATTTTTGGTGAGAGATGTCAATTGAGTGTTGTAATAGTCAAAGATATATTGGTATCAGAGCTATGGATAATAAGAAACACGGTAAGAAACATACGAGTAGAAAATTAAGAAAAGTAAGAAGAAAATTAAATAAATTATATTCGGAATATAAACAACTTAATATCACAAAGATTGATAATAAAAAATTAGATAAATTAATAGATAATATATCTAAAATAGAATATAAATATATTCAATATTTAAAAATACAATGAATAACAAGAATAACGAATATAGACAAAAACTTAATGAAATAATTATAGAAAAATGACAAGAATTAGAACATAGGCAAAATAAACTTAACAATAATATATTCGCAGGAATTTGTCACAAATCTATAGTAGCACAAAAAATGACTATTTTCTATCTAGAAATACAAATAAATAACTTAGAATATAAACTACAACATAATTTATAAATGAATAAAGAAGAATACACAATAGATGAAAAACCATATGAAAATTATGACGGATTAAAAATAAAGATAATATTTTCTAATCTAGGAAGAAGATATAAGAAAATAGGTGACAATATAAGTTTAATGTTAGAAAAAGAAATGGTAAAACTAGAAGATAGTTTAACTGCTATGGTAAGAATAACAAAAGAAAATGAAGAAATAGATAGGAGAACGGAAATTGAAAAAATAAATCTTAGAACTTCAAAAATCAATACCCAACTATGCATCATGTATAAGCTACTGAATTTTCTTCTTTTAATATGATTAGCTAAAACCCCAATCTTGGGGATTTTACAATGTGATTAATTGCTAAATCTGGCTTGATGGGTGTTAGTAATCATCAATTTTAGTGCTAAATCGAAGTAGGTCTGTCTTATTGCTTTGGTTTAACTGCTCTATTGTATGTTTATTTCAATATAATTTAGAGTTTTATGCTTGCTTGGGAAAGAAGTGTAAAGGTCAAGTGATAAGTTGGCAATCATAGTAAGTGGGTCATGGTGGATTTAGTCCGAGAGAGTGAATCCAAAGACTCGTTCTATGTATCCAGCTCAAGAGAGTGTATGTAGTGCGGTTATGGGCTGGTCTTTATGTTTAGCACATTAAGGTTCAAGAGAAGTCAATTGAAACGAGGTAGTTGTTTGAGAGAAAAGTACCTCAACTAAAGTTCATCTTACCCATGAAGAGTTAGTAATTTTGGTCAGCAATTAGCACCCATTGAGTTGAGTTTCGCAATTGGTTGGTCAATCCCCCAAGTATCTCTCTCCCGTTTGGTTATTCCTAGTTAATTGTTGAGGTTTATTTCTAATCTAAAACCCCTTACCATGACATTGATGTCATCCTTTAAATTTTATTAATAGTTTTCGACAATCTTTATTTCTTCACCTATAAAAAACACCATTGTACCTTCATATTTGAATTCAAAATAGAACTACTCTCTGTGGGATTGACCCCAACTCTCTTGTTGGGTTTATACTGCTTAACGATCATGTACACCTAGTATCAGATGAGGTTTAGTTGATACATTAAACAACTACTCCCTGTGGGTTCGACCCCAACCTTTCGTTGGGTTTTATACTAGATAACGATCGCCCACACCTAGTATTGGATTAGGTGTGATTAAGTGTTCAACAAAAATGGTGCCACTGCCGAGGAGTTGTGTTGTTTAGAATTATATTACTGAAGTTGAATTGTTATATTTTCTTGTTGTAGTTGAATCGACTTAATTTGGTTTGTGTTTGTGTTGCTTGTTTTGAAAAGAGGAAGAGATGAGCGTGTACGGGAGTAATGGTAGCCAAGTGGAGCACCAAGTCAATGACCCAATTCAATTGCTCTACCTCCTGTTGAGCGTAATGTTGTCTTCCATATTACGAGCACAATGCTACAACTCCTACAAATGAAAGAATTATATGGAGGGTTTGCCCATGAAGCCGACATGAGCGCATTCAAAACTTCATGGATGTTTGTGGTCCGTTCTCATTGAAGAACATATCACAAGAATATATACGTCTCAGATTATTTCCATTCTACTTGATGGGTGAAGCTACCTGATGGTTGGCTGAGTTACCGAGGGACTCCATTACCTCATGGGATGAATTTACCAGAGCTTTCCGTGTGAGATTCTTTCCCCCGTCAAAGATGATGACACTCAGGGATAGCATCAAAGGTTTCAAACGCTTGTAGGGTGAACTAATCCACGAGACGTGGCTAAGATTTAAGAAGTTGGTACCTCAATGCCCGACTCATGGACTATCAAACCATATATTGTTACAATACCTCTATAGGAGTCTACACTCGGTGAACAAAGGAGTTGCTAATCAACTTGTTCTTGGAGGTATAATGCAACAACCTTAGGAAGTAGCGTCTCAACTTCATAATAGCATGAGCAAGATCAATAAAGCATGGTACACTCGTGAGGACCAAGTGTTTGTTCTCACTTTTTGGACGACGAAAGAGCAGATCGAGAAGGATAATGACAGAAACCAAAACATGGCCAACATGATGACCCAGGTGGATCTATTATCAAAAAATATGATGGGTAGTGCCTTGAAGAGTGCAAATGTTGTGGATGTTAGTGGAGTGAACCCCAAAAGAAGCACAATTGAAGTGTTGTAGAATGAGGAAGTGAACTTCCTTGATAATCAAGGAATATTATTTCGTTCAAATTACACAAGGCCGAGTGAAAATTCGTGTTAGAATAGAGAGGATTGATGGAGAGATCGTAATAGAGAATGGCGTGATCGTAATGCTACTTGGAAAGAAAGGGATGTTGGGAAGGAAAGATACATCCCACCTCATGAACGACAAAAGCCTAAAGAACAAAGAGCTGACCTGGAGAACTTTCGTACGGAACACATGCTTGCACACATTCTCAATAAGGTTGAAGAGATGGACAAGGTGTTGAAAGGGATGAAGGAGAACGTATCAACACTAAATCAGATGGTGACTTCTCATTCAGTCTCTATTAAGAAGTTGGAGACATAAATGGGTCAAATCTTGACTCAATTGAATCCACGACCAAAAGGGGTGCGCCTAGTGACACAACGACCAACCCCAAAAATGAAGCTTGAATTGGAATTTCCATCGTGCCATGATGTTAAATAAGGTGCTTTTTCGAAGGCAACCCATGTTTTTGATATTTTAAATGTTGTTTTAGAATAATACCCAAGTTGAATATCCAGGTTGAAAATTGAAAAGTGTTGGAAAATGGGAAATTAGGCGAGCCAAAATTCGAGTCGGTGAGCCCGACTTGGACCGTCGTTGGTTAAAATATCACTTAGCGACTGACAGAACAAGTCAGCAGGCTAGACTATGTCAGCCGTTTGAACCCCCAAATTGCTGGTAGTTCTATAAAACTCACCGAGCCAAAATACCACTCATCTCATCATTAAGTGGTTCAGTGGGCATGACTTATACCACCGATGGTGCACGAACTGAAGGTGTTAAAGTCCAAATGGTTTAAAATTTCACAATCCTTTCATTTTTATACTTTTCAACTGCCGTAACCTCTCACCCGATATTTGTTCTTAAATATTTTTGCATTTTTACTCTCATACCATTTGTAATCTTTACTCGGGGACGGAATTTGGATTTTACTTTGCCGCATAGCTTTACAAATCTCAATTCAGTATAAGAGGTTGATTTTTCGAAACCTCAACTCTATTTGTGGTTGAACTCGAATGCAATCGTTAATATGTCAATGAATATTGTTGGGTAATCATCTTGTTCTTGTTTGTTTGCCTAATTTTGAATGAATTCATGCCTAATCATTTGTAAATTCACGTGTATTTTCTTGTCTCAGTCAAGTCAAAATTCTTGGGTTGAGTTGAAAAGTTGTTGTGTTTAGCGAGGTTAATTTTGATTAACCAAGAATTGTGCTAAATGTCAGATTTTTCCCAATGATGGAGCGGTTGATCTCATTCTTAAGGGTAAAAGACGTCAAATGGCCAATTTTAGCCAAAAGGAGGGAAGTGTTAGTACCCCGAGGGACTGGGTAGTATAGGTCTTGCTTTAATTTTGTAATGCTGTTGTTTATTTTCGATTTCAGGGGCTACGGGCTTGATTTTGAAGTACGGGGTGAAAAATAGCACGTTGTGCCATTTGGTAAGCTGAGTCGAGCTTGCCGAAGGGTTTGGAGGTTCGCCTAATACCCCCTAGATAGCCCTTAATTTCCTTAAATTGTTGAGATTGATTTTGTAACTTTTGGTGATACTCCTGAGTTCACCGAGTTCACTCAGACTCGTCGAAAGTGCTTCTTGATTGCCTTTCTGCGCCCCTAATTCCTTAAAATACACTGTAACTTTTACAAGCTACTTTTAGTTCGCCGATTGGTGTCAGCGATACGCTGAATCGCCTTGGACATCGCCGACCAGCTTTGAGTTTGTGAAATTTTTGGGCTGGAACTTTTAGCGAGCCCGATCTGGCTCGACAAAGTAGTTCGGCGACTTGCAGACCGGTTCGGCAAGTCTTCCGGCAATTCTTTTTCTGAAGTTTTTTTTTTATTTTTCTAACACTTTTTTATGTTGTCTTACAGGAATGGCTACACCCAAAGTCACAGATAGAGACATGCTGCCCAAAAAGCAGGCAGGTGGAGTAATTATAAATGAGGATGCAACTATATCCCGAGAAAAGGTGACAAAACTCCCTATAAAGCGAGGCAAAGGCTAGGGCAATGCTCCCATTGGTAAGACGCCGAAGACCAGCTCTGATCGTGAGAGAGTCTACGAGACATACCTCACCAAATCTCAGAGTGATGGGGACTCACAGGATTCTCAAGCTTGCATATCTGACCAAGAATATGACCAATTGTTACAAGCTCGAAGAGTAGAGTTTCGCTCCAAGGTGATGAAATATCCGTCTAGGATCCCGGTGCCTCAGACTCCTCCACCTCCTCCAGCTCCTTCAGCTCCAGCACATACTGTGGTCCTGGCGCCACTAATAGAGGGTCCTCATCTCCGGCCACTCAACCGGCTAAAGGCAGAGAGATTGAGGACCTTATTAGGAGACAAGATATTGTCTACAGATGGTGTGGTGGATAGGTATCCAGCGGTATGGGACACTCTCAGACTCCACAAATTAGAGGTTTTAACCAAACCCTGTGGCAGATACATTCCTACATGGGTCCGAGAATTCTACTCATATTACAGTTACTTGGTGCCTTAAGGGAAGAAGAAGTCTAGTGCCTTCAAGCCGATGGACTATATATTGGTACGAGGTAAAAAGATCAAATGCAGCAGCGATGAAATTAATTTTGTGTTTCGGCGTGCTTTCAGCTTCATACATGACTACCAGAGTATGATATATACATAGACTCTGGATGACCTAAAAGGTGCCCTCCCCCCCCCCCCCTTCTCTCTGATATTACCCCAAAGTGGATTGAGGCCGGAGTGCCCATAGAGAAGAAGGATCTTAATCTGGCACCTACGTATTGGAATGGGTTTATCAACAACACCATCATATCGTCGCACAACCAGTCTAACCTCATCCACCCAAAGGCGGCCTTTATTGGGTCCATCATAGCTTAGAAGCGGCTAAATTTGGGATTCATTATTGAGTAGGATATAGCTAGGATGGCCAAACAGCATCGTACCTCATTCCCATTATCGGTGCTGATCACAGAGTTATGCAGATAGGCCTATGTTAAGAGAGATGAGAAGATGGATGATGAGGTTATGCCCACCACTTCTAATGACATCCGGTGTATAGAGGTCGAGCCATATAGGACGAGGCTGACAGGAGGAGGACAGCCCAGTGGACACATCCATGGAGGTTGATGTTGATATGCTACATATAGACACAATCCTGCCTACTCAGGCCAATGGGCCCTCAGGTACATCTGCTCCTTCTACTTCTACTTCTATGACCCCGAGTACATATTTTGCACCCCTCCACCTAGATCTTCTACCGATGCTGCTTCTGTATCCCGACCCCTTATCAGCTAGACAATGTTGTATAAGATGGTCCATCTGGCTCATTCAGTTGATGTGCTTGCCTCACGGATTGAGGCTTTTATGTTTGGGATGATAGAGAGGGCTATAGGTACTGCGTTCGCCCCACTTAGTGCTAAGATGGGGACCACACGGTAGATTTGGATGCCTAGATTATAGGAATAGCGGAGTGTGAGAAGGGCCACAGAGCCCACTGAAGTCCACTGATATGTCCATGATTTTTGGCATGGTGAAGATCCCACATGCCCCGAGCACTGATGTTCCAGCTTATTCTGATATGCCTCCGACTACAATCAGAGATGACATTAGAGATGATGTTGCTACTGAGTCAGAGGTTGAGATAGATGACGAGCAACTAGGTGTGACTGATGCAGTTCTTTGTGATGACTTAGCGGATCTAGAGAGAGTCATGGTTCATACATTTGTGCAAACCTCTTCGAGAGATGTTTCTATGGTGTGGTCTAGTAGAGCCAACGTTGCTGAGACACCGGGAAATGATGCGTAGACAGAGGGAGTTGTGGATATGAAGACTTCACCCCATGCCTAGCCGGGCAAAATGATTATCTTTGCCTTGTATCTTTTACTCTTTAGACTATTTTTATTTTTAGTTACATTTCAGGACAACTGCAATTTTTCGTTGGTGGGGTGAGGTATTTGCATACCTTCCTCTGCTGGGTTGTTTTGTGAATATTGACTTGATTTTGATTTTGTTTTGTGAATATTGGAGCTTATTGGTTGTTATATATATCTTGGTTGCTGAATGGTGGTTGTTGATATATCATGCAACATTGTTTTGATATGAAAATTGTTTTGAACCAAGTTTTAAAATTTTGCCACCTCTTTTTTGTATGATTGTGGTTGTTCTTGTGTAAATTTGAGTGTCGGTTGTGGTCAATACTGATGACTAAAATAGTGCTCTTAATTGAACTAAATGAATGTGTTGCTACGATAAGAAATATAATTTATGTTCATAATTGTGGTTGTTCTTGTTCAAATAGTGCTCTTAATTTTTCTTACAAGTATGCTCATCAACACATCTCATGAAGTCAAATAGGCAACTCATACTAATATGCACAACAACAAGAGGAATATAATTCTTGAAACTTCATTTTCTTACTAAACATGTATTTCATCAAGAACATGCATAACACAAGGAAATCATGGAAATGCTCATATAACACATGTGACTCCCAAAAACACTAAAATCAAGAGAGGCTATTTACCTCAAGCTTGAATAGCAGTACAAGGAAAGAGATGAGGTTATCAGGACTTCATATCGGCCTCTACCTCCCAAGTAGCACCCTCAACTAAATGGTTTCTCCATAAAACTTTCATGGAAGCTACTTCCTTATTTATCAATCTCTTGACTTGACGATCTAGGATTTCTACCGAAACCTCTTCATAAGAAAGGCTTTCATCAACTCCCAACCCTTCTAGGGGAATAATGGATACCGGATCTCCAATACACTTTTTAAGCATGGAAACATGAAATAACGGATGATCCGGTGCCAACTCATTTGGAAAATCCAACTCATAGGCAACTTTCCCAATACTCTTCAAAATTTGTTACGGGCCTACATATCGGGGACTATGGTTCCCTTTCTTACAAAACCTCATCACACCCTTGATGGGTAAGATTTTTAGGTAAAACCAATCATTAACCTCAAATTCTAGCTCCCTTCTTGTTACATCGGCATAAGATTTTGTCTTCTTTGAGCTGTTTTCAACCTCTCTCTAATGAGCCGAACCTTCTCAATAGCTTCATAAACCGATTTGGGACCAATAGGAGCAATCTCACCTACTTTAAACCAACCAACTGAAGATCTCCTACCATACAGGGCTTCAAAAGGATCCATATACCGGTACTTGAGTGGTGACTATTAATGGAGGGAAACTCTATAAATGGCAAGTGGTCATCCAAATTGCCTTTGGAATCTATAACACACGCCCTCAACATGTTGTCTAAATTTTGAATGGTACGTTCCGCTTGATCATCCGTTTGAGGGATGAAAACGGTACTAAGCTTCACCTTAGTGCCAAGCCCTTTTTGGAATGACTTCCAGAATGTGAAGTAAATTGATTACCTCGATCTGAAATAATTGATAAAGGAACTCCATGTAACTTCATTATCTCATTTATATACAACTTGGTATAGTCTTCCCCCGAGTGAGATAACTTAACGGGAATAAATTGGGCTTATTTGGTCATTCTATTAACAATGACCCAAATAGAGTCACGTTGCCTTCAAGTACGAGGCAAACCCACAATAAAATCCAAATTCACCTCCTCCCACTTCCAAGTGGGAAATGGTATATCTTGCAAGAAATCTCCTTGCCTTCAGAGCTAAACCTTTACTTGTTGACAATTAGGACATTTGGCTACGAATTCCTCAATATCTTTCTTCATACCATTCCACCAATAGACTTTTCATAGATCACGGTACATCTTGGTGGCTCCTAGATGAATAGATTATCTAGAACCATAATCCCCTACTAAAATTTGCTCCCTCAAACTATCAGCATCTAAAACACATAATCGACCTTGGTACCTAAGTACCCCATCTCCCCCTTGGGAGAAAGCCTCAATGGACTTCTTCAGTACCAATTCTTTCTATTCAACTAGTATTGGATAAAGGCCTTGTTTAGACATCACATCTACCACAGAGGACAATTTGAAGCCATTATGAACCGTGAAACCACCCTTGGGGGAATCTACTAGATGAACACCTAACTAGGTCAATCTATGCACATCATGAACCAATTCTTTTTTCTCATTCTCTACATAAGCCACACTACCCATGGATAATTTAGTAAGTGCATCTGCTACCACATTAGCTTTGTCGGGGTGGTAAGGACACTAATATCATAATCCTTAAAAAGTTCTAACCACCTTCTTTGTAAGAGATTCAATTCTTTTTTACTAAAGACATATTGAAGACTCATGTGATCGGTGAAGACATCCACATGGACCCCGTACAAGTAATGTCTCCATATCTTCAAAGCAAACACAACTACCGCTAATTCAAGATGATGGGTCGGGTAATTCTTCTCATGTACCTTAAGTTACCGTTAAGCATAGGCAATCACCTTACCATGTTGGATGAGTACACATCCCAATCCCACTCTAGAGGCGTCACAAAATACAACAAAACCATTGGTACCCTTCGGTAAGGTCAACACTGGAGCAAAAGTAAGTCTATTTTTCAACTCTTGGAAGCTTTACTCACAAGTCTTAGACAACTCAAATTTAGCCTTTTTTTGAGTCAAAGCCGTCAATGGAGAAGTAATGGAGTAAAACCCCTCAACAAATCTCCTATAGTAACCGGACAAACCCAAAAAGCTTCTAATGTCGGAAGGAGTTAGAAGTCTAGGCCAACTCTTGACCACATACGTCTTCTTAGGATCTACCTCAATACCCTTGCTTGACACAATGTGACCAAGGAAAGCTACGGACCTTAACCAAAACTCACACTTGCTAAACTTTTCAAATAGTTGTTGATCCTTAAGAACTTGCAATACAATTCTCAAATGGTCAACATGCTCATTCTCAATCCTTGAACATATGAAAATATCATTGATAAATACTATCACAAACATGTCAAGGTATTGTCGGAACACTATATTCATTAGGTTCGTAAATGTCGCCGGGGGATTTGTCAACCCAAATGACATCACCACAAATTCATAGTGACCATACCGAGTCCTAAAGGTTGTCTTGGGAATGTCAACCCCTCGCTCCCTTAGTTGATGGTAACCCGAACAAAGATCTATTTTGGAGAAATGGATAGCCCCTTGAAGTTGATCAGACAAGTCATCAATCCTTTGAATTTGATATTTATTCTTAATGGTCACTTTGTTTAATTGGCGATAATCAATGCAGATTCTAAGAGACCCATCCTTCTCTTTAACAAACAACACCGGAGCACCCCATGGAGAGATACTCGGACAAATAAAACCTTTATCTATCAAATCCTTTAATTGTTCCTTCAACTCTTTCAACTCGACCGGAGCGATTCTATAAGGAGGAATGGAGCTATGTTTCGTATCTTGTATAAGATAAATGAAAAAGCATATTTCCCATACGGGGGGATATACCAGGCAAATCTTCTGGAAAAACTTCCGGAAACTCATTCACTACCGGCACCGTCTCTAGAAAATGGGTTTCAGAATCAACATCTATAACCCTAACAAGATGGTAAATACACCCTTTGGAGATCATTTTCCTAGTTTTGAGGAATGAAACAAATTGACCTCTAGGGGTAGAATTTCCCCCTTTCCACTCTAAAATAGACTCATCTGGAAATTGAAATCTAGCCAACTGAGTCCTACAATCTATAGAGGCATATCATGCATGTAACCAATCCATACCCAGAATCACATCAAAATCTGACATGTTTAACTCTACCAAATCCACCAAGGTAACTTTGTGAGACAAAGAAATAGGAAAACTTATATAGACTCTTTTTTCCACTACCGAGTCACCAACTGGGTAGAAACTAAAAAAGGTCAACTAACACTTCGGGGAGTATTTCAAACTTCATGGCCACAAAAGGTGTCACAAAGGACAAAGTGGCTCCGGGATCTAACAAAGAATATACATCAATAAAAAGACTTGTAAAATACCGGTCACCACATCCGGGGAGCTCTCTTGGTGACCTCGTGATTGAAGAGCATAAAAGATGTTTTGCTTTTGGGCATTGGAGTTTGAACCACTTGGAGGAGCTTGCTTGCCCTCCCTTCTTGCCACAAGTATTGGACAATCTCTCATCTTATGGCCGTTCTTTCCACAACCATAACACCTATCCGATCCAACCTAGAATTTGGTTTCCTGTTTTCTACCACATTAAGCACAATTATGCTTAGCAACATACGAACCACCGCTATAACTTCTTGAGATTTAGGGTTGAAAGCCCTATCATTGTTGGCCCTTGGGGGAGCACTAGAAGAGCCTTGGTTGGAGAACCTTTGCTTGAACCTTTGTCGACACTTCCCATCGGACTTAACATTGGAAAAATTCCAATCACCAGTTGTAGCCATTTTCACCTCCCTATTATTGCCTTGGAGTTTCTTAGCCTTCATTTGTTGGGTATGACACCATAAGACGTGATATATCCATGTCATGAAGGAGCACCTCCATACATCATTCTTTTCTTACCACCTTAGATACACCCGTCACATACCTACACATCTCAAACCTTAGATCCGCCACCATTACCGGAGCGTACTTGGGCTATTCGATAAACTTTAGATAATATTCTTGAACACTCATACTTCCTTGATGAAGGTTGATAAATTCTTCCACCTTAACTTCCGTCATCTTTTGGGGAAAGAACATATCTAGAAATGCTTTCTTGAGCACCTCCCAATCTATAGGACCCACTCCTATCGGCTTATTCCCTTCCATTAAGTATACCATACTTGGGCCATACCCTTCAATTGAAAATCGGTTAGCTCCACTTTCTCTGACGAAGTAACCCCCATGGCATCAATTATCTTGTGAACCTCTTCCACAAATTCTTGTGGATCCTCTCCTACTTTGTAACAAGGAAACACGGGAGTCTTCATCCTTGTAAAATCCCTCAATCTAGAAGCCATGGTATTCACATTAGGTTTCACTTGGGACCAAACATCTCTATTGGCTTGGGCCGTCATAGCTTGAGCCAATGTTACAAGGGCAGACCTAATCTCCAAATCCGCCATAGCCAGAGGATTAGTAGGGGCTTTATTATCTTTAGGAGTTGATTACCTTGAGGAACTCTTTGATTCATGTTCTCCTCTTCCACCCTTCTTGCGTTAGCCCTTCATGTATTCATTTCTTGAAGACACAAGAGAAGGAAGGAAGACCTTGTAGAGTTAAAACTTTATGGCACGACATAAGAATAATGAAAAAAGTGAAGTTTCCTAACATCTTATATCCTCTCATTCATAAATGTGGCGCCCTTCAAAGTTATGGACAAGACTCTACTAGACGTGGCTTATGAGACATCATCCTAGAATCATTCTAAACCTTTTGATATGATTACCAAGTTTGTCACAACCTAAGGGCAACCCCTAGACGTAACATGGCACAGAGGACCTCAAAAGGCACCATGTAAGACTGATTAATGTATCAGGACACTTCATCCAATACTAACTTCCAACGATCGTTAAGTAGTAATATAACCCATCTAAGTGAGTTGGGATCAAATCCCACGGGGAGTAGTTTTTTCTTCAAATTCAACGATGAAGATATGACAACAATCTCTTCCATTTAGTAAGTATTTCACCTTTTTTCTTTTTAGTTTCAAATATTTGGATCCTATTATCACTCCAATTTCACACTTCAACATAAAACGATCAAATAGTAAAATAAAACTTGGGGTAATGACCAATCAATTGCCAAATTTAAACTTAGTGGGTGAATATCAATGCTCACAATAGGATAATTTATCGTGGGTAGGTCGGACCATATGTAAAGTAACTTTCTCTCGAACAATTACCTTTTCTATGTCGAATTCTCTAGAACTTCAACACTATACGGAAGATGATCAGCCCTTGGACCTCATCAAATCCATTCTCTTGAGCTGGATACAAAGGATAGGTCACATGTTTCACTTTGCAATTCAACGACATCAAGGATTCTAAGATTTCTACTTTGGCTCTACACCTCTCTCTCGAGAAAGTGCACAACACTGAACTTTTTACAATAAACTTGCAACTCGACTTCAAAATGCACTAGCAATTCAGACCCACTTCAAATTAATGCCATTATTTGCAATTCGACGACACCAACTTAGTAAAATTCAACAATTGGCTTCATATTCAAAACCCCAAGAAGAGGGTCTTAGCCACTCACAGCAAAAATAATAAAATCAACATCTACCATGTTATCTACAGTTGAGTAATTGAAATTTGAAAGTTAGAAATTACTAAAATCTTCTCTATTACAATCTCTCAACCAAGAATCTTGCTAAAAACCCTTGAAAACCACAATGGTAATGTTTTTCCTCTAAAGTTTCTATCTCACCCCTTTCTGAATGACTTTCTCTCTCTAGCCAAAACTAATTTAAACAAGTCTGATGTGTCACTATTTAAGACCACTCGGCGAGGTAAGTCCGGCTTTGCCGACAGATTGGTGACTCGCCGATTGTTCTTCATCTCTCCTTCATTTTTCACTTTTTCTTGGCCTGGCAACTATAACTTTAGGTGATCCAAATCGGGATCACCGAATAACTCCGCGATTCACCCCTTTTTCCTTCTATCTCGCCCATCAACACTTGTTTGAATCTTCTCCAGCACTTTTGGCGACCTAGTTATCCTTCGCCAAACAAATCGGCAACACGCGGAATGGAACTGCTACTCGCCAAAATTATCCTCTCTTTGGCTCCATCATTTGGTAACTTTAGGTGGTATCGTGGCAATTTGGCTATTTGCCGAATGACATCAGCGATCATCAAGTCTTCATTTCTTCATTCCTTTAGCTTGCTTTATTCCTATATGCACATTAGTGTCCATGCATCGTTCATAAATCCAAATATCTAAAAATCAGGGCTTTTACATCATTTATTAAGCTAAAACATGCATTTGAGGACACTAAATCAATTAAAATAAAACCCTAATTAAGTCCAAAGTGTGGACTCATAAACATCCCCCAACTTAAACTTTTGCTTATCCTCAAGTAAAACTCAAGTTCAGTAATTCCAAAAGGATGTCTCAAATAGTGCTACAAAAGACTGAATCATGAATGCACACAAAAAGACCTAACTTACTCATGCAAGAATCAATCGTGCACTCAAAGATTCAAGTTGTGACTCACCACTATCAAAGATTCTCAAGTTCACAATACTTGCTTCAAATGCAAGTTCAAGCTCAGCAAAGGTACTCAAATGTCCTCACACAAAGAATGATTCCATAGTCACGCACAATGGTTCACAATTTAAAGATCCGAAATCAAATGCAACGCTCACACTCACAAAAATGAACACAATGCATGATTTCACCCATAGGTTTGCTCGTATTTTCCAATCAACACTTGCTTCAGCTCATTCAAGATCAATAAGGTCTTTTCAAGGCTTGTAACGAGGCTGAGTGCAATGGTATGGTAATTTAGGCTCAATGGTTGTAATCCTCATGAAATTTGATGTGAAAAGCACTTCCTTTCCTTTTCTTCCTCATTCTCATTCGTGCTCAAAAGTCATCCCATTATTCACTTTCCATGGACAGTTGGAAACCCCAATTTCTTTATATTTTCACAACTTGATTCCACAACTTTTTCATTCTCTTTTTTTTTATAGGGAGGGGTTCCTTTTTTTCTGAAGAGATGGGTCAAAGGGGACTTTCTTGCACTTTTTGATTTACCTTCTATTTTCACCACACCCCTAACTTAGTCTTTTGGCCTATGTTGTATGTTCAAACAAACCACAAATCATGAAGATTATGGGTAATGGATCAAGAAAGGTCGCAATTTTATCAAGTTTCTTCCAACAAAATGCTAAGGCTCACAGGGTGTTCAAACGGGGGTCACACACTGACAAGGTAGGCCACAAAAGAGGTATAATGTCAAATTATTTCATACTCTTCAAAGTTTCCTAAGATCATATCAAGAGATTGCATCACTCAGTCAACCGGACCAACAGAACAAATTCCAGGTGTCATCAGACATGGTTCACGTTAAGCTCATCACACAAGACACTGACACCAATGTCAAACAAGACTCTACACTTTCGCTAGTGTGCAATGTTTATCACAAGAGACTCAATTCGGTACTTGGATAGTCACAACGAGATGCAAAAAGTTCACATATTGTCTATGCAACATCATTTGGCCTCATCGTAGCCGCACATTCATTTTTGTTCAATTATGAGCACTATTCAAGTCATCGGAATTGATCAAAACCGATACTCAAATTTGCAAGAGAACAACCACATTCAATCACAAACAAGAAAGGTTTGTGTAGTGCACAGGTATCCGGACCTATACGACACTCTCGAGTACCACAAATTCATGCTTTTCACTAGGCCCCGGGTCATTACATTCCCACATGGGTTCGGGAGTTCTATGCTACCTAAAGTGACCTGGTGCCTCAGGGGAAGAAGTGACCACGTGCCTCAAGGGAAGAAAAAGGCTAGTGCCCTTAGGTCAATAGAGTTCATGATGATCTGAGGGAAGAAAGTCACATGTAACTATGATGATATCAATGCTATTTTTGAGAGGGCTACAGGTTTTGTACACGAGTACTGGAGTATGATCACTACAAATACTCTAAATGACATCAAAGGTTGGCTAGCCCCATTTATTTCTGACACCACCCTAAGGTGGATTGAGGCCAGAGTGCCAATAGAGAATAAGGACCTAAATATTGCTGCTCGTTACTAGTTTGGATTCATCAGTAGCTCAATTTTGCCATCGCAGAATGAGTACATTCTCCACCACGCAAAGGTGACCTTCCTTGGGTCCAGGAAACGGCTAAATTTTGGGTAGATCATTGAGCAGGAGATGGCCATGAGGGCCAAGCAGCACCAGACATTCCTTCCCTTCCCAGTAATGATCACATAGTTGTGTCGTCGGGCCAGAGTCCCTCGTTACGAGAAGAGGAAAGTCAAGGTTACACCAACTTCTTCTACCGACATCCGGTGCATAGAGGCCGAGTACTGATGTTTGTGTAATCAATGACACAACTTCTGATGCAGGTGTCTATGATCATGCAATAGTATAATAACCCAACCATGGGTTGGGGTCGAGTCCCAAGGGAGTGGTTTTGACAATTAATAGAAAAATAAAATCAGTTCCAACTAGTCATAGCTAAATACATTAACGAATAAAAATATTATAAATTAAAGGTGGACACAAGAGTGTCCATTAGCAATGGGGGTTTTGTCACTAGTAAGTAAAAATAGCAAAATTAACAAAGAAATCTAAGTAATGAGAGGGGGATTCTTGGAATGTGATAGGAATATGGGATAGACTAAATCATTCGGTGCATGCTTTTGATAGTAAATTCATTAAATATTTGTGACTATGCTAGACTTTAAAGGGGATAAGCTCTCTCTCGAGCAACTTACCCCGTTTCAAGCGGGTTCCTCTCAGACACCCACTTGTCGCATGAAGAAAAGCCTCTGCCTTAACCCACCGACTCTCTTGAGCAGAGTGTGTGGACATGAGACTAGGGTTCATTCTCTCGAGCTGAACCTCATGTCGACCCTTCTCTCACTGGCTATCAATTTAGTGGTCTTAGTTTTACGACCTCTCTCTCAAGCAAGCCATTAATACATATATGAGATTATAGTTGTAACTACAACCTCATTAGATTCATCCACAACCACTAAACGAAATCATATTTAAACTACGAATAGACTATCAGCAAGCAAGACCCAACAACTAATCTAACCCATATTCACAAAATCACACCCCATGAATTGGGGGTTTTAGCCACACATCAAGAAGTAGAACTTTATATGTAAATGAGCTTGCATTCAAATGGGTATGAAGATTTAAGTCTTGTTACAGGCCAAGAATGAAGAATCCAAAAGACCCAAGTCCAAATCATTGGAGATGAAACCCTCTTATTCTTCAAGTTTTCAGAACCCTCTCAAACTCAGAGCAAAACTATCAAAAGGTACTATTCTATATGAAAATTATAATAATTGTTCCACACTAAAGATCTGATACTAATCTACAACTCTCAACGAGTATTTATAGTTTTAAAAGAAATATGTGCTGCAGCGGACCATTCGGTGACATTAGTCAGAATCGCCGATCAACTCAGTGATTCTCCTTTTGGTGTAAGTCATCGTCGTCTTGCACCATCCTTCAGCATTGTTATGTTATGGGTCATTGTGCGACATGGTATTAACTCGCGAAACTTCTCCGTGATGCGCCGACTGCTCCCTTTTTCTGCCAACTTGATCCTTTCCTTCCGGGATCAGCACACTAGAACAAAAGGCGAAGTAAGACCTTTTGATGACTCACCAATTGAACTCGGTGATCCTCAGGCCTTCATTTTCTTCGTTCTTTTCAGCCTTTTGGTTCCTTTTTGCGAAGTAGTGTCCATGCTTTCCTTCAAACTTCAAATACCTGAAACTTAAGGGTTTTCATTAGATATTGAGATAAAATAAACATTTGAGGACACAATATCTATTAAATTAAAGCCCTAAATAAGTCCAATTTGTGGACTCATTAAGTACACAGGGGACGAGGATGATAGGAGGAAAGAAACTCCGATGGACACATCCCTAGAGATTGATATCGATACATTACCTGTAGAGTTAGTCTTGCGTACTCCGGCTACTAAGCCTTCAGGTAGTTCTAGCTCATCTCCCTTTGAGACTTTGAGAACTTATGTTGCTCCCTCGCCCCCTAGATCTGCTGTTGGTACTACTGCCTCCAAGGCTCCGATCATCTAGGCCAGCTTCTCATAAAGGGGAACTTAGCCCACTCATCTGATGTTCATTCCTCCTGACTAGAGGTCGTGATTCCTTGGATGATCGAGAGAGTTATTACTGCTACATTGATGCCTCTCATGGCCTACATTGATGCCCTCTCAGCGAGAGTTGAGGTTTGTGAGAAGGAACAGTGTGCTACTGAGGAGGTGACGACCTTAAAGGCCGATGTTGTTGAACTGAATAAGGATGTGGACCAGCTGAAGTCCACAGATATGTCCCTAATCTTAGGCACTGTGGAGATCCCAGACGACTTGAGTGCAGATATTCCGGCCTATTTTGAGGTTCCTCCAGCTCCCACCAGAGATGATATTAGGGCTGAGGTTGTTGCTGCTGAGTTAGAGGTCGAGACAAATGACAGCTTGGGGTTTAGAAGGAGACTATCTATGAGTGTCTTAGTGATTTAGAAGAGGCGATGGTACACACTACTATTCAGACCTCTTTGAGGAATACTTCTACGGTGAGCTCCAGTGGAGCTAAGGTTGATAATACACTAGGCACTGATGCCCCGACAGATGGAGTGACTGTGAAGCAGACTTCAGCCCAGGCTTAGCCACGCAAGATGAATTTTACCTCCTTCTCTGTTGTTTTATTGGCTATTCTGTTTTTAGTTGAATTTGAGGATAACAACCTATTTTTGTTCGGTGGGGTGAGGTATTTCCATACCTACCTCATTTTTGGGCGGTTTTGAATATTGGCTTTGTTTTGATAATGTTTTGTGAATTTTTAGCCAATTTTATATATACATATTTTATATATATATATATCTTGTTGCAATCTTGCCGTTGTTTTAGCTTATGGCCCATTGTTTTGAATGAATATGGTTTTGAACCTAATTTTTTTGTTAAAATTTTGCCTCCTCTTATTTGTGATTGTGGCTGTTCTTTTAAAAATTTGAGTATCGATTGTGGTCAATACCGATGACTTGAATAGTGCTCTTAATTGAAAGAACTGAATGTACTGCTACGATGAGGCAAACTAAGTTACATGAGCAATATATAAAGTTTAAGCACCTATTGTGATTAGCCGGTTATTGAGTGAGTCTCTTGTAATGAACATTGCACGGTAGCTAGAAAGTGTGGAGTCTTGTTTCAGGTCGTCTTGAGCATTGTATTTGATGACACCTAGAACTTGTCCCGTTGGTCCGATTGATTAAGTGAAGTGAACAATTGAAATGATCTTAGGCAAGAATTTTGATGAGTTAGCCAAATTTGACAATATACCTCTTTTGTGGCCAACCATGCGAGATGTGTGAACCCTGCTTGAAATATTTTGAGCTTATCCCTTTCTTGGAACAAACTTGAAGAATTTTAACCTTTTAATCCCATCCCATATAACCTTCACGAAGTATTGGTATGTTTGAATAGCCAACTTAGGCCAAAAGCCTAAGTTGGGGGTGTGGTGAAAAAGAAAAAAAGTCAAGAAGTGTAAAAAATTCCCCCTTTGTTGGACTGTTTGGAAAAGATGAAACTTCTCTATGTAAAAAAAAAGGGAAAGAAAGATAAAGAAAAGAAGAAGACTGAAAAAAATGGTGAAATAAAGCGTTTGAACATATTTCAAAAGGGGGTATCCGGTAATTCGTGTCTAGTTGAATAATGGGGTGGAGTATGGAACATGTGTGAATATGAAAGAGAAGGAGAAAGAGTAATTTTCAGGCCATACTTCATGAAGGAAGAAGCCACTAAGCCAAAATGACCATACATTTGCATTCAACTTCATTACAAGCCTTGAAAAGACCTTTGTGATCTTTAGTGAGCTGAAACGGATTTTGATTGGAAAATAATGGCAAGCTCATGGGTAAAGTCATTCATATGTTTTTCTTTTTGAGTGTGAGAGTTGTACATTCTTCCGGACTTTAAATTGTTGAAGAATTGTCTGTAAATGTGGAATCATCTTTGTGTGAGGGCATTTAAGTACCTTTATTTAGCTTGAACTTGCATTTAAAGGACGTATTCTGAACTTGAGCATCTTAGATAATGGTGAGTCACAATTTGAATCTCTGAGTGCACAATTGAGCATTGTATGTGTAGTTTGAACATTTTGTGTGCATTCATGTTGAGTCTTATGCAGCACTATTTGAGACAACCTTATTGAACTGATGATCTTGAGTTTTTCTCGAGGACAAGCAAAAGTTTAAGTTGGGGTGATAAAGGGTACTCAGACATCCCCTGTGTAATTACAACGTGACGCCTTGCCTTAAGAATGTTGTCACCCAATATATCATTGGGAAGGGCTACGTAATCAAATGAAGGACTAGACTAAATACAAAGAAAAGAAAATCAAATAGAAAATCTATATCTATCTATACTACCTTAAAAGCATGAACTCTGAAAAATGAATGTTGAATTACTATAATACCCCCAATTAAAAATACTAAATTTATTTTATATATTCATTTAATAAATTTTATTATATTAAAAGTAGATACCTTTTCAAATTAATGGATTGTGACTTTTTGAATGAGTTGTGAGTTTTCAAAAGGGTTGTGACTTTTCGGACAGGTTGTGAATTTTTCAATGAGTTGTGACTTTTCCGAAGGGTGGTGATTTTTTCGAAGGGTTGCGACTTTTCAAAAGGGTTGTGCATTTTCTGATGAGTTGTGCCTTTTCAAAGGGTTGTGACTTTTCAGATAAGGAGTGACTTTTTTGAAAGGTTGTGACTTTTCGAATAAGACATAATTAACACATATTAATACTAATATTTGGTATCTTTAAATAGAGGGGTTTCCTCAAACTTTTAAACTACAAATTCTTTAAGTTCTCTACTCTTCTTCTACTTAAAAAATCTTAAGTGTTATTTGCAAAAATTGATTACGTTCGAAATTAAACAAAATTTGAGGTACCTCATAAGAAAGAGTTGGTAAAAAAATTGTAGCAAATCATTCATCAATTCACACTCGTATTTTTTTTTACCATTTTCATGAGTTAACACAAAAAGTTGTGGGAGAGACAATAATATTAAACATCTATGAAAAAAAGCATCTGATTTGGGTAAGATATTTCTTCTTTGGTTTTCTATTTTTTATTCTTTTCCCTCAAACGAAGGAGTTTCTTCCTAATTTTGCTAAAACAATGGGTATCAATGTAGTCAATTTAATTATTAATTTGATGTTAAATTCACTATTCCAGAAATAGATTTTTACTTTTACTTATAATATGATAACAGAGCCATGATAATAATTATTTATTAATGGACAGGAAAAGTAAAGTGTTGCTGGCAAGCGATTTAAATCAAATGGAACACTAGAGTGAATATAGCATGAACATATATTTTCGTCTTCCTTCTTTATTGGGTATGTATTGTTCCATATAATTTTTATTTATGTCACAAGATACACTCCTTACTTGCTATATAAAAATATATAAGAAAATAGTGATTGATCATAAGATGATCTTAAATCAAATTAATGATTCTATAAATAATACTTTAAATTTAATTCATCTATCAGTTTTAATCATTGAAAAATTGAAATATTTTATATCATGATGCAACTTCAATAAGATACTAAAATTTGATTAAACAACAACCATATTATATGTATGCATCAGAAAAAAGGAGAAAACTACAATTCCACAAAGATAAGCTAGAAACTTTATGAAATGAAATATTTTTTACCATACGTGATGTTAGTCATATATTAAAATTAAATTATTCTACTGAAGTATATATAACCAACATTCATGATAACAACCAAGTACATTTTTTTGGTAAAATTACTTGTGCATGATAGACTTGCCCAAATATTAATTGAGTATTAATATTTGGTAAATGATATGTTACATATAAAGATAAAATATTGAAATACTTATGGTAATTCTTATTAGTGTTATGCACGTACTAAATTTCAAGTATGAATATTTAAGACAAAAAGTATACATAAATGATTTACATCAATTATCTTTATAACCTCAAGAAGAAAGGTTATTGGTGACATTTTTTGAATGGATATTTTTTTTCTATTTTGTTGGTTAGATTTGATTACAAAATTGAGTAAAGTAAGAAAAAATATTATTAAAGAATGTCACTTTCTCCCATATTTAAACTTTGAATCTATTTTGAAATGTTTTAATGATATCTAGTCATTTTTATCTCAAAAAGCAAGTAACTCTATGACAATATATATTAATAATTTAAAAACACTAGTACTATGCTTGTTCAATTATAATTATTTACTACAAAGCTTTAATTTAGTAATATTAATTGTATTTTACAACATCATATACTATATATACGATACACACGTGTCGTAAAATTAGTGTGTGTGTATATATATATATACACGAAGGCCAACATGGGCTGTGGTGTGTACCAAGGTTCGTGGAAGCTAGCGTGAACAATAAACATTGCCTTGGTTCAGCAGGGGACTACACTGGTTATGGTAATCGAAGGACTTCACGGCCCGTGAGAGCCCTCGTGAACTTCAGCCAGTAAGTCTCTTTTTTGGTAAGTGTGGACCACGAGTGGCTTCACGGCCCATGGTATTCTTCATGGTCCCTAAAGCCCATCGGGGACTTACACTTGACAATTTGTTTTAGTTACTTCTCACCTTGTATATACACTATGTCGTAATTCATTAATTCGCAGCACACAATGAAAGTTTATGAAGGATATTCGCTCATGGGTGAAATTAATCAATCGAATCTCACAACCCATTACCCAATTACGAGTAAATTTTGTGCATTTTAAGCATATCCACGTACAAACATTTATCTTTTCTGAACTTCGACATTGCATAACTGCAAAAAATCCCATGTGCATCATTTACATACGAAATTGGGACTTATATCATCTATAACTGACCATCACACAAATTAAGCATACCCATAACACAAATTACCTCATTAAATCAATTTCTACATACCCACAATGATTAAATACTACAACTGATAATTCATCACAAATAATGTCAAAATTCGAGCAAATGAGAGTAGTTCTAACTTGTCTATAAGATCAAACTTACAACAAGTAGATAGAAGAACTTACTTCGAATTTCCAAATTTTGGCTCAATAGGAAAAATGATGAACTTCCCATCGTTATCTTGACACTAGAGAACTATTGTTTCGAATATTTTACTGATGTAGGAGTTATGGTATATGAATAACTATTTAATAGTGCTCTAAACCGTTACAAATGAGAGAGAAGAGGAAGAAATCCTACCTTTGGTTCTTTAGGGATTATATAAGACGTTTAAAATCTTTTCATTTGACGCGGGTCAAGTTGGGTCAACTGGCAATGCTGGACTAACTGTGCTGGACCATAATGAAGCTCCTGAAGAGCACCACGGTCCGTGGGAGTGCACGTAAACATCACTTGGGCGAGAAAACTAACCTAAGGTTCATGAGAGGCTAAACGGTTTGTCTTAGGTCAAACAGACCGTAAACCCTTTTGTGAACCTTATAGGAGCATTTCCAGTAGATCCCCTTTAGGGTGCTGGTTATTGTGACGGTCTTGAAGTTACCCATGAAGAGCACCACAGCCCGTGGGACTGCCCGTGAAGGGCTTCCTATACCTAGTTCCTCACTTCTTTGTTCAATTCTTTCCTGCACACACCAACACACAATGGCACTATAAAATAAAATAAAAATTCTGAACTAAAAACTACCTATTACATTTACAATCATGGGTTGCCTCCCAAACAGCACACAATTTAAATTCATGGCGCGACGCATGTGACTTGATTACTCAGACTTCATCAAGCTTGCATTCCATCAGTATTTTCACTTCCTCTGGGACTCCCAAGTACGCCTTGATTTGCTGACCATTGGCTTTGAACCTCTCGCCTTTGTCATTATCAAACTCAATAACACCTGATTGGAATACCTGAGTTGGCCCAAACTATTTGGAACTAAGTTTCTCAAGAATCAGTCGAAACCTTGAGTTGAAGAGCAACACCAAATCACAGGACTGAAGGTACTACTCTCAATATGCTTATCATGATACAACTTGATCCTTTCCTTCTACAACGTCGACCTCTCATACGCTCTCAACTGGAATTCATCCATCGCATTGATCTAATCCACTCTCAGGTTCACTATTTCAATCCATCTGAAGTTCAACTTCTTTAGTGCCTAGAGTGCCTTATGATCCAGATCTACAGACAAATGACATGCCTTTCCAAACACCAACTGATATGGAGACATACCAATATTTGTCTTTGAAGCTGTCTAATATTCCCATAGAGCATCATCCAACTTTCTTGCCCAATCTATCCTATAAGCATTCACTGTCTTTGCCAAAATCCCCTTGATCTCCCGATTCGATACTTCGACTTGGCCACTTGTCTCCCGATGATATGGTATTTCCACCTTATGTTGTTTAACCCCATATTTAGCCAAAAATGCAGTGCACACTTTATTACAGAAATGGAAGCCTCCATCGCTGATAATCTCCCTAGGTGTACCAAACCTTGAGAATATGTTCTTCTTAAAAAAATGAGTAATGCTTTTAGAGTCATTTTCAAGCAGGGCGACTGCCTCTACCCATTTGGACACATAGTCCAATGCCACCAATATGTACTTTTTCCCACAAGAGCTCACAAATGGTCGCATAAAGTCAATTACCAACACATCAAACAGTTCCACCTCCAAAATAGGTGTCATTGTCAATTCATGCAGATCAATTGAGTCCTGATGGATTATATGCCAGTAGTAACAACTTTGGGTTACCTTGTGGGCAGTCAGTACGCCTCCATGATGACCACCTACTGGAGAGGAGTGACACGCTTCTAGGATATGCAACATCTTAGCCTCAGGAATAAATCACTTTATGATGCTATCATCACACACCTTGTACAAATATGGTTCATCCCAAAACTACTTTCCACATCATGTAGGAATTTCTTCCTTTGTTGGAATGTTAGCCCTTCAGGCATCAAATCACTAATAAGAAAGTTAGCAATGTCAGCAAACTAAGGAATGAGATCAAGAGTGGATGATAAGTCCACGATTTGGACTCTTTTAGGGCTTTATTTTTATAGAATTAGTGTCGTCAAATGCATATTTTGTCTCAATAACTGATGAAAAGCCTTGAGTTTCAGGTATTTCGAGTTTGAGGAAAAACATGGACACTACTGGGCAAAAAGGAACAAGGCAACTGAAATACCGAAGAAAAGACAGTCTGAGGATCGCTTAAACCATTAGGCAAGTCGCCGAATGGCTATGGTCTTGCCTAATGTTCTTGTGTGCCAAGCCCTGAAGGGGAAAATCAAGTCGGCAATAGAAAGGAGCAATTGGCGTGTCGCCGATCAATTCTGCGATGCAGTATTCCATCTCCCAGAGTTACAGAACCTGAATTTGATGAAGGTCAATGTAGAAAGGCGATGAACCAGACCAAAGGGTTGATCGCCGAGTGGATCGGTGATCCTGACTAACTACGTAGAGTGACTTCGCAGTACACTTTTTGACAACTATAAATACCTATTTTCATTTTTTAGTTCAGTATCAAGTTTTACAATTCAGAAACAAATTTTTAGAATTTTCAGTTTTCAGAACTTATAGTTTTGGAGACTTTGTTCCTTAGCTTTGAAGATTTCAAGGTTTCCGTTTCCAAAAAATTAGAAGCGGGTATTGAAGATTCTTCATCTTTGATGTGTGTAAAAACAATATTTATCGTATCCATTTGATGGAAACACTTTTCAATATCGATTTCTCTCTCTTTACTATGTCTAGCTAAAACTCCAATTCTTGGGGTGTGATTTCGTGAATATGGGTTGAATTTATTGCTAGGTATTGCTTATAGATAATTATTTTGTTGTTTAAAGGTAATTTCATTCAGTAGTTGTGTTTGAATTTAATGGGGTTGTAGTTGCAAATACAATTTTATCCTTGTGTTTCTGACTTGCTCGAGAGAGAGGTTGTAAAACCAAACCTACTGAATCGATAGTCTATGGTTATTAGATTGTCATGGGTTCAGCTCGAGAGAGTTAATCCTAAACCCTTTCTCATACATTCAGCTTGAGAGAGTGAATGGACTAAGGCGAATGCTGCAGTTCATTGTCGCTTATCGATGTTTGAGAGAAACCAATTTGATTCGGGGTAAATTGTTCGAGAGAAAATTTACCCCCACTAAACTCTTGTCTAGTTACCAATTTATAGCGATTTACAATAAATAACATTTACCCGATTGTTTATTTTAGCCCATATTCCTATCACATCCCAAGAATCCCGTCTCCATATTTACATTTTCATTTTTAATTGTTATTTTAATCGATAATTCATAACAAAACCCCCATTTTTTATAATTGACACTTGTGTCACCGTTTAATTTATCATCTTTTTACTCGTAAATGTGTATAGCTACGATTGACTTGAACACATTTTTTGCTTTTCTATTGATTCCCAATTACAAACCGCTCCCTTGGGACTCGACCCCAACTCACTAGTTGGGTTATATTACCAGTCACGATTATTGGCACTTGAACTGGAAGTAGTGTCCTGATACATGAAATCAGTGGCAACTACTACTTGCTTATCTAGGAATGAGTCATTTATGTCTAACTCAAGTTCGTCCTTCTTTCCTGCCTCCAAGCTACACAAGTTATCAACCACCTGATTTTCACAACCCTTTTTGTCTTTGACTTCGAAGTCAAATTCTTGAAGCAGCACCAATCTTATCAATTTCAGCTATGCATCTTTCTTCACCATTAGATATCAAAGTGTTGCATTATCTATGTGGACTATCACTCTAGTGCCCATCAAGTATTTCCTGAATTTCTCAAATGCATACACCCAGCCAGTAGTTCTTGTTCAGTAACAGTGTAATAGCGTTGTGCTCTGTTTAGTTACTTGCTGGTATAGTAGATAAGGTGGAAGATTTTATTGCGCTTATGCCTGAACATAACTCCCAATGTAGTACAACTGGCATCACACATCATCTCAAATAGTTCCGCCCAATCTAGGCCAATGATCGCTGGGGCAAAGAATAGCTTCTCTTTCAAGCTCTCAAAGGCTTTTAGGCATGCATCTTCAAAGGTAAATTTCACCTCTTTCTCCAAAAGCTTGCACAAGGGATGTGATATTTTTGAGAAATATTTGATGAACTGCCTATATAATCCTGCATGCCCTAAAAAGCTTCGAATACCTTTCACACAAATAGATGGAGGTAACTTTTCAATCACCTCAATCTTATATTTATCTATCTCTAGTACCTTTTGTGACTTCTTGTGACCGAGGACTATACCTTCCTTAACCATGGAATGGCATTTGTCCTAGTTAAGCACTAAATTTGCCTTCTCACATCTCTGTAAAGCATTGCTAAGATTCAACAAACAATCATCAAACGTGTTACCTACCACATAGAAATCGTCCATGAACACTTCCAAAGTGTCCTCTACCATGTCCAAGAAGATGGACATCATACATCTCTAGAAAGCTATTGGTGCATAACATAATCCAAATGGCATGTGTTTGAATGCAAAGGTGACATAAGGACATGTAAAGGGGGTTTCTCCTAATCTTCTGAAGCAATTTATATCTGGTCTTATCCAGAGTATCCATCTAAGAAATAATATCACCCTTTACCAGCCAACCTATCAAACATATGTTCCATGAATAGCATCAAAAAGTGGTCCTTCAACGTCCACTTGTTCAACTTCATGTAATTCTTACATACTCGCCATCCATTGACTTGTCTCTGCGGAATCAACTTATTCTTCGCATTTTCCACTACCGTCATACCACCCTGCTTGGGTACACACTGCACTAGGCTAACCCAATGACTTTCAGAAATAGGGTACACCCCCTGCATTTAACCACTTTATGATTTTATTTTTGACTACCTCTTGCATTGGTGGATTTAACCTCCTCTGGTGCTCTATGCTCGGGGTGCAGTTCTCCTCAAGTTGGATTTTATGAGTACAGATCCCCGGAAGTATCCCAGTGATGTTATCAATGGTCCAACTAATTGCGTTTTTGTACCTTTTCAAGACTTTGACCACAACTTGTACATGTTCCTCATTCAGATCTGCAACCAAAATGAATGGTAAAGTGTTATTAACACCTAAAAGACATACCTTAGGTGACTGGGTAACCATTTAAGTTCTAGTACAGGGGGCTCCTCAATGGATGGATTTGCTGGAGGATTTGGCCTGTTTTTCATATCCAGATCTAACTTCTTTGGAGCATAAGAATGTGATCACATGCCTTGCAGAGCTTTCATAGTATGTACATATTAATTTCGAAAGTCTTCTTCAAAATTCATTAGCATGGCTGCTAATGTTTCAACAACAAACCTCTCGTCAATAGAAGTTCCCGATTCCCTTTCATCAAAGATCTATATCGCAGACACCACATTCATGCCTTGTAGTTTTTTCATATACCTGCATATTTTAAACATTACCTCCTCATTGTTTAGTCTAAATTTAAGCTCTCCGTTCTCAACATCAACTAAAGCTCGACCTGTCGCTAGAAATAGCTTCCCCAAAATTATGGGAACGTAAAAGTCTACTTCGCAATCAAGAATCACGAAGCCTGCTGGAAAAATGAAGTTGTCCACTTTTACAAGTACATCACATAAAATACTAACAACCCGCTTCACTGACCTATCTGCCATCATCAACCTCATGACGGTGGATTTTGGAACCCCCAATCCCAGTTGCTTGTAGATGTTCAGCGGCATCAGATTTATACTAAAACCTAAATTGCATAGGGCCTTTGCAAACTCAAATGATCTTATGGTTCAAGTTATAGTGAAAGCACCTAGATCGTCCTTTTTCTGCACCAGAGATCTTGTAGCAATAGCACTTTAATGATGAATATAGTCAGTTAATTCAAAACATACAACTCTTTTCTTTTTGACCAACTCCTTCATGAACTTAGCATATCCTAGCATCTGTTCCAGAGCTTCCACCAATGGGATGTTCACTGATAGCTGTCAGTATAGATATGAATTTTGCAAATTTCCCATTCTCAGCTTTCTTTTTGTGTCTTTGCAGAAATGGAGGAGGTGATTGTGGTATATGTTGTAAAGGCAAAGTTACCTCAACTTCTTTTTCTTTCACCCCTATTGGATTTACAGTTGGTTGAGCCTCTTCTATGTCATCTACCTATTCAACTTCAACATATTCTTCTTCATTTCTCCCTATAGCATGTTCCTCCTTAATATCTGCAGATTTTGGCTCATTAATGATCTTACCACTTCTGGTGATGATGGCCATGTAGTGTCCATGTTTCTTGGGATTCTGAATAGTGTCACCTGGTAGTGAACCATTCTTCCTCTTGTTCAGTGATGCTAATAATAGCCCCAGTTGTTGCTCTAACTTCTTGATAGAAGTGGTCTGAGAACCCACCAGTTGACTCATACTGGAGAAGTCCCTCTTCTTTTCTTTCACACCTGAATCAGTAGACTCAACTTTTTGTAACACTTTGGCTAACATATCTTCTAGTTTTGATCCACTGGAACTACCACCTTTCGGTCTCTATTACCTAGGGGGTACATAAACACCAATATTTTCATTCATGTAGCTATCTCTATTCTTCCAGTTGCCTTGTTCTCTATTTGCTGGTCTTTCATATTTCCCTTCTCAAGAATAGTTCCGACCATGGTTTCTAAAATTATATCCTTGGTTTCCTGAGTTATAATTCTGGAAACCCCCTTGGTTTCCAAAGTATTGGGCCTCCTCATCTAAGTCGATATCCTGATCTTCATACATGTTTGAGGCTCCTACAACATTTACCTTCTCAAAACCTTCCATGCTATGTTTTGTGAGTAGATCCATCTGGGTTCTCATGTGAGCCATATCCTGATCCCTTTCTTCTACTCTCATGTTTTTCTCAGCAGAAAGTTCAAAAGTGAACCCAAGATCTCTTACCTCAATATCCCTATTGTGCCATGCTCTATTGTTCTTTCACACTTCATCCATCAGTTGCATGATTTTTGGGAATGGCTTCCCCATGAATGATCCTCCACATACTACATCAACAACAGGCTTAGTAACATTGTTTAATGATCTATAAAAAGTTTGTTTCAAATATCTCTTGGTGAGACCATGATTCGGTCATTGTATCAACTTTTGGCTGAATCTCCATTAAGTCTCATGCATTGCCTCCCCTAGTAATTTCTTGTGGGCACTTATCTCATTTTTCATCTATAACTCTTTTGATTTAGGGTAGAATCATTCCAGGAAGACCTCATTTAATTCATTACAAGTCCTGACTGAATTATCTGTCAACTAGTTGAGCCAATTGGTTGCCTCCCCAGTGAGAGACTATGGAAATAATCTCCACCACATAGATGTCTGACTAACCCCAGGAATTTCATGTCATTTACATATGTCCATGAAATTCATTATATGTTGATTTGCATCATCAGCAGGTGCACCTCTGAACATACCTTTCAAGGTCAACAATTGAATCATTGTGTCGGTGATTGTAAATTTCAAACTTCGAGGTAGTGCAGGTAGCACTATTGCTCTGGTGGCTCCAGCTACATCCAAATCTAAGTCATCCTCTTCGAACACCATGTGAGCTTGTTGTTGTGCTTGACCCCTTGGAGCTAGTGGTCGTCAGTGGGGAGGAGCTATCTCTTCCACTCCTTCGTGTTCCTCCACCACCCAAGGCAGGTTGTTCACAGCATGTTGATGAGCACCTCTTGCAACTGTCTTAGCCTAGAGTCCCAATCTTTGCCTCTTAGCCTCAAGTTCCTTTTTATTCACAATCTTACAGATAGTGTTTGCTAAGTTCAAGATTGTAAGGAATCAATGGACCTCTCTAACTTTTGGTATTGGGCATGCACTGTTGACCTTACTTGTCTGAGACATAGACAAAGAACAAGACGTAAAATTAGGAAATATAACTACAATTTGAATAATTGCTAGTAAAACTCTTCAGAATAAAAATTCCCCGTCACCGCTGCCTAAATTTGATACGTCCAAACATACACTTCAATTAAGAAGTATAAATGATCGAAGTAAATTTGTAGAACTTAACATGAGTAGAGGTTGATCCCATAGAGAATTTCTTTATAGAAATATTTTCACAGTCCCGTTTATCTAAATGTTGTTATTATTTCCATGAGAAGGTAATTTTGTAATGTAAATTGGGTTTAGTTATAAGGTTCAGGTAACCAATATTGTTAAAAATATCTAGATTAACAATAAATAGAGTCTTGAATGTAAGGTTGTGTTGATAAATAAATGAAACCATAGTTGTGTTTCCCATGAATTTACAATCTAGTGTTGGTTCATGAACGTGTTTCAGGTAATTTATTCTTTTCATATTACAGTGAGTTAAATGTATCTAACACTTCTTAGTCTAGTTAGATAACTTCCACTCAAATCCTCTCGGTCCTAGAGTAATACAATATTTAACCCTCACATATTATTATATTAAAGTTGTCTTCTCTGGAACTTAAACTTTTACTCCATTTTATCATATTAACTTGACTTTTTCCTAACTACCATTTTTTTGTCGAACAATTGATAGATAAAGGCTAGTTCTAACACATCCACTCATTCAAAGTAATGAATAACGAAAGTTGAGTTACGCTCTGCAAATATAAATCACCTTCTACTCCTTTTATGAATTTACACTTAGATTTTAGTCATAGTTCCCACAACCCTAGTTATGGTGTTTAGCCCCTCATGCTTGCAATTAAATAAGAAAAGATATGTAATAGATGCATTTAGAAGAATCACTTATGAAGATTTGAAAATTCAAAGATAATTGATATTCAAGAATTAAATTAATCTCTCGATCCAGTCCTTAATCGATAAAAACTAAGGTAGAGAACATTTAGAAAGTAGTCGCTCATTCCCAATATGACGAGAAAATTCAAAATTACATCCTTATTAATTCAAAAAGTCTGTCTAAAAAGAGTCCTACTCAAATTAGGAATGAATTTTTCAGACTTATCACTGACAGTACGACGACCCATCGAGGGCTTCACGTTTCGTGAAGCCCTCCATGGTCCTTAATTGGCAATCTCAAAACACATCTCTTCAAATCCGGTCCACTGGAAATCCACCACGGGTGGCATCACAGACTGTTATGATAACCATGGCTCGTGAAGCATTCTATGGTCTTTACTCGGTCCACCAAAATGTAACTCTCCAAGACCTCTTCACTAGAATTTCTTCAGGGTCAATATCATACACCGTTGCAGGGACCACGACCCATCAAAGGCGTCGTGGTCTTAATTTGATCTTTGGTTTGCAACCTCCAAATCTCCATGTTTACTACTTCATTACCACGAGTCTTATCAAGGCTCGTCTAGAGGACCACAACTCGTCTAGGGATATGTGGTATTCACTTGGACTTTAGTCATAACCATCCCAATTTCTAGGTGCACTACCTCATCACCACGGGTAGTATGACGTCCCATCAATACACTTGATTCTACTATTAATCCAAAGTTTTGAGCATCACAGGTGCCAAGATTTCACGGCACATAAAGTGCTTAGATATCCAGGTTGGTTGTGTATTCCTAATGTTGATGACTTGAGAGTGTAAATCTTATCAGAAAGTCATTGCTCTTGATATTCCATTCAAACAGCAGCCAATAATGTACCATGTCTTGCAGGAGACCTATTGGTGGAATGGGATGAAGAAGGATATTTCGGAATTTATTGCTAAATGTCATAATTATCAACAAGTTAAAGTTGAACATAAATATCCTGAAGGTTTATCTCAAGATATTAGAATTCCTACTTGGAAGTGTGAAGATTTGAATATGGACTTCGGTGTTCATTTACTATGCACCCACTGGCAATATGACTTGATTTGGGTTATGAGAAATCGAATAGAAATATCAGCTCATTTCATCCCCATCAAGGTTTATTATTCGGCGGAGGACTATGCTAAGTTGTATTGGAGGGAAATGGTTAGGTTGCATGGAGTTCCCATATCCATTATCTTCGGTCACGGTACCCAATTCACTTCTCAGTTTTGGAATTCTTTCCAAAAGGGTCTTGAAACTTGTGTGAAGCGTAGTACGACTTTTCACCCTAAAATTGATGGGAAAGTGGAGTGTACAATCCAAACATTGGACGATATGTTGAGAGCATGTGTAATTGAGCTCAAGGGTAGTGGGTATTATGACTTACCTTTGATTAAGTTTGTATAGAACAATAGTTATCACTCAAATATTGGGATGGCTCTATTTGAGCCTTTATATGGTAGGAAGTGTAAATATCATATAGGTTGGTTTGAAGTGAGTAAAGTTGCTTTGATATATCCCGAGTTGGTACATAAGTGTATGGAGAAAGTTTCACTTATTAGAGAGAGGTTGAAAATGACTCAAACTCGGAAAAATCCCTATGATGTTGTTAGAAGGAGAGACCTTGAGTTTTATGTTCATGATTGGGTCTACTTGAATATCTCGCCCATGAATGGTGTGATGAGGTTTGGGAAGAAAGGAAAACTTAGTCCTTGTTATGTGGGCCCACATAAAATTTTGAGGCGTATTGGCGAAGTTGCTTATGAACTTGATTTCCCTAATGATTTGGCATCAGTGCATCCAGTTTCCCATGTCTCCTTGTTGAATAAATGTGTTGGAGATCTGCATCTATAGTTCCCTTAGAAGGTTTGGGAGTTAAGGAGAATTTTTTTTATGAGGATGTTTCGGTTGAGATTTTAAACTGGTAAGTTAAGAAGTTGAGAAACAAAGAAGTTGCTTTCGTAAAGGTTCTTTGGAAGAATCAGTTAGTTGAGGGTGCTACTTGGGAGGCCGAGGTCGATATGATGTCCCATTATCCTCATCTCTTTCCTTTCGTCCCTACTCTAGCTTGAGGTATTCAGTTCTTCATGGTTTTACACTTTTGGTGTCATGTGTCATAGATATTACCCTAATTACGTCATTTATGCATGTTCACGAAATGCTTAAATATTGAGAAAATGAGTTAACTTGATTGTTTTTTTCATGATTATGTGCATTTAAGTATGAGTTGCATATAGACTTCATGAGATGATTTTGAACATGCTTTAGCTTGGAGTTGATGGTTCTTCCTCGAATATGTGCATTTATATGACTACATTCATGATGTGCTATTAGGCTAAGTTTCGACCCTCTTTATGATGCCTTGAATATTATTCAAAGATTAATGTTCCCAAGGGGGAGATAATGTAACACCTCGAATTCAAAAAGATGAGAAATTGCAGCTTTTTAGGATCTGGTGCCAGTACAAACGGAGCAACGAGCAGTCAATGGTCTGACACATGGTCTGTAGGTAGGCATGTAGTTGGCCAGTCTAGTTTTGTTAAACTGTAAAAGTTTCAGTATTTTCATATGATTTACTAGGACGGTCCATTGGCCTATGTACGAGTGATAGGTAGGTCTCGTAGGTGAGTCCCACACTTAGAGAAATTTTAGAATCAAAAGTCGAGACCCAAGGTGAGGGTGCACGACCTATAGGTGGGCCCATGGATCGTGCATGGGTTCCGTCGATGCGGGTCCAAGATTGTTGGTTTCCGAACTCACCAACGACCGACCAGGATGGTCCGTGGTCTGATAAGCAGACCGTAGGTTTGGCCGTTTGTGAGGTCGGCAGTTATTTATAAGAAGTACTTTTGGGTCTTTTCCTAATTATTCTAACCTAATACTATGTCATTTTAAATTCTATTAGAGATCCTATATAAACATTTTTACCCTCAAAACTCCCCAATTGAATTCATTCTACCAAATTCCTAAAAGAAGCCCAAGTTCATCCTCTCTAATATTTGTCTCTCTAGAAGCTTGAAGAAGAAGACTGGGGTTTCAATTCAAGTCTCAAATTTCACCATTGATTTCAGCCTTCCGGAATATATTATTCACCAATGGAGTCTTGTCCTCCATAGGATTCCTAAATTCTCCCATTTTCACAAGGTAGAACCTCTAATCGAAGTTAGAGTTTTTACTCAATCACATGGGTTGCTTTCAATTTTTGTATTATTCATTGATTTATGTCTTGTTATGCAATGAATTGAAGAAATTGAATGTTTCTAATTTGAATCCCCACGAACCCATGTGAAAGCTTTTGAATCATGAAAGATGAGTTTATGAAGATGTGCATGTTATTATGAAATTGATGAAAATGATTTACGACTTGCTTTGAGAGTGAAGCATAAATGTTGTTGTTATTATGACAGGATGTCTCACATAGAATATTGATAAGGTTGAAAGGTCTTCTCACCTAATTGAATAAAGACGTAATGAGGTCAAATGATACGTAGCTTGAATTGGTTACTTGTTGTGTCTCTCCATGGATAATCAGGCAAGCGACAATTACCCATGACCTCCAATAATGAGAAAACCAGTGATTACCCATGTGTCATAAATGTAAATAAATGATAAGACTAATCAATATTTCGTGGGATTTATGCTTAGCACCGAGTGGAAAATTGGCGATTATCCCTATCCCATAAATTATGTGTCACCATAGGTTGTCTAGATATACATCAGCTAGTGGATCCACGTATGCTAAGAAGCTTATGATTCTTACCTTGGCAAGTAAGAAAACCTCTTTTCGGTGTGGGATAGATACTTGATTCCATGTTAATGGCTCACATGGTCTTAAATATCGGTTAAAGCTAAATCTCCCACAATAAAGAATCTTCAAGAAGTATATCACATGTGTTTTAAGATGGTTTCTATTTGCATTGACCATGATTATGATTGTGTTTTCTAACCTCTTATCTTATGTTTTAACTTGGCTTTTGCATATCATGAAAAGTCCTTTATGCGTGATTTCCATAGTTTATGCATTGCTATCGTACTTGGTATATATTTTGTACTAACGCACACTTCTGCCTACATTCATCAAAATGTAAGGTTTGATGCTCTAGTTGTGCATCTCCATGGCTAGAGATTTAACAAATATTGAAGATTGGAGAGTCCTCATGTTTTGAGGATAGAGCCTTTATTTCATATTTTCTTTAATTTCAGTATTTTGTGTGATGTATGGGTTACGTCTCGGTCACTTTTGATGTACTAGATGGCTTTGAGACTATGTTAGACTTCCGCTAAATTTTATAAACTATTCTACTTTAAAATTTCCTTTTAAACTCTCTTAAACTCTATTTTCTTGTATAATATATGTCCAGTGGCATGTATAGGGCCTCTTAGGGTCTTATACTCCATGTCACATCTAGGGTCTATTGTGGGTCGTGACACTACTGGGTAGTTTAGATACTTCATAATCCTAATAGATGCTTCTTCTATATGATCTCATGTGTGCCTATAGTCATGCCACAATTTTTTGGTTGCAAAATTAATTGCACAACAATATTATTATTGACAAAATTTTCTTATAATCAGATTAAGTCTATTCGTCTCGATAAATTATTATCACATGTCAATTGGGATTGAATAAATCCAACATTAAAGTTAATGAAATAGTGTAAAACAAGGCTTATCAATTTGAATGTGCAGTTTATCGTAATGGGGTCATGACTTACGTCTAAAAGAGGTAAAGTAACTGAAAAGAAATAGTTTCAAAATATACTCCCAGAGTATAATCGTAAATTAAAAATTAACCAAAGCAGAAAACACATGTGAAGATAAACTTGGAGTTTACTAGTAAAATTAATTTTATCCGTTGGTATGAATGATTTATCCTTCCAAACACTATACATATTAAATATTAAACATATATTGAAGACCTACAAAATTCTTCAAGAATTATATTTGTTGCTTGTTCTCGTGATAAGTTGTTAGATCAATAAATGTTGAGACTAAATTCCTAAATAATGAAAGTATGAAAGGTAAATATGATACCGTTCACTTGTCAGGTGATTTGTTGAATTAGATAAATTTTTAAAAAAATCATATGTGAATTTATTGTCAGCTTGTAGTTTGACATTAGCAAAATTGTTTGTGCAAAAATAATTGAGTTAAAAGTATAACTTTCAGAATATGTAATCAAGGCAATTTATCTTTATAATTTTGATAAATTTTAAGTTTATGTGACACGAAACACCTTACGTATATAATAAATTATTTCTTATGAGAACATAACTTCACGGTCTGAAATATAATATATTGCATACAAAAGTAATTGTATGCATAGTTCAATAAATTATGATCAATTTTTCTCTGAATTTGTTTATGTAGAGGAAGAAATACTTTTCTAATTTTTAATGTGTGATATATGATTAATGAATATATCATGATATATGAACAAAGATAAATTTAATAAAGTAATTATATATACATTAGTTTTTCTAACATAAGGAGGAATATATTAGCAATCAGGATTTGCAAATGCTCATATTGAATGTCATTGAAGGACAAAGTCTACAACGTACATAAATCATGATAGACCAATTGTTTATTAATAAAATAATCCTTTAAAAGGGGAAAGAGAAAATGATTAAAATGATCATAATGAGAAGGTAATGGGTTGTTGAATAGCCTACGGCACAACACTTCATGAAACCTCAAGAGAGGGATAGTTATCTGAAAATAATGAAGTGATGAGATATCAATAAGTAATATAGTATTGTAAACCGATACAAATGATATATTTTCCCAATATCTTTGATTCAATATGTTGTAATATTGTAAAAGATTAGAAGGATATGAATTCTATGATCTATTAAAACATGATGACATATAAAACTAAATGGATCCACTTCATTTATCAATCAAGTGGAATGTTCCATCGTAGAAAGTGTAAAGTTTATTTGACTTGTAGTTTAGACACTAGAAGATGTCATACATTTAAAATTGAATGTTGTCAGTTTACAAAATTGATATATCTAAAGGATTCAAAACGTAGCATATATAAGTTTTTGGAAAACTCGATTGTAATTCTCATATGGATTAAATCAATCGGAAATCTTTCGCATTGTTATTCAAATTCATTACCTGAATATAATTGGAAGTTTTGAAGAGTTTTATAAAGTATTATATTTTTTGCTTAAACAAGTTGAAATTTTTTTATCCTGAAGGATTGATTCATAAAAGGTGATAGAATGAAACATATTTTGTCAAAACTTTTCTATACGCATGAGCTCCAACAGAATTATGATATCAACATGGAATATATTTTTTTCATGTAATAATATAAGTGATTTATTCACCAAATCTCTACCAAATATAGCTTTCTAGAAGATGGTACACATGCTTGTAATGCAAAGATTCAAGTCATCGGATTAATTTTCTCACTAGGGTAGTTAATACACGATGTACTCTTTTTCCCTCACAGTGTTTTGTCCATTAGGCTTTCTTTATAAGTTTTTTAAGGAGACATCTAAAATGAGTATTATTAGATATGTGTACTCTTTTTCTTTTACTAGAATTTTTCCCAATAGAACTTATATAGTATGATTTTAACGAGGTGCATAATATATCAATAAACATTTAAGGGGGAGTGTTGTAAATATATTGGTATTAAAGTGAATTGTCTATTATGTAGATTCATTGGGAGAACAGTTAGGTGTCCTACTTGGAGATTAAGTCAATTCTCCCCTATAAATTAAGGTATTTTCCTTCATTATAATTCATCACTGAATATACCTCATTCCATGAGTATCATTCAACATGAATAAGATGTCTTTTCTTTTCTCCCTACTACTTTCTGCTTATTATTTTATATGGTTTCAAAACAAAGTTTTTATGATAATATTATTATTATTTTGGATAGTGCACAAGTAACCCCTAGACTATGACCGAAATATTAGAGACACACCTAAACTTAACTAGGGTCCTATTGCCCACCTAAAATCATTTTTCGTATTTTTGTGCATCTTTATTGCCAATGTGGCACCTTCAACCACCCAAGTTGGTTGTATTTGTACACATGTGTCTGTCACGTTTGTATATTTTTTAAAATTTTCCCTCAAAAAACACTTTATTCTTAATTAGTTTATCTTGTATTTAAATTAAGTTAATACACATTTGTTACCATGTATCGAAACTTTGTTTTTGCATTCATTCATTGTTTTTTCTCTTTTATTTTTCTAGTGATTTTATTTACTCTCTTTTTTTTTTGTCTTTCGCTTTAATTTGATTTCAAATTTAATTTTGTGTCTTATATTTAAAATAAGTTAATTTCAAATGGATATTAACACAAGTGACTACAATGAAATAAAACATAAAAATTTAAAGGACATTTTTAATTTATTTTTTTAAAACTATACACATAATTTTTTAAAAATAATTAAAATTTAAAAGATAATAAATTAATTTAAAAAGAGTTTAATGTCTGAAAGAAATCAAAATAAATATTTTACAATGAAAGAAATAAAAATAATTAAATATATAAAAGTTTAATATAAATAAATATGTATATTAACGAATTATAAATTATCAATTAAAACATTACATGTGTGCATCCATCAATTGCCTTCAAGAGAGTATGCACACTCTCTATGCCATGTCATTATTTATAGTGTATTTATTCCATTTTATATTAGTTTAGGGGATAATAGAAAGCTACTTAATTGTAGGGGACAATCTACTTAATAAGGAGATTGTCACCAACCAATCTCCATATTTCTTTTGTTGTTACCGAATCTTGTATTTTTCTTGTTAGCCACTATTTTACTTGTGTATTATCTGTTCTTATAATAAATTCGTTATATACAATATATGGTTCAAATGATAATAAACATTTATATACTGAATATAATTCTTTCCTATTTATTTCCCATCTTATTTCTGCATTAGTAAATGTTCCTGAATAATATCTACAATGATGTTCTATTTTTTCTTCTCCATACCTGTATTTTAATACTCCTCCATAACTTTTTTCACTGGCATCTGATTCTACTATATAAGTACATTTTTTATTTTCATCCAGAAAATATAGTTTAGATAGGTTCTTACATAATAATTTTACTTTTTGTATTTGTGTTTGGTCCTTTTTGTCAAACTGGTATTCTATGTCTTTCTTTAATTTTTATTGTAATGGTTTTAAATTATCTGCTAATTTTGGTATGTATTCTCTTACTTGATTTACTAGTCCTAAGAATGATTGTAATTTTTTTTTTGTGTCTAGTTGTTCATTTGAGTTAATTATTTTTTGTACTATATGTGTTTGCATTTTTATTCCATTTTTATCTATCTATATTCCTAGGAATTCTATTTGGTTTTACATTATGTCTGCTTTCTTTTTAGTTAGACTTATGCCTGAATATTCTATAATATATATGAATTTTTCTAATAATCTTATGTGTTCATCTTAGGTTTTAGAATATAGTAATATATCATCAATATATACTACACAATTTTCTAATTGTTTAAAGTAGTTATCCATAAAGTGTTGATATCTACCTGGTGCATTTTTATATCCAAATAGTAATACATTCCATTCATAAAATCCTTGTGGTACTGTAAATGTCGTAAGTTTTTTAGATTCTTCTTCTAACTTTAAGTGGTAAAATTCTAATTTGCAGTCAAATTTACTAAACTAATTATATCCTTGTATTTGTCTTATTTTTAATATTTTATTTGGTATCGGGTAATTATATGTTTTAGTTTTTGCATTTAAATTTCTATAATCAATAACCATTCTACTTTTTCCTCCTTTTTGTTCACTATGTTTATTTACTATAAATGTTGGGCTTGTATGTTTGCTATTGTTTTCTTGTATGTACCCTTTTTCTAGTAATTCACTTATATGTATCCTAAATTTTGTTAAATCATTAAAGTTATATTTTAATGGTTTTTGGGTTATTATACTATTATTTTATCTATTAGCTCAATTTTTATTTTTGTTTTATGTTTTTTCCATCCTTGTAAAGGATCTTCACTATATAATAATTCTAACTTATCTTGGATTATTTTACTTTATCTATAGAGAATATAATTAATATCTTGGGGTCTTCCTCTTTTATATTTTCTAATTTTTGTGTAATTTTTTCACTTCCTTTTATCCATTCTGTTGTTTTTCGTTTTTTGTTATTTACTCTTTTTGCTCCTATTTTTTGTTTACACGGTGTTGTGAACCACCAGTGTGTTTTTGTTATTATATGTGGGTATAATTTTTGTAAAAATGGCATTCCTAATAGCATATCTTTTGTAGTGAATTCAAAGTTATATATTTCTTCTATAGTTAATATCTTATCTCATATTTGTATTTTTATATTTTTTGCCTTATATGTGATAATGCTTCCTTCATTATTAAATCATGTTACTACTATCGGTGTTTTTAATTTTTCTCACTTATCTTCTGGTAAACAATTGTATTTACATATATTAGTTTCTGCTCCCGTATCTATCATTGGTGTATAATATCTGTTGTAATATCTCTCTATTATTATCTTTGCAAGTATATATGTTTTCATATATTTATCATACTAAAGTCCTTTTTATTATTACTCTTTTATTTTCATAATTTATTATTAACTGTTTGTCTTCTAGATTATATGGTTTTACTTGTTCTAGCCATTTTATTCCTAAAGTGATATTTTCATCTCCTTGATATATTTTAAATTTTATTAATTTTATGTGAGATTTCGATGTTATCTAGGGGTTACTTGAGTCTTATCTCTTATTATTTTAGAAACCTTTACTAAATGCTGATATATATATATATATATATATATATATATATATATATATATATATATATATAACTGATGTTTTAATAACCTAAAAAGATTGCTATAAAACAGGATCAATGCATCCAAAATTTTGCATATACGTATATCTTGCTAATACCATAAACATCAACATCTCTCTTTCAATCATCATAACTTATTCTTCCCAAAGTTATAAAATACCACACACAAAAACTTATTTTTAAGGGATGGAGGAGATGTGGGAAAGAAGGATGAAACTTCTCGATGATGGGCTGATAGACATATTGAAGCGATTGCCAGCAAAATTTGATATTACAAATGATTCCGAATCATATCAGATTCCAAATCATACAGATTTGATTCCGAATCATATTACAAATGATTCCGAATCATATCAGATTCCAAATCATACAGATTTGATTCCGAATCATATCTAATATGATTCCAAATATCTGAAATTATTCTAAATGATTCGGTAAAATATTCTAATTTGACTAAGCACAATCATACCATTGATATTGTGCAAGATATGATATGATATTTTGCTAGAATCATGTTTGTACCTTTGTATATAAATACTGGATAGTTTATCCATTGCAACAGACAGAAATACAAAATAGTTTTCAACTCTTTTTGGTCTTTGATTTATAAATTCTGATTAGTGGCTAGAGACATGAGTGACCGTAGGATAACCACATGTCATAGTATGAAACTAATGTCAGTCCCCTTTTTCTATCGATAGGGTTTTTCTAATTTATGTGATTGTATAGAAAATATGAATATTTTCTGTTTATTTCAAAGTCATCACTTGGAGTTGAGTTGTGGTGTTTCAAGTCAAATTTTTTATTTAATCCCTAATTAAATGAAAATGACACTTTATATTAGTCTGTAAACTAGAAATTTGGGTAAGGAAATTTACTAACCGAGAGGAAGGTATTAAGAACCCCTCGAGTCCCATGGTTCTTGTATGCTCTCTTTTATCGACTCATATTTATCATAAAATATTTTTAATAGATTATTCCACGTCATTATTTTCTCACATCTTTATTGTTAAAATTTTATTTGTCTCCACCTATATGCATAACTGGATTCTTTGTCTTCATAATTGGAGTCATAATTCTCTTATATAGAGAAAAGACATAAAATCACCACTGAAGTTGTCTCGAATTTTCAAAAAGACACCTTAATTTTATGGGTGTCCTACTACCCCATTGAACAATTTAAGAGTGTTATAAATATCCCACTTTTCACCCAACCTCAATTGCAAGAAAAGAAGTGCAATCACGCACCAATTGTTGTTTGCCACGTATTAAATTTTTAAATTTTAAATTTTGAATTTCAATTTCATTTTCAATTTTTCTTCTTCAACCTTCATTCCTCTACACGCCCCAAATGAAGAGAGGAAGTGTGAAAATTTTAAATCCTCTTTCATTTTCAATTGAAAATGAACCTAAAATAGCAGCCAAAAAATCTCTATTTTCTTTTTCAATCTTAATCCTCTTTCTTCTTCAACCTTCATTCCTCTAAAGTAGCAGCCATTGCCGCCTTCGATGTACTCCATGATGCTTCCTTGTTATAGCACTATTTTCTCCATTAAATCATCACTAAAGCAAGTTAATGGAGTTCTATATTCAAACCAAAAATAAAAATAAAAATAGAGTTTCATAGTACTCTCTAATCAATCGAATAATGGAGTTTACATTTGTTTTTGTTTTGTTATAAAAAAAGATGATAAACGAAGTTAAAGAAACAAAGAAAAGCAAGAGATAAGAAAAAAAGTGATAAAAATGGATGAAGTAAATGGATCTTCTAAGTTGAAGAAGATGAAGAAAAGTCTATTGGGTTGTTGAATTTGGATGCAGAAGTTAATGGAAAGAATGAATTACGAAAGTTAAAGTTAAAAAATATAAGTAACTAAAAGAAAATAATATTTTTAATTAAATAAATGTTAAAATAAATATTTATTTATTTTTTGGCTTGACTCACGCCCCAAATGGAGATTGAACTACACTCTTCTGCCACTTAGGCTCATAATGAGACAATAAATTTATTATAAATAAGAATAATGGGGTAATAGGACCCCCGGAAAGTTTAAGTGTCTTTATGAAAATTCTGAACAAGTTCAATGGTAACTTTATGTCTTTTCTCTTTTCATGCACCTTATAATTTTACCTATAAGTATTATTTTATTTTAATGAAAATTAAATATATTATCGGACAAGGTGCATATAACACCTCAGAAATAGGTAAGTTGTTGGAATCTGAAAAGTTGCAAAAGAGTTGTTGGTTCTAGTTTGAACGAGATCACCTACGCTTCGTAGATTGTGGTCCTAGAAGCAGAGTTGGAAAAATCAGAAATTTCAAATCCTAGAGGTGTTCCTACTGACCAATAGGACGGTCTCTAGGGAGTTATACGAGTCGTAGAACTTAGCTCTTCGATGGTATCCAAACTTACTGAAATATTGAGACAACTTTCAGTTATGTGGAAGGGACCTACGAGCCATATGTTGATCTACGAGCCTTAGACCCTTGATAATCCAAATTGACCGGGAAGTTGGTATCATGTACTCGATCTTTAGTAGACTAGTATGGTTCGTACATGGTGCCCGTAGAGGGAATATAGCAACGTCTAAGTATGGTTAGTTCAGTCTTTTCCACTTCACTATTCCTAAACCCTTGAGTTTTTACACCTAATTAAGGTTCTTATCAGTTTAGTTTGACCATAAAACTCTCATTAACACTTCCAAGCCTTAGAGCAAGGAACCAATCGGAGAAAGCTGAAGTTTTCAAGTATTTTTTCAAAGTTCTTAAGCTTCTTCAAGAACTTCGTTCTTCTAGGTATGTAATACTATTCATATCTTAAAGAGGGTCTTTGGAATGTTAACTCAACCCAGTTTGTATATAATATGAACATACATATCTATATTATTTGGAGTAGTATTAAGCACCAGTTTGGGGTAAGAGTTAATATAACTAAAATTCCATAACCAACGCCATCGACATAGGAAGGATCGTACCGCAACTCGGGTGATTCCTCACCTCCCTCAAAAAGGCCATTTGTGGATCCATAAGTAAAAGTTGTGTTCAATACACCAGAAAGGCATAGGGAAGCTCTGGCAACCTGGGTAAGTGATTTCACGTATCGGGACACTTCATCCAATTCTAAGAGCCAACGATCGTTAGTCATTAATATAACCCAACTAAGTGAGTTATGGACGAATCCCACAGGGAGTGGTACATATTTGAGAATCAATTGCCAAGTAAAAATATATTCAAGTCAATCATAGGTAAAGACATTTACGAATAAAAGCATAATTCAAGTTAAGGGGTGGCACAAGTGTCAAATAACAGGGGGGTTTTAGATTGTAACTATCAACTACAACAACAAATAACACGAATAAACAAGTATAGAGACAAGTTCTTGGGATGTGATTGGATTATGGTCTAAGGTAGGAAAATGGGTAATTGTAACTGATAGTAAATATCTTTAAACTACTAGCAATGACTTCCTCTTTAATTACTTCATTCTTTCCATATCCCTCTCCTTTGTTCTCAGTTACTCATCAAATGACACTGAATTCATATCTTTAAGTTAAACAGACTCGTGAATATGGCAGGGCGGTACACTCTGATCATCAACATAGTAATATGATGCGTCTGTTGAAGCCAAGAACATACCTATAAGAGGATTTCATAATTCTAGAGGCGCCCATGCCATCCTTACCTCTTTTTACAAATGATCTGGGCATTTTCCTTTGGGCTAGGATGGTTTATGTTGTCTCACTCTTGGATAGAGTCCATTACCTATCTCTTTTTGTTTGAATGAGACTATCTGATGTCCTTTCTTCTCAAACTAAATGTAATATGTGTGCTAAATCTGGAAGCTGAAAAATAGAAGTTATAGTAGTTTCAGCTATTCGATTCGAATGACTCCCCTCACTTGCTTTGGAATATGGATTTTTCATTCCTACCTTTATGGGAAAGATCATATCTTCTGCGGTGGAATGGAAGAGAAGTAATGAAACATGCGATGGGTAAATCAGTAAATAAGCTAGACTTAGGTGGGGATAAACATTCTTTCGAACAATTTACACCTAATCAAGTTGGTTTCTCTCGAACACCTACAAGCAGCATTTAAGAACAACCTACACTTTAGCCCATTCACTCTCTCGAGCTGAATGTGTGGAAAAGGGTTTAGGATTCAGTCTCTCGAGCTGAACCCATGACAATCCAATACCCACAGACCATCAATTCAATAATGTTGGTTTTAAAACTGAGCAAGCCAAAAACAAGAAGGTAGAGTTGCATTTACAACTACAACCCTTAAGATTAAGCCATAATTACTGAATGAAATCACTTTTAAACAACATTTAAACTATCAATTAACAATACCAGTAGCTAAATGAACCCATAATCACATAATCACACCCAGAGAATTGGGGATTTAGCTAGACATTATAAAAAGATAAAAATCGTTACCAAATTGTGTTTCCATCAACTGGGTAAGATTAAATTCGTTTTTACAAAGGTCAAGGTTGAAAAATCTCAAAGATTCACTTCCAATTTCTCAAAAATGGAAATCTTCAAATCTTCAAAGCTAAGGAAAAATATTGTCTCAATATTCTTAGTTCTAAGCTTCTCAACTTCAAAACTGATAATTATGAACATTAGCTACTAAGATAGATATTCAAAAATGTATTTATAGTCGCCAAAAATGTGTTGCGAAGGACCATTCAGTGCAGTATGTCAGGATCGCCGATCCACTTGGTGATCCACCCTTTGGTTAATTCCATCTCGGTGATCCACCCTTTGGTTAATTCCATCGCCTTTTTGCTTTGTCCTTCAACATCTTTAAGTTCTGTAACTTTGGGCAATCTAGCAATGCATCGCGAAATCGTTTGACGACACGCCGAATGCTCTTTTCTATCGCTGACTTGATTTTCTCCGTTAAAGCTTGGCACACTGGAACTTTAGGAGAGATCATGGCCATTCGGCGACTCGTCCAATGGGTTAGGCGATCATCATGCCTCCTTTTCTTAGTTCTTTCAAGTGCCAAATACCTGAAAATCAAGGATTTACATCAGTTATTGGCACAAAATATGCATTTGAGGACACTAAATCTATTAAAATAAAGCCCTAAATGAATCCAAATCATGGACTAATCAACACCCCCAACTTAAACTTTTGCTTGTCCTCAAGTAAAATTGAAGTTCAGTAGTTCAAAAAGGATGTCACAAACAGTGCTACATAAGACTCAATCATGAATGCAAATAAAAAGACTCAACTTACTCATGCAAGGATCAATTGTGCATTCTAAGATTCAAGTTGTGACTCACCATTATCAATGACTCGCAAGCTCACAATAAGTGCTTCAAATGCAAGTTCAAGCTCAACAAAGGTACTCAAATGCCCTCACACAAAGAATGAATCCATATTCACACAAAATGGTTCAACAATTTAAAGCTCCGGAATCAGATGCAACAATCACACTCACAAATATGAACACAATGCATGACTTCACCCATAGGTTTGCCTATATTTTATAACAAACAATTGCTTTAGCTCACTCAAGATCAAAAAGGTCTTTTCAAGGCTTGTAATGGGGCGGAGTGTAAAGGTATGGTCATTTAGGCTCAATTTCTGTAATTCTCATGAAATGTGGTATGAACAACACTTTATTTCCCTTTATTTATCATTCTCATTCATGCTCAAAAGTCACCACATTATTCACTTTCAATGGAATACCGGACACCCCATTTTCTTTATACCTTAACAACTTTATTCCACAACTTTTTCATTCTTTTTTCTTTTTCATTCTTTTCTTCTTGTTCTCTTTTTTTTATGGAGGGGTTCCATCCTTCTCAAAATCATGGGTCAAGGGGACTTCCTTGCATTTCTTGATTTACCTTCTCTTTTAACTACACCCCAACTTAGGCTTTTTGTCTAAGTTGGCTATTCCAAACAAACCACAAATCATGAGGATTGTGGGTAGTGGATAAAGAAAGGTCACAATTTCATCAAGTTTCTTCCAAGAAAAGGTTAAGGCTCAAAGGGTGTTCAATCGAGGTTCACACACTCACAAGGTAGGCCATAGAAAAAGGTATAATGTCAAATTGTTTCCCACTCTTCAAAGTTGCCTAAGATCATCTCAAGCGATTGCATCACTTAGTCAACTGGACCAACAGGGAAAATTCTAGGTGTCATCACACATGGTTCACAATAAGCTCATCACACAAGGCATTGACACCAATGTCAAACATGACTCCACACTTTCGCTAGTGTGCAATGATTATCACAAGAGACTCAATTTGATACTTGGCTAGTCACAACAAGATGCAAAATAAAAACCACTTGTCCTCAAATGCAAGAAAAATAATATCTAAAAGTCAAATAAAAACAAGAAACAAAGGGAGGTAAAAAGGGATCCTGTCTACTCAGTCTCTGAATCTGTAGGGGCATTAGTGCCTGGTGTAGTGCTCGGGGCTTGGGCATTAGTGCCCGGACTCACCTTAGAAGGAATACCAACTCCACTAGGGTCAACCAAGGGTGTATCTACCAAAGAGGTCTGAACAGCTACATCGATCATGGCCTCCTCAATCTTTGTAAGGCCCTCGTAAGAAACCTCCTCAGCAACCTCAAGCATCTCATCATCCGTCTTATCCTCAGACACAGCATCAACTGTCTCCTTAATTCTAACCTCATCTTCGATAGTAGCCGAATGCATCTCTGGCAGATCTAGAATCTCCACCGTGCCAAAGATCATGGATATGTCAGTGGACTTCAGCAGATCTATATCACTCCTCAGCGCAGCAATAGAGTCCTTTAAAGTCAACACCCCTTCGGTGGCCCCTTGGTCACGCCCACACACTGTTATCTAAGCCGCAAGGGCATCAATGGTAGCACTCAATGGTGTCAAAACATCAGCCAGGATAGTTTGAATCTTGCCTGGAATAGACGCTTCGAGTTTGGAAGCACGACGATCGATAGAATGTGCTAGTTGCCCCATCTGATGTAATACAACCTAAGTACGCGGGGTATGGGAAACATCAATAGGAGCAACTCTAGGAGGCAATGTAACGCTAAACGAACTAGGGGTGTTAGAAGGAACAACACTAGAAGGACTAGAAGGCCCAGGAGCTGGAGTAGGCAAATATACCTCTGCAGGTAGTGAGTCTGTGTCCACAACCGAGGAAGAGTCCATCGGGATTGCCTTCTCTTCTTTTCTTCCTCATCCTTTAAATATTTCACCTCGATCATCGGCATATTAGTAGAGGATGTGGGAATTACTTCCACATCCTTCTTCATATCTCTGGGAACTTGAGCCAATCTGCACAGCTCGGTGATCAACACCGAGAAAGAAAGTGATGTCTGGTGCTGCTTGGCCGTCATTGCCATCTCATGCCCAACGATCATACAAATATTTATTCTCTCTCATGCAATGATCGAGCCGAGACAAACCATGTTTGTGTGGCGAAGAACGGACTTATTCTGGGATGGCATGACAGTGCTACTAATAAAGCCAAAACCAGTAACTCGCTGCTACGTTGAGGTCCGACCTTTCTATTGAATCCACTGCCTCCAACCACCTCGGAGTACCATCACAAATGAGAGGGGCAATGTTGTTGGTACACTCCAGAACTACATTTATATTAGTACTGTCACACAACACTTTCTTACCCCGGACCACTATATAGTCAATCGGTTTAAAAGTTGCTACCTGCTTCTTTCTCAGTGGTACCAAGGTCCCATAAGTAGCATAGAACTCCCGGACCCAATTTGGAATGTACGGGCCACAAGGATTGGTGAAGATCTAGAATTTATGCGACTTCATACATCTCATAATCTTTGGGTACCTGTTAATAACCCCATCTGTGGACATACGCTTATCCTCAATAATTGTCCTCAATCCCTTAGTCTTTAGTATGTTCATAGACTTGGGAGGAGAACCCTGTACTGGTAGTGTTAGGACCACTATTTGTGCTGGAACTAGAGGAGGAGTAGTGGTGGGCTGAGGAGTCCTGATCCTAGATGGATTGTTCATCTTTTTTTATCGCAACTCAGCCCTCTGTGCTACCAATAGTTAATCCTCAGGCTCCGAAACTGTAGTCTGTTGCTCTTGGTGCTTACCCTCACTCTCAGAAGTGGTGTGGCGAGTGGCGTAGATCCCATCACCGTCAGAACTGGCCTCCGATAACGCAGGTGCCTTTCCTTTTCCCTTGCTTTTCCCACCAGTTGTGGGAAGTTTGGTGTCCTTGGCTTTAGATGCAACTGCATCCTTATTGATTGTTATCCCTTTTGCCCTTTTTCAGGGAGACATGTCCCTACCAACAACCTTTGGTCTAGCCATATCTGCAAAAACATCAAGAAAGGTTATAAATAATTCAACCAAATACACAGAAAAACAGTTGCATATAGACTCGCCAAACAGGTCAGCGATTCGCCGAATCACTTTGGTGAGGTAGATCGGGCTTGCCGAAAGTATTGGCTCAAATAATCTCTGAAAATTTGGGATGTCGGCGATGGAAGGGACATTCAGCGAATCACTGACAATATTCGGCGAGCAAAGATTAGCCAGCTGAAAGTTACAGTTCAATTAAGGTTTAGGGGTGCAGACAAAGGGCGATCTAAAAGGACTTCCGGCGAGTCACCGAGTGCATTCAGCGACCTCAGGCTTCTCGCCAAAAGTATAGAACAAAACTACACATTTAGCAAGAAATTAATGGTGCGATGGGGAACTTCGGTGAACCGCTGAGTGGTTCAGCGAGCTCGACCCAGCTCACCAAACGACCCAACATGCCTACTTTCAACCCAACTTCCCAAATTCAACCCCGCAACCCCTTAAAGCAAAATAAAAGCATGTACTTACAAAATGAAACTGAGAACCATTACACCCATGCCCCCGGTGTACTCAGACTTCTCCTGGTTTGGCCAAATTTGGCCTTTTTTCGACTTTTGCGCTTAAGAATGACGTCAACTGCTCTATCATTGGGAAAAATTCGTCATTTGGCACAAATGCGGGCTACTTAGACTTCACCCGACTAGACCCAACAATATGCAAGCACAACCCCATAAATTTTAACCAATTTTAAAGCACAAAATCATGAGAATTCAACAAGATAGGCAATATGGGCAACAAAATCAAATTAAACTAGTTACACCATTATGCAATTAAGATCAGAGAGGACCATCTTACCTCACTCAATACTCTATCGTGTTCTTCGATTTTGCGAAGAATGAGAAAGAGTACCTCATTTATTTGTCCCCCCTCTTGCTTCTTCATTCTTCGGCTCTAGTGAGAGGTAATGTACTTATCCTTGTTTTAGGACATTACCTCAAAGTCCTTGATCTTTTTGGTCATGGTCTCCAGCTGAATCAACAATGTGGCAAAGTGTTGGTCCTTCTCAGTCTCCTTGCTGGTCTTGGCCACGCAATCAAGGAGTTGGGTTGCTGTTTCATACGATTGTCGAATTAAACAACCCGAATAGAGTTGGTCAGCCACTATTCTATTTTCGTGGCTAAGACCCTGGTAGAAGCATTCCAGAAGTAGTTTATCTAGAATTTAATGAATGGGGCACTATTGCAATAGGATTTTAAACATTTCCCACATCTTATAAATAGACTAACCTTCCAATTCTCTGAAATTTAGGATGTTATCCCTAAGGATCATCAATCTTAAAGGAGGGTGGTTCATTGGGTCACTGCTGCTATTAGATATGCTCCAATTTTCTGCTCAAAACAGCAACACACAATAAAAACTAAAAATTAAGTAAGTTCACTATGACTAACAAAAACAAAATTCAACTTGACTAAAGATTCTCAAACAACACCACTCCCCGGCAGCGGCGCCATTTTTGATTTCACATATCTGAACACGTCATCCAATTCTAAGTACCAACGATCGTTAATCAGTAATATAACCCAACTAAGTGATTTGGGGTCGAATCCCTCAGGGACTGGTACGTATTTGAGAATCAATTGCGAAGTACAAATATGTTCAAGTCAATCATAGGTAAAGACATTTACAAATAAAAACATAATTCAAGTTAAGGGGTGACACAAGTGTCAAATAACATGGGGGTTTTAGATTGTAACTATCAACTACAATAGCAAATAACACGAATAAACAAGTATAGAGACGGGTTCTTGGGATGTGATTGGATAATGGGCTAAGGTAGGCAAATGGGTAATTGTAACTTATAGTAAATAGTTGTAAATCTGTGAATAAGCTAGACTTTAGTCGGGATAAACTTTCTCTCTAATAATTTACCACGAATCAAGTGGGTTTCTCTCGAACACCAACAAGTCGCAATTAAGAACAACCTACGGTTTAGCCCATTTACTCTCTCGAGCTGAATATGTGGAAAAAGGTTTAGGATTCACTCTCTCGAGCTGAACCCATGACAACCCAATACCCACAGACCATCAATTTAGGAATCTTTGTTTTAAAACCTCTCTCTCGAGCAAGCCAAAAACATGAAGGTATAGTTGCATTTCCAACTACAACCCTTTAGATTAAGCCACAATTACTGAATGAAATCACTTTCAAACAACATTTAAACTATCTATTAACAATACCCAACAACTAAATCAACCCATAATCACATAATCACACCCCAAGAATTTGGGTTTTTGCTAGACATTATAAAAAGATAGAAATCGTTACCAAATTGTGTTTTCATCAACTGGGTAAGATTAAATTCGTCTTTACAAACGTCAAGATTGAAGAATCTCAAAAAGCCACTTCCAATTTCTCAAAAATGGAAATCTTCAAGGCTAAGGAAAAATATTGTCTCAATACTCTCAATTCTAAGCTTCTCAACTTAAAACTAATAATTTTGAATAATAGGTACTAAGATAGATATTCAAATATGTATTTATAGTCGCCAAAAATGTGTTGCAAAGGACCATTCGACGCAGTAAGTTGGGATCGCTAATCCACTCGGTGATCCGCCCTTTGGTCAATTCCATCGTCTTTTATTTTGTTGTCACGACTCAAGGCTAGCCCTTAGATGTGACACAGCGTACTTGACCTCGAAGGGGTCTCATACAAGCCTCATAGCATTTCATTGCATTCGGTAGTAGAAATAGTACAAAATTAAAACTTTATTTAGAACTATACAATAAAAATACTCATTTAAAACTCTTGCAAACACAATGAAAGTCTATTGTCTCACATGGACATCTAAAAACAACATCCAAAACATAAGTAGTGACAACCATTTACAATCGAAAAGTCTAACAACAGTCTTTTACACAAAAAAAATGGAAACATCAAGTACTTGTCCTCGATCTATGAGAACATACCACTAAGTCTTAGAGAATCTCAAATCCAAGTTCTTGATCTAGAGAAAGCAACTCACTTGCCGGAACCTACACTTGAAGTAAAACATGAAGAAAAATGAGTTAGCAAAATTAAATACGAAATATGATAGTCATGCAAAAACATGCTTAAAACGGACATTTTTTTGAAAGTCATGCTTGTAATCCATTTTCATAAAACTTCATGAATATAATCATAAGAGGCATATTATTCAAGCATAACCAACATACAGGTAATTTCTCACAATAAAAACATAATCAACATATGAACCAGTACCTTTACTTTAAGCCTTCACCTCAAGTAACCCTCATGCTATACCTTGTGCAATGTATAGATAGCGTTCAATACCACCATCCACACTAACGTGCCACATTAGAGTCACCAAAAGTGAACCTACCATTCAACCTTTCCATTTTAATGCTATACCCATACATAAGAGACATAAACATTTCATAAGTCATATCATCACATAGGGACCATCACCACAACTCTAAGTCATACTTGTGAAATGTGTAAGTAGCATCCCATACTACTACTCTCACTAAGTAATTCCTTTGAAGTCACCATAGGCAATGCACATTCATATACAATAGTCCATAACAAGGAAGTAATTCATAATACAATCCAAGTATAGCATGCATCATTTACATCATCTCATTTAGCATATAAGAGTCAATGTTATTCAATAACTTCATTTAGGACACATTCATACATTATCCATTAAGACTTAGAGAACTCACTATGACCCTCTTAAAGCCTACTCGTGCAATGCATGGATGGCATCCCATACTACCACCCACACATTATATAACTCCTCAAGAAACCATAATGCACATCTCACGTGATGGGAATAAGCGTACCGACATACACCATGTGAGATTGACATGGAATTCAGTGTCATATAGCCCCACACCGTAAAGAGGTGGTCTACTTGCCTAAGGAAGAACGGTAACATTATCTTGGATGGAATCCACTAGCTAATATCCTATGTGGGCACATAGTTATGGGATAGGAAGATGTTCATTGGAACTCTAGCCTAACATTGGGATAGTTTCCATCTTACCATATCCACTCGGTACTTAGCCTACATTCCCATAGAGTATTTCAATCACATTGCATCATTGTACTTGAAAGGGGCACCAACATTAGGCCTACCGACCCAAAGAACATTACACATGAAAGGTCACCACCATTAGGTTTACCGGTTCAAGGTACATTTAAGGATAACTCATAACTTTTCTAGAAAGAGCCACCACCATTAGATCTACCATTTCTAAGTTCGTCATTTCACACATGAAAGGGCCACCACTATTATGTCTACCGTTTCAAGGTTTAACATCACACAAGTTCCTAGTCTCCTCCTGAAAGGCCACCAACATTAGGTCTACCGACCCAAGATTTGGCCTAGAATACGTCATCATTCATTCATTCATGAAAGGCTACCAACATTAGGTCCAACAATTCAAGACAATAAGACATTAAGTAAAGATACATTCATTATACAAGAAAAAGGATGCCTAAGCCTACCAATTCAAGTTACATCATTTGTTAGCTTCAATTATACAAGAAAAGGATACCTAAGCCTACCAATTAAAGATACACAACATTACATTATAGAACCCTTAATATTCCTTCATCATCAATCATAAGTGTTACTAGAGAATATACTTTCAATCATAACACTATTACAATCTAAACATGATCAACATACTATCATTGAATCCACATACATATCCTTCACATCCTAATCATACCTTAACCTTCACATCTTGCTTTTCAAGGCCATGGATCACATTCACCCGCACATCATAGATCAATACAATTAGGAAAGAATAATAACATAATTTCAACATTCTATATCCATATACAGATAAACAATTCACATACTTCATAATCAATCAAATCCCAATCACAAATTAGGAATTTGGGGGAAAACGTGGGTTCTAAGAAGAAATCATCTTAATTCATATTTAAATCCATAATTCAATGCAATAATGCCTTTAGAAATCATTTTTGAATTGAACCCATGCATAGATTGAAATCTAGGGGTTTTGGGGAAACATTGGATATTTAGAATCAGTTTTGAAATTGGCTCCTTGAAAGATAATAAGTCAAGGATGAAGACCACCATACCTTTAATGGAAGAATCCCACGAAAATCCCTTGATAAACTTGAAGATTTTACCTAGGAAGCTTGAAGTCTTCACCTCCAATGGAGGTGTCTAGGGAGAGAACTTTTGAGAAGCGATGTGGGTTCTTTTTGTGATTTTTGAATAATGAGTTCAAAAATAGAGTTTAATACCTTTAATACTCTTAAAATAATTTAATTAACCTAAAATAACCGTCCCACAACTTAACTCAACTAAAAAATGCTTTCACCAAACCACCCACACCTAGGTCGAACCTTCTACCGAAATGCAGAGGTGAATCACAACCATCAGCCACGGATCGTGGGTGGGACCATGGGCCATCCTGGCCTTCCGTGGATGTGGATGCATCTCATAAATTGGGGGCTTGACCTACCGAGGCCATCCACGAGGCGTGGATGGACCTACGGGGCGTGGTCCCCTTTCGTAGGGCATCAAGTTTTGGGCAGATTGTTGGTTCAAGGGGTCTTGGGGTTTAGGCTTTAGGGTCCTCCTAGAGGACCCTTAGGGTGGTGTTTGGGAGTCGTACTTTGATGTTTAACCCTTTAAGTCCTCAATCATACCTCGGGACAAAATTTTACACCCTCAAGACTCATGAAAAACTCACACACTCACAGTTAGGCTCTAGTTTCACTTATTAGTTTTACGGGTCGTTACATTTGGCCTTCAGCATCTTCAAGTTCTGTAACTTTGGGAGATCGAGCACATCATCGCGGAATCGTAAGGTGACACGCCGACTGCTCATTTCTATTGCCGACTTGATTTTCTCCTTCAAGGCTTGTCACACTGGAACTTTAGGTGAGATCATGGCCATTAAGCGACTCGCCCTATGGGTTAGGTGATCATCAGGCCTTTTTTTCTTCGTTCTTTCATCTGCCTTGTTCTTTTTTGGTCATTAGTGTCCATGCTTTGTTCTTCAATCCAAATACCTTAAAGTCAAGGATTTACATCAGTTATTGGCACAAAATATGTATTTGAGGACACTAAATCTATTAAAATAAAACCCTAAATAAGTCCAAATCGCGGACTGATCAGTAAGACATTGAATGATCATGAGGCTCATAGTGAGGGCTATCAGTTAAAGAAACCCCTTAATATTGTATTGTGTATATATTTCAATATATGTTATTATTACATCTTATAGTTTAAACCTTGAATGGTTTTGCTTTACATATGCTACACTTAAGTTGAGTTACCTTCTGTCCTTTATTTGATGTTTCATTATTTCATGACATAGACATAGGTATTCAGGTTCATCAACAGAAGCTTCACTAAGATAACATAACCACTTGTCAACTTTTGGTGATGCCTCTTTACTTTTCAGAGGACTCTAGTAATTTATTTCTTTAATAATTCTACTTGTGGTTCTTATGGGTCTTGTCCCGACAACTATATTTAAACATTGGAGGCTTCATAGATAGGAAACTTAAGAGAGTCTTTCAATATTTAGTTTCTGATGTTTTGCTAAACTTTTATCATTTATAATTAGTATTTCCAAATAACTTTTAGATTAAGTTAATTACTTAAAATGTCCTTCAGTTTTAATCCTATGTATAGTTGACTTAGTCTTCCCTTAAGTAGCCATTTATGGTTTTCAAGTGATAGCCAAGTCCACGCTGTAGGCTCAGGGCATAACAAATTAAATTCAAAGAACGAACTTCTAGTCTACTAGAAGGCCAATGAAGCCATGTCCAGTAGAATCTTTCTCATTGGTGTGAAGCGCATCACATCAATAATAGGGAGGATAAAACACATTAGTAACCCTCAGTTCATATTCTAATTTGTTCTATGGAGTTTTACCCTACAAAAAGTCCCCTCTAATTCTTGCGTTTGAAAATGTTCAGATCATGCCTCAAAAGCGTACCACCTATCAGCGTAATTCCACAAAAAAGGTTCCTACTGAAACAACTGCTAGTAATCTTTCCTTAACAAACTAGGATGCATATCATAAATGGAGTTCACCCAATTGATGAGGGTACATGTGTTGGGACATAAAGAATGCCTGGTAGTACTATACGGTTTCCTCTAACACCTACTCCACAACCTACTCCTACTTCAAAGGTCAAGTTCAAGGAAGCAATTTGGATGCTCACTCAGTTGGTGGTTGCTTCATTAGGCCACTAGGGTACATTTGTCACTAACTTCAGTACCTCAGAGTCACCATTTACGATACGGACAATGATTTCTTAAGGATGAATCCTTTACTATTCACAAGGTCTGAGGTAGAGGAGGATACTTGGAATTTCATTTATTCGTTGTGGAATAATCTCAATATCTGAAGAAATTAAACTTGTTGCTTATAAACTCAAAGATATAGCACACATTTTGTATGAATAGTTGGAAGAGTGTAGTGATTAAGATGCAAGTATAATTGATAGGGATGAGTTTTAGGAAGCCTTCACAGATAACTTCTTTCCCCAAAGGTTGAGAGAAGTTAAGGTAGAAGAGTTTGTGAATCTTAAGCAAGGGGAGATAAAGGTGAAGGAATATAGTCTCATATCCGTGCAACAGTCTCGATATGCTCTAGATATGGTGGCACACATCTAAAAAATAGATACATAATTCTCTGGTTGAGCAAACATATGAAGAAGGAATGCAAAGCTGCACTTTCTATTGATTGATATATCCAAGATCATGGTGTATGTCCAGTAGTTTGTGGAAAATAAGTTGAGGGATCAGAGTATTACCAGAATAAATGGATAAATCAGTATATCATGAATCTAGTCAGCAGAACGATAGGAATGGCAATATGCTCTTCTTTAAAAAAAGGTCATCTAGACCTACTCTATCATTAACTATTGCACCCACACCAATGAAAATAAATAATCCAAGGTTCGAGAACTCTCAAAATTTTAGGGCTCAGAGTTCCTAGTCGGAAGGCAGTGTAGCACAGGGTTATACTCAAAGCCCACCTTGTGCTAAGTCTAATAGTACTATATGACGCAAAGATTAGACTTTCCTATAGAGGTATAAGTGGTCTTTGTTCAAATAAAGAAACATATAGAGCTTAGGGTCAATCCCACAGAGAATGACATCTAGAATACCCTAATTGATTGTTAGTCATATTTTCTGTCAAGTTATTTCCCTAAAGGGGATGGTGTTCGTAAAACTAAATCTTGATTAATTGATTTTAGTAACAACTAACCAAGTAAGCATGATTGAATCTTTTGTAGAATCAACAGGAGATGAAGCTAGGGTATATGATGTGTTCCCTCCTAGTTCATAACATAGTAAACCTTATAGTAGTAACCTTGTCTGGTATCTGCATCAATAGTTTGTAAGTTATGTATCTCCTAAGTGGTTCGTCACCCTAATAAATGAATTTCACCACACAACTTGGTCAGCCAACGGGTCTATGCTTTACTATCCCTTACCTTTTACACTATATTTGCTATCCCCTGGTCTAGGTCAAGCTATTAAATGATGGTTTTAGTCGTCAAATCTCTGTTGTTTAATCTCTTTTCCTATTTGTTACCCCTTTTGTAAGACAAGTAAAACTAAGGTGAGTTTTAATATAGGACTTCATTAAAAAGCAGTCAAAGCGAAGATATCTACAATATATTTATAAACACAATTCATGAATTACTAGTTATTAGGGCTACATTGTTAATTCCTTGTGGTTCCAACAACCCTTGTTATGTATTTAGGTAGTCATGCTTGGGTGATCACAATTCATATTGATGTTGTAATAATAAATAATGAACATACACTTATAGTAGTTGAATTCAAAAATCTTGAATTAATGAACAAAAGATGTAATATAAACCAATGCTTCGAGAGTTATAATGGAACAATGTTTCACAGATTTATTCTCAACGCCAAAAATCAAAATATTGTTTGTCTACATAAAATGACTAGAAACAATTATATATAGACATCCAATAAAAAATAAAACAGGCTAAGAAAACATAGGAGAAACATGATTTCATAACACTTCCTATGTTTCAGGTTCTATGACCCGTAAGCATTCCTACACCTCGTAGGAATTATTCATCAAAAGAACTTCCTCATTAAATATTTTAGGCTTTTCTATTGATTGGTTCTACGACTCGTAGAACATTACACGGTCCATCCACACAACTAGTAGTCCTAGTAGTTGGACTCAGCATCCCTAATAATTTTTATCACTTCGACCTACGACTCGTAGATGTTCTTACAACTCGTAGCCCATTCTTATTACCAAATACATAACCCAAAAAATCACTGGTCCATTATATGAGCCTTTTCTTCAGCTCCTTGAAAAGTTTACGACTGGTAGGTCAACTAGTAAAAACTCAAAAAACTATTATTTTATTGTATTCTCCAACTCGTCTTGCCAAAACCTATTTTCCTGCGAAATAACAATAAAATATCATCAAATCAACTAACGAATGCTTAAGAACCATGCAAAACCTCAAGTTTAAAGCATTACAAGTACCGTAAATTCGTGGTACATCTACACACTCAAGTTTATATTGTTTCTTCTCCTCATGAGACACCTACTAACACAAAAATGACACGATGCAAAAGTATACCAATAATTCAAGCAATCATATGATATTTTCTCAACAATCTATCTTCCATTTTTTATTATTTAACAGAGTAGAATCATTAAGTTCAAAAGAAGCTAACACATGCATATCAACTAATCACATAGACATATCAATGGATACACTAACAAACATAAACAACAATCATCATTATACAAACTTTTTGACAATGTAACTTGTGCCCTTACCGCAAAGAAGTCCCTTTCTTCACAAAGATATCAATATGTATTTTGGGTACAGGGACTTAGTACACACTCACTCTCACAACCAAGTTCAATAATATATATGCAAAGCACCATACATTTGCCTTCATATTCACTATTTAGACTCTCGAACCATTAAATTAGGATCAGTATAGGACTTTTTAAGCTTGTCATGTAGGCTGAAGATCATATTCGATATATTTAGTTTTACAGTGACTTTTTTTCTCTCTTTGACATGACATTGGCTTTTCTTCCTATTTACAACCAATATGTGTTTCCTCTTTTTTTACTTTCTCTTTATATTTTGATTAAAGCTTGGGTTTGCCTTTGATTTTTATTTTCTTTCCTTTTTAAATATTTTCTTCAACTTTTCATGAATTTATCGTCGCCACACAATCTTTATTTTTTTCTATTTTTTATCACTAAAATATTTTCATAACCCTTTTATTTTCTTGTTTTCCTCTATTGTAGCCACCATCAACACAAGCATTTAGCCTTATTCAAGTGCATGATATTGAAGGAAGGATTAGAAAAATACAAAGGTTAACATTCACGAACGAGCAAGGTGAATTGGGTAAATGTAACACCCCAAAATCTAGTAGTCTAAGCAAGGGACCAAGTCAGAGGTCACCAAACCATGATTTGAGCCTGGCCAACCTTCATGTGAACCCACACGGGCCGTGAAACGGACCATGGGGCGTGCTATTGCCCGTGGTGGCTCATAATTGCTTTCCAAGGGACGGTCACCTCCCACGAGAATCATGACACCCCGTGAAGGGCACCCCAGCTCATGGTGGTGCCCGTGAAGGGCAAGGCAGTGAGCTCCTAAAATACTGCCCAAAGTGAGACCCTCCTACAAGCCACGTAATGACTCGTGAAGGCTACTACATGCCTTAGAGAGGATCGTGAAAGGAAGGAGAGTTGGGGGGTAGAAAGTCAGGCTACTAGTCAAGGACCACAACCACCACAACGGGCTGTGAAGTCCTAGACGACTCGTGGCAGCCTCCATTTCATGCGGCTGCATCAATTTTATGTCAACGGCAATTAGGTCTTTTCCATAGTTAATTAAATCAATGCCTGGTGTCACACTCTGGTCTTGGGCATCAGTGTCTGGGGTGACATTAACACTGGCTCCACTAGAGCCTGCAATGGAAGTCTCTCTCAACGAAGTTTGTACGGCTGAATACATCATAGCCTCCTCAACCTCCATCAAGCCCTCATATGTCATTTCTTCCTAGATACCGAGATGCTCCTCATCAGTCTTAGCCTCAGACTCTATAGCCACATGATCAACTCTAGCCTCATCTCCGATGGTAACCGGGGCACATCAGAATCAGCTGGTATATCTGTGTCTAGGTCAACAGGGATCTCCATGGTCCCAAAAATCATCAACATATCTCTGGAATTCAACTGGTCCACATCCTTTCTCAACTCTATAATTATGGCCTTTAGGGTCGTTACCTCATGAGTGGCTCTTTAACATCTCTCACATACCTCTGTCTTTGCCATGAGAGAATCAATAGACTCTCTAAGAGGTGTCACAACAGCGGTGAGAGCTCTCTCAATCATCCCAGGGATTGTAGCCTCTAGCCTAGAGGCACACACATCAGCAGAATGGGCTAGATGTCCCATGTGTAGTATCACGGCCTGGGTGAGTGGAGGTCGGGATGCAACAGAACTAGCAACAAACCTAGAAAGAAGGGGAGCGGTGGAAGAACTCGGAGTTGTAGAATGGGAAGTAATAGCGTTACGTGTAGGCATAGTGGTTGGAATAGACAATATTGCCTCTGCAGGTAATGTCTCAATGTCAACAACCGGGGATGTATCCACCGGGCTACCCTCTTCTTCTCCATCTCATCCTGCATGTACTTGACTGCAATACGCCGGATGTCAGTTGAGGATGTGGGAATTACTACTACGTCTATCTTCTTATCACGTATTACTCGGGCTTGTCTGCACAACTCAGTGGTCAACACCGGAAACAAAAGATATGTATGTTGCTACCTAGCTCTCATGGTCATTTCCTCTCTAATAATGACACAAAGATTGATGCTCTTTCCGGCAATTATAGAACCAAAACAGGCCGCCTTTGTGTGGCGAAGAATGGACTAATTTGGGGATGGCAAGAGTGTGCTACTGATGAAGCCGAACCAGTACCTCACTGCAACATTGAGGTCTTTCTTCTCAATTATCACTCGGGCCTCGAGCCATCTAGGGTACTTTCAGATATTAGAAGGGCCATCCAGCTTCTCATGTCTTCCAATGATGTCCTCTTGATCATGCTTTGATAGTCATCGACAATGTTTTTGGTGCACTTCATTACAACATTTATATCCTCGCTATCACACTTTACTTTTCTTCCCCTTGACAACCACATAGTGGATTGGCTTGAAAGTAACAGCCTCTCTCTTTCCCTTCGGCACCAGAGATCCATAAGTAGTGTAAAACTCCCAGACCCAATTAGGAATGTAAGGTCCTCGGGGTGTAGTAATGATCTCAAACTTGTGGGACTTGAGGATGTGCCATATTTCTGGGTATCGGTCTATCACACCATCTACAGATAGCCTCTTCACGTAGATAAAAGTCCTAAGGCTCTCAGCTTTTAGTCGGTTAAGAGACTGGGGAGGACGACCCTGTGCAGGTGGTACTAGGACAACAACCTGATCTGGAATTGGAGGGAGAGGAGTGGACTGAGGTACCCGGATCCTAGAAGGATCATTCATCCTCTTGGAGTGTATTTCAGCTCTCCAGCCTAGTAACATCCGATCATCCTCAGGCTCAGAAATGTCAGCCCGAGGGTCCTGGTGTTCTCCCTCGTTCTCAGAGGTGGTGAGGTGAGTAGCGTTGACTCTCTCATTATCGGAGCTGACCTCAGGTGACTCAACTGCGGGCCCCTTTCTCTTTCCTTTTCCTTTCCCACCTGTGGTAGGAAGTTTGGTCGGCTTTGCTTTGGATAAACCTGCAACGTCATTGATTATGATTCCCTTTACCCGCTTGCGGGGCAACATGTCTCATGCCATTACTTTGGCGCCATTTTGATTTAACGTTTCAAGAACACCTCATCCAGTTCTAGGTGTTAAATGATCATAAATCATTATAAAACCCAACTAAATGTGTTTTGGTCGAATCCCACAGGGAGCGGTCCGTGTTTTAAATTCAATTAGGAAGTGCAAACGTGGTCTAATGAGCCATAGAAATAGAATTTATGGAAAAAAGACATAATCAAGTAAAACGGGTGACACGAATGTCAAATTGGGTGTTTTTGCTTTCAATTATCAACTAAAAGCAGTCACAAACACTTCGAATTACTAATAGGAAGACATATTCTTGGGATGTGATCCATTATAGGAAAATAAAGGCATATGGGTAATTGCAACTATTAGTAAATAGCTAAATATTAGTGAGTAGGCTAGACTATATGGGAGATAGTTTTCTCTCGAACAACTATCCTGAATCAGGTGATCTCTTTTGAACATCAACATGCATGAAAATTAAGAGCAACCGACACCTTAATCCATTCACTCTCTCGAGCTATATGTGTGGGATTGAGTTGAGGATTCACTCTCTCGAGCTAAAACCAGATCAACCCAATACCCACAAACCATCAATCAATAACCTTAGTTCTAAAACCTCTCGCTCGAGCAAGCCAATAACACAAATATAGAACTGCATTTGCAGCTACATTTCTTAAATTAAACCACAATTAATGATTAAACTCACTTTTAAATATCATTTAAACTAACAATAAGCAATACCCATAAACTAAATTAACCCATAATCACTTGATCACACCCCAAGAATTGGGGTTTTAGCTAGACATTATAAAAATGTAAAACTAGTTACAAAATTAATTATCCATCAACTAAGTAAGAGTGACTTTGTCTTTACAATGATCTAATTTGATGAATCTTAGTAACCTACTTCCAAATACTAAAAATTGAACCTCTCCAATCCTCAAAACTAAGGAAAACTCTAGAGAAAAGTCTTCTAAACAGTCAAAAATGTTTAGATAGATAAAAGATTACGATGAAAGATTCTAAACTAAATTTTCAAAATCTTATTTATAGTCGCCAAAAATCTGCTACGAATAGGCATTCAACAAAGTAAGTCGGGCTCACCGAACCATTTTGGCGAGCCTCCCTTTGATCTCTTCCCTCGCCTTTTTGCCTTGTCATTCAGCATCATTGGGTTGTGTAGCTTTGGGCAATCTATCACTGCTTCGTGGAACTGCTCGGCGATTCACCAAAAAATCCTTCTTGTCGTTGACTTGGTTTCTTCCCTCAGGGCTGGCACACTGGAACTTTAGGTGATGGAACCAGCCATTCGTCTATTCGCCAAATGCTCATGGCGATCACCAGGAATGCCTTTCTTCAATTCTTCTGTTTGTTTTGTTCCTTTTTGCATGTTAGTGTCCTTGCTTTATTTCTCAATCCATATACCTGAAAATCAAGGATTTACCATCTGTTTATGGCATAAATTAAGTATTTGAGGACACTAAATCTATCAAAATAAATCCCCAAATGAGTCCAAATCTCGGACTCATCAGTCACCGACTTGATTTCTTCCTTCAGGGCTGGCACACTAGAACTTTAGGGGCCAATATTAGCCACTCTGTGATTTGCCAAGTTCTCTTAGTGATCACCAGACTTGCCTTTATTCACTACTTCAGTTTGTTTTGTTCCTTTTTGCCTGTTAGTATCCTTGCTTTGTTCCTCAATCCATATACCTGAAAATCAAGACTTTGACATCAGTTTATTGCACAAATTAAGCATTTGAGGATGGTAAAACTATATAAACAAAGCCCCAAATGAGTCCAAATCTCACACTCATCACTATCCTCACATCCTTCTCATATAAAGCTCTTTGGGGGAGTCACCACAAACCTCGTCACATTTCATAGTCCTTGGACATTCATTTTAGGTGAGCAAGCCTTTCAACCTAGAATCATTCTATGTGATAGAACTTTACATATCATATCATATCATATTCATGCGTAAGTGTGTGTATGAATATCCTTTCAACAACATAACAACTAAATCATAATCATAGACACTTTACTCTCAAAGTGTTCTTAAAGCATATGCAAAGAATTCATAAAAACATACATAAATCTCATACATTACCTCCTTGAGGTCTACAACTTAATTTCAATCAACACATCTAGGAGCTTAGCGTTAGAGATGGATATTATCATAACTCAGGTGATTATATCACTTAATACATTCAAACATTCATGAGGTAGATTAGGTGGGTAAAGTCCTTCCACAACAATTCTATCTAATAGTCTACCATTGTCATATAAGCTTTACTCTCAAAGCCTTATCATTCATAATTCAACAGATTAGCCTTATTCTCAAAGCCTTAGAGTTCAACCTTCCTAACTACAAGCTTTTATTTCAAGCAATACTTCTCATTAGCATCTCATAGACCTAAGCCACAAGGTATTCTATTTCCATGCTTCATTCTTAGACAATTTCAATCATATATTTTCATATAGGCTTAAAACCAACACTTACTCCTTATGATTCAACATGTATAATTATCCTCATTCACCTCATACCTATATTCCCTAATCTCAATCAATCTACAATACATATCATTTATCTTAAAAGATTATCTCTAATTCCTCAATTTCCCCTTTTCAAGCATAAAACCCACTTACTTCAATTTCATCTCTCTAGACATGGGTTAGGGATGTAAATATGAAATTTTATCTTTAAAACATGAAATACTACTAATTCAATCATAATTGATCATTATCCACTCAATTGGATCAACAAACAACAATACCCATAATATAGGAAGAAACCCTAACTAGAATTGGGGGTTCATCTTCAAAATTGGGGGAAACATGTGGACTTCATGATTGAAAGGATTCAATGAATGAATAAGCCATAATACCTTGATTAGAAAGCCTACCCAGCTTGAAACAGTGGAGTCTTAACTTGACCTAGCTTTACCCACTTCTTCTTCTTCTTCTTCTTCTTTGAGTTGTTTTCTAGAGAGAGAATTTTTTAGAGGATGAACTTGGGGATTCTTATGAGGTTTTAGAAATAATGACTTAATTTGGGTGTTTAAAGGGTTAAACTATCTCTCATAGGTGTATAAAGTCTATACAAAATGACCTCACTTTATTCCCACTTAATTAAGAATTTCCCAAAGTACCCTTCACAAGGTAGCCTGCTCCCACACACCACGGCAGGCTCCACGAGCCGTGATCTCTACCATGAGCCGTGGTCCTACCCATGGTCCTTGGGTAGTGGCTAAGCCATGGTTTTTTGGCCTCCAAAACTCTAAGGCATCTTCACGAGTCTTCCCAAGAGCCGCTGTCTTCACCACTGGCCGTGAAATGGCTCGTGAAGGTGAGCCATTCTTGGGTAGCTCAAGGTAGCTACTGCCTTAGCCACCACGAGCCGTGGTGGTGGTCGTGAGGTAGGGCAGTGCTTGGCAAGTTTGGGTCAGCCTTGGCCTTTGCCTTAGGCCCTGCCCCTTTGCCTTTGCTCTTGTTGCCCTCACTCTTAGCCCTAGTTGGCCTACTAATCTATGGGGTGTTATACCATGTAATCCCTATGTTTTCAAGTTATGACCATATGATTTGGGATTTTGAGTATAAAGCAAGAACTTTAAGAAATCAAGCATGTATTGATAGAATTACATCAATTTATGATCAAATCCTATCTAACCTATGTTTTCAAAATGTTGATGATTGGAAGTGGGTTTTGAACCTTGAAAGGTAAATTATGGATTTATGCATGTTGTTATGAAATCTATACAAATGTTTTAAGGATGTTTTGACAATAAAGTATCAAAGATGATGATGTTGATGTGTTTATTGAAATGATTTTCTCATATACACATGAAAGCATGATTGTGAAAGGTTTTGTCACATAATAAGGATTCTATGGTTGAAAGGTCTTCTCACCTAATTTAATAAAAGAATAAGAGCTATCCTAATGACTTATCTTGAATTGGTTATTGAGTGATACCTTTCTATGGATTATGACATAGCTTGGATTGGCAAGATGACATTCCTTTCCATGGACAATAACAACAAGTAAGCAATGACTATTCCGTAGGATTTATATTTAGCACCGAGAGGATATTGAGATCGAAGCTCTCCCGTTAGTAGAGGCCGGTTTCTAGACGCAATCTCATTATCCCTTACCTATGACACCCCATAGGATGAATGTCTAGACAGACATTAGCTAGTTCGTCTGCCTAAGCTAGAAGTTAATAGTCCTTACCTTGGCAAGTAGGAAAACCCTTTCTGCTGTGGGAGACACCAGAGGATCATGTTTGTAATGACCCAGGAGTACCCCCTAGATGTAACAAGCGGTACTCAACCCGAATGGTATCATATAATCCCCTTAGCATATCATAAAATAAGATAACAAAAATGAGTGGAAATTAAAACATTTTTCATAACATCCGAAATTTCATAAAAAGAAGCGGAAGTCTTTTACACTTGTTTCAAACCATCTAAAACATGAATAGACTTTGGGGCACAACCCATACAATGATTGTCAACATAAAAAAAGGACATTAGGACATGTTGGTAAAGCCCTCGAATGCTATGAGGACTCACAAAAACATCTTTTCTTGCTTTACTATGAACATTGCCACGAGAATGGATGTAATTATCGTTGTACCCTACATTTGATAAGAATGTAGGCAAAAGTATGCATTAGTACAAATTATGATGGTTAGCATAAATCATCAAGATAAGCATAACATAAGTGTTAGTAAACATAAGACATATACCATAATCATAAGAGATAACAACACAATCATAGGCATAATAACCGCATCAAGATCAACATAAGTCATAATTATGGTTAATACACTTAAATCATCATGACATAGAAGAACCATTTCATAAGTAACCTCAAAGCATACTTGTGCAATGCATGTATAAGACCCCAAAATCTCACCCATGCTAATTACCACCTTTAGGCCATCATACATACTTATTATCCTTTGATCTCATCCTTAACTTATTTCTCATAAACAAGGGAACATTCACCTTTAGTCATGCATGTCAAGAAAGGCAACTATAGCAACAATCCAAGCTAAGCATACATCATGTAAAGTAAATCTCCTATTAGAACATAATTACAATACTTCTTTGAAGTAATCTAGTTCATCATAAACATGCTATTTCAATTAGGGACTAGTTCCTATTTAGATATTCTCGTTAAATATGGAAGAGTATCTCCTTACTAGTCCAAGACAAGTCATACTCATGAATGGTAACAATTTAACAATTAAAGGCTACCAAGGAAAGACACTACATTATGCTAAATCATACAATCATAGAAGTCCAAGTTATTCAAGGAAGAGTACTATTGCTTAAAACAAGCTAATCATCTTGCTAACATAACTACCTTATGTTAAACAAAGCTACCATGGAAAGCATACTATCATGCAAGTCCAAGCTACACAAGGAAGGGCATGATTGCTCAATCAAAGCTACCAATTCTATGGTGTGGCCTCACCAAGTCATGCTACCATGCAAAACACTTTATTGTGCTTACTTCAAGCTAACCATTGGAAGGGTACTATCGTTCAATCCAAGGCCATCCATGAGGATTCCTAACTCAAGCTACCAAGCATGGTCTTGTCTTACCAAGTCAAGCTATTCATGAGGGGAGCTTATGCCACAACTTCAACCTATTCTAGTCTAATTTCCTTGATTCATTTTAGGTCAGAAAACATTTCAAACTAGAATCATTCTATGTGAGAAAACCTTTAAAATCATGTCTACATGTACATTTTAGATTCGATTAGTTGAGAAAGCCTTTCAACCTTAGAATCTTCAAATTGTGAGAATACCTTCCACATCATGTTCATTTATTGTTCATGAGAATGTTCTTTCAACCAACACAATAACAACATTATAATCATAGACACTTTTCCCTCAAATTGTCCTTAAAGCATTTACATAGAATTTATAAGAACATGCATAGTCTCATACATTCATAATAGAAGTCAATGTGGGTAAAACTAACACAACAATTCTATTTACCATGCTACACTCATGGTATAAGCTTTACTCTCAAAGCCCCAACAATCATAGTTCATCATGCAAGTTTTACTCTAAAATCCCTAATGATCATAAGTCATCCTTCATTCTTTTCCCTCAAAGTTTTACATCTAATAATCATTATACATGCCTAGCTCTTAAGACAAGTCTACTTATAATTTCTCATACATGCTTTACTCTTTAGCAATTCTAGTCATAATTAATCATATAGCCCCAATCTCAATCAACACTAATGATAGATACTTTTGTATAGTTTAAACTCATTCAATTAATATCTATAAGCCCTAATCTCAATAAATCTACAATACATATCATCAATCTTAGAAGATTATCTTTAAATCCTCAATTTCTCCTTTCAAGACACAAAATCCATATACTTCAATTTCATCTTTCTAGGCATGGGTTAGGCATTAGGCATGGGTACATGTAAATTCATATTAAAACATGTAATTATTTCAATTCTATCATAAAAAATCCTAATCCACTCAATTAGATCCATACCAAAATCATCAGAAGAAACCCTAATTTGAAATGGGGAATTCTTCTTCTAAATTTGGGAAAACATGGGGCTCCTTGGAAGAAAGGCTCCATGAATGAATAAAACAACATACCATGACTATAATTCCCATAATTTCTTGAGGAATGGAGGCTTGATCTTGACCCTAGCTCCAACTCTATCTTCTTCTTCCAGTTCTAGAGAGAGAAATATTTGAGAGGATGAACTTGGGATTCTTTTGAGGGTTTTGGAAATAATGACTTAATTGGGGAGGTTAAAGGGTTAAAATAGCTTATATAGGTGTGCTAAGACTATGAAAAACAACCTCACTGAAAGCTAACTTAAAAATGAATTTCCTAAAATGACCTCTACTAGGCAGCGTACTCCCAGGCACCACAGTAGGCTACACGAGCTGGGGACTTCCCCACTGGCCGTGGTCCTTGGGCAGTGGTTAGGCCATGGTTTCTTGTCCCCTAAAAACCTAAGGCATCTTCATGAGCCTTCTAACGAGACATGGTCTTCACCACATGCCGTGAAGTGGCTTGTGAAAGAGAGTGATTCTTTGGCAGCTCAAGGTAGCTACTGCCTTAGCCATAACGAGCCACACCACGAGCGGTGGTCCTCACCGCTGGCCGTGGTGGTGGTCGTGAAGTCGGACAAAGCTTGGGAAATTTTGGACAGCCTTAGCCCTTGGCTTGGGCCTTGCCCCTTTTCCTTAGCTCTTTCCGCTTTGCCTTGGCTCTTGTTACCCTCATGCTTAGTCCTAGTTGGCCTACTAAACTACGAGGTGTTACAATATCTTCCCTGTGGGGACATTCATCCTCGAATGATGTTCTAGGGACCTCCTAAGGGACACGACTCTAGACTAGCAGCTCATCATGCATTCAACAAAGCAAAATGCGCACAACTAAGGAGGAAAACATCAACTCCGAGCTAGATATACTCAATGCATCATATGGAAGGTAGGAACTACATCTAACAACCCATTATGCATGAAATGTCTTAACTGATTATGTCCAAGGAGGAACTACCATGTCCAAGCTAAAACATGCTCAACACAAACTCATGGAGCCTATATGCATTCTATACTCAAAGCATACATTTAAAGAGAAACTCTCAACTCCGAGCTAAATAATGTTCATCTATTCATCTCATGAAGTCTATATGCAACTCATACTAATGCATTACAGCATGAGGAAAATCTATCACATAAACTCATCATCCTTTAAAACACAAGTTTTCATGAACATACATAATATAAGGAAATCGTGGAAACTCAGAAACATACATGGTCCCATAATACAAACCAAGATGAACTTATCATCTCAAGAGTTCATATGGGCCTACAAAATGGGGACTAAGCTTCCCAACTTATGTCACCTTTTTAGGGTGAGAAATTCAAGTAAACTCAACTCAAAAACATAAGGAACAGTCAACGACCTTCCTAAATAAGAACATCATCTCCTCCTTGGGAGAAAGCCTAAACTGACTTTCTAAGCACCATTTATTTCAATTCAACTACGGTCGGATTAAGTTATCACTAACCTTTCACATTCATCCCAAGATGATTATAAACTGTAGTAAACTATACAACTACCACCCTTTTATTGGAGTTGATTTTAGACGTATCAAGTTGTAACGACCCGAGAGCACCCCTAGCCGTTACATGCGTATTCGACCTCTCGGAGGTCTCATACAAGGGTTAGCATTCATTCATCTCATAGATCACAAAAGTCACTAAAAATTTAAAAAAACATTCCTTACAAAGAAGACATTTCATTAAAAATAGCAAGCGGAAGACTTTCTATACTTTACACATGATGTCTCAAAACCATCTAATACTTGAATACAACAATGGGACTAAGCCCATGCAAGACTTAAACACAATACTGGAAATACATCAAAAGTAACATGTAGGGTGTTGTCCTCGAATCTATGAGGACTCACCAAGTCTTCATCCTCAACACAAAACCTATCAAGTAGCCATGACATGCCACCATCTCCCAATCCCTACACTTTAGTCAAAAAGGGAAAGAAAGGGGTTAGCACAATTAAGTACTAAGTATGGAGACCATCCAAAAACATGCTTCAACAGACATTTACAAGAATATATGCTTTCATAACATTTTTGATAAAACCTTCACTTCAAAAGTATAATAGATATAATACAAGTCAACATTCGCATATAAGACCATAGCCAACTATACACATACTCAATATATCCATATCCAACCCATGCTTAACTTTAGAAGAACAAATGCCATTTCATTAACATAGGACCACTAACTAATATAACCTTAAGACATGCTTGAGTGTGACAAGAAGTGACCGCCCATACAACCTCTTCAAGCACACTTACGTTTTCCTCAAGATTACCTTAGATAAGGACATTTCCTTTACAACATAACATCAATAGACCAACATTCTTTAAGAAACCACTTAGGAGACCTTCAAGCACATAAGGGGACTTTCACATAATAGTCGTTAGACTTAGGGAACTCACTTTAGTATCTTCAAAGCAGATAGCATACCATACTACTACCTACACGTTGTAGAATCTATCCAATAACTATAGTGCACATCCCACATGATAGGAACAGGCATAACCGACATAGACCATACTAGCTAGGCATGGAATCCATAGTCTATCCTACTCGTGGAGGTTGTTCTACTTGCAAAGGATAGAACTAGTAAGCAACCCATGTAGGCACATGGTTTGGGGGATGTCCAAGGAAGTTCATTGTGCCTAATCTCATACTCAACTACGCCACCTTCCTAACCACATCCACTCAGTGCTAGCCTTGTTTCCCATAGAATATTCAATCACATATGTACTAGAGAGGGTTCCTTTTCTAGTTCAACCAACTCATAGTACCTCTTCCCAAGAAAAGCCCCATTTCTTAGTCATAGCCAATCAAGGTTCATGAGGATAGCTCATTTAACTTTCTTAGATAATGATTCTCATGCCGTTCCGTCTCCAACTATCTCTATGTCTATCATTTCACTCAAGAAGGAAACATCACCCTAAGGCCCATCCTTCAAGGTTATACATTTAGTTAGGAAAGCTAGACTTATGAAAGGGCACCATTTATTAGTTCTGTCGATTCAAGTTTGGGCCTAGAATTCCTCTTTTAGCATTTATAGAAAGGGCACTATCTCTTAGTTCTAGCCCACTTCATACATTCATGCATTCAAGACTCTAAGTAACAAGAAGAGACACTTTATTCTACTAATCAAGTCACAACATTATCATTTGAGGACACTTCATAATCCAACATCATCACATATATAGATCATTAGAACATCTTCACATTATAGCATCACATAAACTTTACATATAGTTTCATATAGGACTTTACATATAGCCTCATATAGAACTTTACATATAGCTTCATTTATATATAATAATACAACAATACTTCTGTAATGCCCTCATGGCCACAATCATAATTCAAAAGCAACAAGCAACACTTCCACCAAAGGTGGATCCAACCTAAGAAACAATTATAGCAATATTAATAGATCAAGCCATCCTACCACCTTTCAAAGGCCATAAGCCACAATACTCAATTCCATGCCAATTATACAATATTCATCAAGTTAGGTCAACTTACCCTCTTTCCATAGCTATCTTCATCATCCTCATATACCAACAATTAACAATACAATAGCAATAATAATAACAACATTCAACTATACAAGCGAAGCTATACAATATCCAATAACCAACATAAGGGCTAAATCAATAGACCCAATTTAGGCCAAATTTAAAGAATTTGAGAAGACATGGGTTCACAAAGATTTCTTTCTTAAAACCACAAATAATCATTAATAACAACATGAAACAACATTTAAAATCATTTAATGCAAGAACCCATGATTAGAATTCGAAATTGGGTTTTATGTATTTGAAAAACCTTAAAAAACTTTTAATTGGGCTCCTTGAAAGAAAGAATAATCAAGGATAAAGGATCCCCATACCTTAATCATCAAGAACCAAACGAACTTGAAGAAGAAATCAGTAGCCACCATCAACCCTAGCTCCATCTTTCACCTTGAGCTTTCATGGGGTTTTTGAGAGAGTTTTGAGAGAGGGAGGGTTTTGAATTTAGGAGAATGACTTTAAAATAGACTTTAAATGTTTAAATATACTTAAAAACACTTAAACCAATAACCCAAGGAACCCAAACTACCCCTCACTAAGTTGGACCTTTTTAAACAAGTCTAACTTGACTTTTATTTTCGCAGATTTCGTCTGGAAACAAGTCCCCGACGTGGAGGTGTTTCCACAAGTTTCTGAAAATTAAATTTTGAGACAAAAGTCCACGACGCGGACAAAACATTTGGCCCTTGGAGGAGCTAGTCCGCTACGCGGACATGCTCCCTCCAAGCAAAACTTTAAGCTGCATCGGCAGCTTGCTTGGCCAAGGTTGGGGTCTTCCTCAGGGACCCTTAGGTGGCCCCCGGGGCATCATATCTGAACGTTTTGACCCTAAAAACATTTATTAAGACACTAGGGTCACCTCCACTAATTTTAGACTCCAAACAACACATAAAAATATGAACAACATACTAGAACACACCAACATGTAAAAGACTAGTTTCCGAACGTCTTGGTCATCCCTTGACGTTTGACTTCCAAACTCTTTAAACTGACTAAAAAGGCTATTCTTCATTATTTTAACAAGTTATTAATGCATAAAACCCATGTGAGGCTCTACTTTATCCTACTTCATTTTGAGGGGTGTTACACAAGCACACCTCAGCCAATTCAAGTTGTTTAATGGTCGTAAATCAGTATAAGCCCCAACTAAATGAGTTGGGGTCGAATCCCACAGGGAGTGGTACGTTTTTCAAATTAGATTGGGAAGTATAAATGTGCTCAATTCAGCCATAGGAATAAAAATTATCGAATAAAGACATCATTCAAATTAAGGGGTGACACGAATGTCAAATGGGGGGTTTTGGTTTTATTTATCAACTACAAACAGTCACAAACACTAGGAAATAACGACAATGAGATGGGTTTCTTTGGATATGATCGATTATAGGCAAATATAGATAGGTGGGTAATTGCAACTATTAGTAAATAGCTAGATATTAGTGACTAGGCTAGGCTATAAGGGATTTAACTTTTTCTTGAACAATTACCTCGAATCAGGTGATTTCTCTCTAACATCTACAAGCATGCAATTAAGAGTAGCACACACCTTAATACATTCACTCTTCGAGCTAAATGTATAGGAATTGGTTTATGATTTACTCTCTCGAGCTAAACCTAGATCAACCCAATACCCACAAACCATCAATCAAAAACCTTAATTCTAAAACCTCTCTTTCAAGCAAGCCATGAACACAAACATAGAACTGCATTGGCAACAACAATTCTTAAATTAAATTGCAATTAATGATTAAACTCACTTTTAAATGGCATTTAAACTAACAATTAGCAATACCCATAAGCTAAATGAACCCATAATCAAATCATCATACCCCAAGAATTAGGCTTTTACCTAGACATTATAAAAAGGTAAATACAACTACCAAATTGATTATCCATCAACTGCGTAAGAGTGATTTCGTCTTTATAATGCTCTAATTTGATGAATCTCGAAGACCTACTTTCAATTTCTCAAAAGTGAATTTCTTTAATCCTTCAAAGCTAAGGAAAAACTCTAGAGAAAACTGTCTCAAGATGATAAAAGATTAATAAAATTGTCTGATTGATTAAAAACTAGATTAAAGATACTAAACTAAATGTTCAAAAATGTATTTATAGTCACCAAAATATGCTACGAAAGCCTATTTGGTGAAGTAAGTTGAGCTCGCCGAACCACTCGGTGGGCCGCCCTTTGATCACTTTCATCACCTTTTCGCCTTGTGATTTAGCATCCTTGTGTGGTGATCTATCATTGTATCATGGTACTACTAGGCGATGTGCCGACTGCTCCATATTGTCGTCGATTTGGTTTATTCCATCAAGGTTGGCACACTGAAACTTTATGAGTTAGAACTGGCCCATCGACAATTCGCTAAATGCTCTTGGCAATCACCTGGCTTGCCTTTCTTCAATTCTTCGGTTTGTTTTGTTCTTTTTTGCATGTTAGCATCCTTGCTTTGTTCCTCAATCCATGTACCTAAAAATCAAGGATTTTCATCAGTTTATGGAAGAAATTAAGCATTTGAGGACACTAAATCTACACAAAAAAAAGCTTTAAATGAGTCTAAATCGCTGACTCAACAACACTCCAAACTTAAACTTTTGCTTGTCCTCAAGTAAAACTCAAGTTCAGCAGTTTAAAAAGGATATCTCAAACTATGCTACAAAAGACTTAACTTGAATGCACACAACAAAACTCAATTACTCATGCAATGATCAATTGTGCACTCAAATATTCAAGTTGTGGCTTCACCATTATAAAAAATGCCCAAACTCACAATACTCGTTTCAAGTGTCAGTTCAAGCTCAACAAAAGTACTCAAATGCCCTCAACAAAGATGATTCCATATTGACACACAATGTCTCAACAATTTATAGTTCTGAAATCACATACGACTCTCACACTCACAAAGATGAACACATGCATGACTCCACCCATAGGTTTGCCCTTATTTTCCAATCAACATTCGTTTCAGCTCACTCAAGATCAAAAAGGTCTTTCCAAGGCTTGTTAGGGGGCTGACTGTAAATGAATGGTCATTTAGGCTTAGTGGTTGCTGCCCTCATGAAATGTGTTCTGAACATCACTTTCTTCATTTTCTTCAACATTTTAGTCATGCTCATAATTCACCCATTATTCAACTTTCTATGAACTACAAGACACCTCATTTATTTTGCAACTTTCACAACTTTATTTCACAATTTTTTCATTCTTTTTCTTTTGCTCCGTTTCTTTCTTTCTCTTTTTTTATATGGAGGGGTTCCATCTTTTTCAAGACAATGGATGAAATTGGAATTTTTCACACTTCTTGATTTACCTTCTCTTTTTAGTACAAAAGCCTAAGTTAACTATTCAAATAAACCACATTTCATGAGAGTTAAGGGTGAGTGGATCAAGAAAGGGTCACAATTGCTTTAAGTTTCTTCCAAGAAAATGATAAAGCTCAAAGGGGTTCAAGGAAGGTTCACACACCTCACAAGGTTGGCCACAAATAGAGGTACATTTTCAAATTGTTTCACTACTCCAAATCATTGACTAAGATCATTTCAATAACTTGCATCACTTAGTCAACCGGACAACTGGGGCAAATTCTAGGTTTCACCATGCACAATGTCAAATGTAAGCTCATCACACAAGGCATTCGTTCCACTATCAAATGAGACTCATTCGAGCTAGTGTGCAATATTCATCACAAGAGACTTCATTAGATAAATGGCTAATCACAACGAGATGCAAAAAGTTCACATATTAACTATGCAACTTCATTTGGTTTCATCATAGCTGCACATTCATTTCATTTCATTAAGAGCACTATTCAAGTCATCGGTATTGATCATAACCGATAATAAAATTTGCACAAGAACAACCTCAGTTACATACAATAAGAGTTGGTAGAAAATTTTCAAAATCGGTCAAAAACCATTATCATTCAAAACAAGGAGCCATAAGCTCAAATATCCACAAGATAGCATCAACATACAATTTAAAAATAAAAGCCTAATATATATATATATATATATATATATATATATATATATATACATAAAATGTAATTAAAAGAGGTAAGTATGGAAATACCTCACCCTACCCACAAAGGAAAAGCATTTGTCCTCAAATGCAACGAAAACAACCAAAATCAATAAACGCAATAGAGATGGAGGTAAAGAATGGTCCTATCTACTCAGTCACTCCATATGACGGGGAATAAATGCCCGGTGTCACACAATTGTAACCGCACTCGACCCATCCATAATGGTGTCTCTCAAGGAGGTCTGTCAAAAACAACGTCATCTAGCTCCCCAAACTACTCTACTTCCATTTCCACCTCTAACTCAGCATCAGCCACATCATCCATAGGCACATCTACGGTGGTAACCGGAGGCATATCAGAACTGCCCAAAACACCCTAAGCCTTGCTTGACTCATAAAGAGAAGTGAAGTCTGTGGATTTCAGATAGTCCACATCCTTCCTCAAATCTAAAACCTCAGCTTTCAAAGTCGTCACCTTGAAAGTAAACTCATTTCCTCTCTCACATATATCTCTCTCATTGTGAGATCATCAATCGACGTCTGGAGGGGTGTCAATGCAGCTGAAATAGCCTGCTCAATCTTCCAGGGTAACCTAGCCTCTAGACTAAAAGCCCCCACATCGGCAGAATGGGCTAGGTGCCCCATTTTGAGGAGTATGTCCTGAGTTATCCTAGTGCACTAGGAAGCAGCAGCAGAACCTGGGGACTGCGCTGGAGTGTTAGTGGATGTACTTCAAGGCACGGACGCCGAAGTAGGCAAAGGTGCCTCTGCAAGTATGAATTCAACATCAACCTCCGGGGATGTATCCACCGGAATTGTTCTCCTCTTATCTACCTCATGCCATCAATACTCGGCCTCTATGCGCCGGATATCAGTGTAAGATGTGGGTGTGACCTCAATGTCCCTCTTCTTCTGATGAGGACCTCCTATTTGAAAAAATAACTCTGTGATCAGCACATGAAAGGAAGGAAGGTCTGGCGGTGTTTGGCCCTCATGGCTATCTCCTACTCTATGATCATCCCCAAGTTTAGCCACTTCCTGGCTATGCTCGCCCTAGACAAGCCGCCTTTGGGTGGTGGATGATGGACTCATTATGCGATAGCATAATAGAGCTACTAATGAACTTGAACTAATACGAAGTGGTGATGTTCAAATCCTTCTTCTCAATGTGATCACCTGGCTCAATCTACCTCGGGGTGGTGTCACAAATAAAGGGAGCTAGCCAGCACTTTAGGTCATCTAGGGTATGTGTCGTAGTCAATCCCTCATGCTCGTGCTTGAATCATGTGGCTCCGTCAAGTGTAACTTTGATATTATCGATGTTGCATCCCATTATTCTTCCCCGTACCACTACAGATGCCACTAATCTGATGGTGCTGGCGTTCTTCTTTCCCTTGGGTACCAACTCACCACAGGTGGTGTAGAACTCTTTGACCCATGTAGGTATGTATGGGCCTCAAAGCCTGGTGAAAATGTTGAATCTATGGAACCGGAGAGTGTCTCCCTCTAGAGACTACTTGTTCATCACCATATATGTGGACAATCGCTTTTCCTCAAGAATGGTCCTCAGTCCCTCGACCCTTAGCCTGTTGAGTAACCGGCAAAGAGGACCCTGAACTAATGGCACTGGAACCACCATCTCTATCGGAGTTGGCACTGTGTTAGCAGCAGGAGGGGTAGACTCCAGTATCCTAGACGGATCTTGACAAACTCTAGCACAAATCTCAGCTTATCGGGTCTGAAGTGGTTGGTCATCCTCAGGCTATAAGAATGAGGCATGAGTGCCAAAGTTGTGCTCCGGTCTCTCTGCTACAGGCTCTTTGCCCTTGCCCTTCCCTCCCTTCAGAGGTGCTTTCTTCCCCCTTTTAGAAGAAGCAGCTACTCCTTTATTAATGACTATGCTCTGTGCTTGTTGCGGGGTGTCATTCGACTCTCATGCTAGTTGTTGCTAGCCATATCTGCAAAATCACACCAAAAAGAGTTAGATATAGTTAATGAAAAATGTAGAGTAGAGGTTGCAAAGAGACTCGCCGAACCAATCGGTGAGTCACTAAGTCACTTTGGCGAGCCAGATCGGGCTCGACGAAGGAACTAGTCTAAAAATTGCCCAGTAAAATAGTAGGTTGGCGATGGGTAGGGCCCTTCGATGAATCACCAATATCACTCGGCGATCTTAGACTAGCTCGCCAAAATTAACAGTGTGTTTTTGGGGTTAGGGGCAAAGAAAGAGCGATTAAGGGAGAGTTTTGGAGAGTCACCGAGTGAACTCGGCGAGCTCAAGAATACCGCTGAAAGTTACAGACTCTAATCTAGCCAAAACATGAAATTAAGGGTGATCAAGGGGTACATTGATGAATCACTGAACGGTTCAACGAGCTCAATTTAGCTTGCAAAACTACGCAACGTGCCAAATTTCAACCCTGTTTCCCAAATTCAAGCCCGCAGCCCCCGAAAAAAATATCAAACTATACACTTATGCAATTAAGCTTAGACCCATTACACCCATGCCATCGGGGTACTCAGAATTCCCCCGGTTTAGCAAAAATTGGCCACTCAATGACTTCTTCCCTTAAGAATGACATCAAACACTCCATTATTGGGAAAAGTACGCCATTTAGCACAATTGGGCGTTACTGAAAATGTACTCGACTAGAACCAAAAAATATTTAACGCAACCAAACAATTTATGATAAATTTTAAAGCACAAAACTCGCGAAATCATCATTTTATGAAATTTAAGCACATTTACAAAACTATGATGGGCAAACTAACACAATAATTATGATTTCACACACAAGCCCTAATAATCATAAGTTATCCTTCATGCTTTACCTCAAAGTAATATATCTCATAAACATCATATATTCCTAGCTCTTAAGACAAGTCTACTCATAATTTCTCATACATGCTTTACTCTTTTGCAATTCAAGTCATAATTCGTCATATAACCCCAATCTCAATCAACACTAATCATATATCCTCATGTATACTTTAATCTCATTGAATTCATATAAATAAGACCTAATCTCAAGCAATCTACAATATATATCATCAATTTTAGAAGCTAATCTCTAAATCCTCAATTTTCCCCTTCAAGACCCAAAACCCACATACTTCAATTTCATCTTTCTAGGCATGGGTTAGGCATGGGTACATGTAAATTCACACTATAAATATTTGATTATATCAATTCTATCAGAAACAATTATAATCCACTTAATTGGATCCATTACCATAACATTAGAATAAACAGGCTTTTCATGAACTTGAAATCAGTTTGAAACTTCTTTGAAATTGCCTCTAGGGTGAAAGCTAACCCTAGATGAAGGATCACCATAACTTGCTATTGATTCCCCACGAAAATTGAAGAAGAAACACCTTGAAATCCCCAACTCTAGCTTGATCTTGACCTTGATCTCCAATGGAGTTTCTAGAGAGAACCTTTTAGGAGGGAAGGGTTTTAATTTTAGAGATGAAATCTAAATGAGTGTTTTAATGTTTTAATACTCTTAAAATACCTAAAAATACTTAAAATAATCGATCCCACACTAATTAGGACTTGGGGTGAATTTACCAATTCACCCTTAGCTTGGCTGTGTCACTTGACAGCAAATAGGTGCCATCCACGAGCCTTTGACTCACAGACCATGAGTCCATTCACGGACTATGCTGTTGATTCGTGGTCTTAGGCTGTGGCTTGGTTTGGGGCACTACACCAATTTAGGCCTACGACCACCCCAGTAAAGTGTAGCCTAAACTAGCAAAAAGTGTGGCCTTTAAAGGCTACACTTTTGGACTTTAAGCAACACTTTTCCAGGGGTGGCCAAAAGTAGCGTTACCTTAGAGTTTAGGCAACACTTTTCAAGTGTTGCCTTATCAAATGGCAACGCTTTTATGTACCTCAAATAGCAACATTTCTATCTCATACAACTACATTTTTAAGCGTGGCCTAAGCTTCCTTATTGCCCACAATTTTTAAGTGTTGCCTTTTCTATCTAATGTATGACAACAATTTTAAAGTGTTGCCTTTTCTATCCGATGTATGACAACACTTTGAAGGGTAGTCCTTGCCCATGTGCATACCACAATTTACAGTCCTATGGCTACACTTTTAAGTGTGGCCATATCATTTTGGCTATAAAATATTTATATGCCACAATTTCTAATTAAAAAACACCAATATTATTTTGCAATAAATAATCTCAAGCATTAAATTGGCTAATAAGTAATTCAAATATATAGATTTGCAATAAATTTCAAAAGATAATATCATGTCTTTTGTACATACACATACTTATAAAGCAATATTCTAAATATGTGTACATAATAGTTAAAAAAGTACTCTTACAATAGTTCAATATATTCTAGCAATGAATATATTTCCCAAAAGCAAACATAATGTATTCAAAGTTTTACAATAGTTCAAAAACTCTTCATCATCCACTTCAATGAGATCAAATTGACTTGTGGCGACCCTTCAAATTTGATCACCTCCATTTCCCTACACATTTAAAATGTACAACAAATCAGATTGTAGCTGTTATAGAAGAGGCAAGAAGTTCCAGATTGCAGCTGTTCCAGATTACAGATTGTAGACTGCATATTTTTTGAATTCCAGATTGCATATTACAGTTCCAAACTCCAGATTGCAGATTGCTGCAGATTACAGTTCCAGATTCCAAATTTCAGATTGCTGCAGATTACAATTCCAAGTTCCAGATTCCAAATTTCAGATTGCTGCAGATTACAATTCCAAGTTCCAGATTCTATATTGCAAACTGCATATTACAGTTCCAGATTGCAGGTTTCAGATTACAGTTTACAAATCAAAATTTATCAGCCAAAAAACTTTCAGAATTTCGTAGTCCACTTCAGGCCAAAGAACAGGGGCAGCAAGAGAAAAATCCCAAGATACTCTAATGCAGACATGTAAATCAGAATAGCAGCCACACAAAACAAAGCATGGAAAAAGAGGAAACTCAACACCAAACAACATCAAAGTGTATGCTTTTTTTATCAATTGTACCTGGGATATCGAAAAGATCATTAAAACTGCACCTCTGAATCTTCTCGCGACCATTCTTTCGACTCAAACTCACTATCAGCCGATGGTTTCTGATCAACCAATCTGGAAGCCCAATGCAAATGGATAATTCACTTGTTCGTCTGCTTGGGATTAGACTAGAGAGAAAAGAAACCAAAGTTTCTACTGTCACAACCTGTCAACTATTTCTGCTGCTATAAACCACGAAAGACACACTGTTTAAATAGTTCTTTCACAGTAAGTGTGACGACACATTGTTTCTACATTGGACCTCCACTACTAATGAAACAACAGACAAATGATCATGAGATTCTCTTTGTAGAATTCCATGGAAAAACAAGAAGACCGAGTTGATGGATGATCAAGCTTAGCACAAGGGATAAAATGTACAATATGGAGAAGGAAAGCCCTTAAAATATGCAAGTATACCTTTGCCAAAATATACTTCTCCTTTTCATGAAAGGCATCTTTGAGTCTTGGCTTCGAAGCTGATTGAATAGCATCAACATTTGTTAATCTGAATGAATTAATCATTTTACATGAGCTAACACCAACAAAACATAGTTTCTATGCATATTTGAGTTAAATGCATGTTATATCATCATGGCACGTGGGAACATTATCTATCCGACAATGTGTATTGAATAGATAGGCTGACCCAGGTAGAATGTCAAATTGTAATGGAAAAATAGATTGTAAATTAACTAGTTCAATTGAAGAATGAATAGAAATGTGGACATAATCCTGGGAACTGTTAAGTTGGAATTTTGTGATCTTTGATATCTCTCAATATTTTGTCTTTTCTTGGCTGGGAGAGGACCTTTCACATTAAATCTGAACCCAAATATCAATAAACATGCAAGATCTATAGAAATTTATACCCATGCAAGAATGACTTTTTTTGTATATATTATCAACTAAAGTTACATACCCGTCACTTGGAAGTTGAAGCAGCTTCTCCCACATCGAGTTACAATAAGAATTACCTAATGTGCGGAATAGATCCAAGATGGTAGGCTCCCAAACCCTGACATCTAATGTTATGGACCTTACCTACAAATGATAAGTATCTCATATATCAATCAACTCAACAGGCCCATAAATATTTCATTTTGTTACTTTCTGGGGGCAGCAACTGAAAACAAGTTATACTTCAAAATACATTTCCAAAAAAGATCCAATAGCTACTAACATTCCAGAATGAATAGTGCATTGTCATGAAAGTAATGAAAATACTCATATTGTCAAATATAAATGCATGTGGACCAATACAAAATTGAATAAACAACGTGAACTAAATGGAATTAATCTTTTTTTAAGAACAAGGTAAATGTTTGTAGACAAGAGGAACAAAAAAATTTCAACATGGATAAAGATATACCTTTGAGATATGAACACCAAGGTTTCGATGAATACCCGAGCATTCTATACAAATTAGGATGCCAAGATTTAGAGAAGCCCAATCAGGTTCTGAAGTACCACAGTTAGAGCACTTGTCATTTCAAGGAACTTCTCTGAGAATCTTAGAAACAGAATCAGGATTATTGACTATTATGAAAGCTAGGACATTTTCATCATTAACAAACCCTTGAACATTCAAAGAACCAGCATAGGTATTGTTGCTACTATTAATGTCATTTTAGTTAAGGTCTCAAGTATCACCATAGTTGAAGCATATAGATTTTAGTTAAACTCATCTCATTCTTTTCTAGTCTTGGTCGAGTTGGTTTATTATATGGCCAGTTAGGAATTTGGATATGCAGATAGATATAACATAGTTTGTGCAGGAATAGAATATTATGATGTCTGGTGCTATATTTATACCCTTTTAAAGTGAAAAATAATTTTAAAAATTCAAGAAGTACCTGTTTTGTGACAGTAAGCTTGGACCAGTTCATTGTCAATGTGAAACCAATAAAGATTTCAGATGATAAGTTCACATTCTTTACTAATTTCTATCATCATATTCCTAAGGCACAATATCTAATGTCTCGCACAATGAAAGAGATAAACAGAGCATAGAATATTTAAAATCATGTAATGATGCATATGAAATTAAATTTGATCCTATTATTTATTGTATCAACATTCAAAGACATGCTTGGTAAATCAAGTAATCACCTTAGGCTTCAACTTAAAAACTTGATCAAGATGTTAACTACATATTCATATCCAGTAATGACAAGAAACAGTGGTAAGAGTTCCTATGGAATGTGTTATAAGACATACTAGAGGCTCCCAGTTACAACAAATAGTGAGGTGGAGGACACTTCAATTTGAAAAGCTATATATTACTGTGTTGCAAAAGATTTTACCTCATCTTCTTTATCTATTGTAGCTTTGTCTCGTCTTGTTATTAATGTTGTTTGCATCATTTTCTTAATCTACTGAAGAGGCACATAGATGCTTAGAACTCTTGAGGAGTCGATGGTGCTATTCAATGGGCAACTGATACAGTTACAATCTTGCTCATTAGAACAGTAGTATAAAAACTCATGTTAGGTTTGATTATTCTTATCTGAAAACATTGTTATTGAAGCATCTATAGAAATAATACCTCTTTTTCTTCCTTTGATTTTATTTTGTGACTATAGGACTGAAGGCCATGGTATCCCTCCACTTCTTGAGTTTGTTGATTCAAATGTACATAGAGCAGCTGCAGGATCCTTACGAGAATTAGCATTTAAGATTGTGCAATAATGTGCACTCCCTATTCTTATACAAATTCTTCGGTCTGAAGATAGCAAAGCAACATCATTTACAGCATTGCTAGCATCCTCTAACCTATTTTCCAGAAAATCATTAACATCTACAAGAATGTGTACACAAATACACTGTGAAATTTGTGGCAACGACAAAATCCTACGGCAAAAACTATATCAAACTTAAAAGGGCAGAACAATCTAAGCTGAAGCTGTCAAACAATCTTATCCTTTGGTACTTTGCCATCATCCTTTAACATATTTTCCGGATAAGCATCAACATCCAGAACAATGCATTCACATATACAGAGTGAAATTGTGGCGAGGCAGGAACCTACTGCAAAAACTATTTCAAACCTAAAAGGGCAGAACAATTTAAGCTCAAGTTTGTGGAAGATTCTGCTTATCCTTTGGTATTTTAAACAATAAAACTAATATTCCACTTCCTTCCTTTAATGCCTTTTCTTTAGCACTAAATGATTAGAACCAACAATTTTAAAAAAAATAAAGGTAACTAATGATCAAAACCAACAGTTCCATCCACAAGAACGAGGTGTCAGCAAATATAGCAATTTTATCCCTATTGATGAGGAAAGACTTTAATAAAATGGATGTAACAGTAGCAACCATGGCATACAAACAATTAAAATAGCTAATCCTTACCTCAAAAGTGATCATCCCGTTCATTTGACACTACTAATATGGAGATTCCTTTTTTACCCTATAATGACCTGATACCATAAAAAATACTCTTAAGCACTATAGCACAACTCCATGTTTAGAGCAACAATAACGTAAAATGATCATCAATCAACTAAGCTTCCCCTCCAAAATAGTTAGTGTCTGAATCTTTCACAACCATTTCTCCATATTCGGGTCTATTCCAATACTAGAATTTCTCGAAGCCCACAGCATACAAGTCACTTCCCCTCTAATTTCAGCAATACAAGAGCAACAACAACAACTACAACTCAGTGTCAAACAAGTCGGGGTTCGACTATATCAATACCCAATTTTAATTTAAGCTCATTTCATAGAGAATCCTTATAAATCAGCAATACAAGGGAAAATAAACAAAATAACAGAGTTGTTGAAAATCACCTTCGCTCTAATTCAGTAATGTTGTCCACTTGAGTCTGATTGTACTAAACAAGCTCCGAAAATAAGAAAGCAAAAGCACTCAAACTGACCTGCAAAGGTTCTCATTGACTAATTAGCAAAGTAAATCTCCCAAACCCAACCCAACCCACCCATACCCTCTAGCTAAAAAGATTTAAAAGTGGTAACACCGATCGATTTTATTAGTATCTATAGTTAAAAAGAACCCCCCACCCTCTTCATTTCTTGAACATCTAAGAGCATTGAACACAAGAATGTGTACACAAATACACTGTGAAATTTGTGGCAGTGGCAAAATCATACGGCAAAACTACACCAAACTTAAAAGGGCAATTTTTTTTAGCTTAAGTTGGGATCTGTACACAAATACACTGTGATTCTACCATCATCCTCTAACATATTGACAAAAATAATGAGAATAAGAAGGAATAGGTACTTATGCTTGATGAAATCTTCAGCTCAGCAAAGCTCAGATCTTCCATTCAACTCTTCAGTTCAGCTCTTCAGTTCAGGGAGAAGAGAATCGGAGAAATCTTTAGTTCCGTTCTTCAGCTTCCGCTCTTCAGTTCTTCCAGAGACAAGCGTTTTTGGAGAAAGAAAAAAATGTGTTCTTCGACTTCAGATAGAAAAGTGTTATGAATTTTTAATGTTTTATTAATTATTTTTTTTGGCCAATAAAAATGGGAGGGAGAGTTGAAAATGTTGGAGGGAATATAATATTTTAGTGAAAATTTTAAGGCCACACTTGTAATGTGTTGTTTTAACAATAATAAAAATAGGACACTTTAAAAGTGTGGCCATATATGTAAATAGTTGTTGCCAATTATCTCATACTGTAACAACGCTTATAAAGTGTAGCCTATACCATTAAAGAGTACGCTTTACAAGTGTTGCCAATATTAGCGTAGCCAAAAGTTAAAAACTTGGGCTACGCTTTAAAAGTGTTCCCAAAAATATTTTAAGCAACATTTTACAAGCGTTGTCCAGATTTAGTGTGGCCGTAAGCCTAAAATGCTGTAGTGGCCCCTTAACCTACGGAGGCCATCCACGGGGTGTGGATTGACCTACGGGGAGTGGGCCCCTTCCATAGGTCACCAAATTTTGGCCAACTTCCATCAAAGGGGGCAGCCTTGGGGGTTAAGCTTAGGGTCCTCCTCAAGGACCCCTAGGGTGGTCCACGAGGAGTCGTACCTTGACGTTTAACCTCTAAACTCCTCAACCATTACTCAAAACAACATACAACAACCTCAAACCTCAAGACAAACTCACACACTCACTAGTTAGGCTCTAGTTTCACTAGTTCATTTTTAGGGTCGTTACATTATCCCCCACTTAGGAACATTCGTCCTCAAATGACACTCTAAACACACTTAAGGGGTAACGACTCAAGACTAGAAGCCCACAATCATGCATGCAACATCAATATAAAAGCACACAACTAGGATGAAACATCAACTCCATATCAGTAGGCTCAAAACACAACAAGAAAGTAGGAACTACATCTACAAACTCGTTATGCATCAAAACTTCACATTCTTCATTTCATTATATTGGAGGAACTTCCTTCTCCAAATCACATCATGCTCAACACAATATCATTAAGCACATTATGCAATTTTCTCATAAAGGAACATTATGCAACTTCTTCATAAAAACACATTTAGGCATGCTCAACAAGTCAACTCATGAAATATTTAGGCAACTCATCATAGATGCATATTAACATGAGGAACACAATTCCTGAAAACTCATTTTCTTATAACAAGAATTCAACTAGAACATGCACAACATAAGGAGACCATGGAAACTCAAATTCACACATAACTCCAAAACATGAAACAAGCTACAAGGAACTCTTGGTCACAAGCTTGAATACGAATAGAAGGAAAAGAGGTAAGGATATCAACACTCTCAACAACCTCACTACTCGACATACCATCCTCCACTTAGGAGAAAACCCAACTTAGGCTATCATTAAAAACAACATAGGAACCTCATCACAACATTCACACTATAAGGAACCATCAACATACCAGAGCGTTTAAACTAGGAAGGTCCTCATTAAGCAACTCTTTCTCACAACTACTTTACCAACACCGCTCAAGGTCTCATATGAGTCGACCATACCGAGTCTAAACTCCTCGAACTCATTACACCTTAAAAAGCGAGAATCAAGTGAGCCCAACTCATGAACATCAAGGACCCTCAACCACCTTACCATCTAATCACATTGTCTCCCCCATAGAGGTAAGCCTATAAAACCTCCTTACCCCATCACCTCTTTCAATCCTAATATCGGAGCAAAACATCACTCAACCTTCACACTCATCACCCAATGTGATTCTAAACCGAGGTGAATTACACCTCTACTATTCTTAAAGAACTCTACTCACTCCACATCTCTAGGCATCACTTAAACACCACAATTCATCAAATCTTTCAAAAAACCTCAAAATTCCAACATCACACAACCATAAGCAACTTAGTCATGTTAAAGATAACAACACAATCGAACATCTCAAATCCAACAAGTCACATAGCCACAATATACATCGAAACTTACCTTTTTCTCCCTCAATCCTTGTAGCATTAACCCTTTGAGTAGTCACATCTTTAAGACCACCGAATAGGGAATAAGAGAGAGATTTTATAGAGTTAAGTTCTATGGCATGACTTGAAGAATGAAGAAAGAAGTGTAACTCCTAACGTCCGATAGCCTCTCGCTCATAGATGTATCGCGACTCACACTGATGAACAGGACTCTAATAGACGTGACTTGTGAGACATCAATCCTAAAAACCATTCCCAAAACCGTGTGATCTCATACCATGTTTGTCACGACCCGAGAGCACACACTAGTCGTAACACTGTGTACTCGATCTCGAATGGGTCTTATACAGGCCTCATAACATTCATTCATCGCATAGGTAATCGAAATAGTACGAAATTAAAAACTTTTTATTCAAAAACCATACAATCTAAAGACATTCAATAAGCAGCGGAATACAAAAGTCTCACATGGCCATCTTAGACAAAACTTTAACAAGATAGGGTCACGACCCTTTTCAATCGAACAAAAACTACTAAATGTTTATTACATGAAGAAATGAAATATAAGAGTTCTTGTCCTCAATACCATGAGGACATACTGAGTCTTGGAGGAAAATGTATCCAAACACTTCAAATCCTAGCTAGAATAAATCACTTGTCGGGACCTGCACTTGTAATAAAAATAAGTGAAATATGGGTTAGCAAACAAAAATGTACCAAGTATGATGACCATGCAAAAAACATGCTTTAAAAGCGACATTTTGGTTTGAAACCATACATTATGCCACTTTTTAGAAATATCATGAACAATAGCATAAGAGACATCAAACACAAATATAATTATCACACAACTCAAACATCACATTTGAACAATATCATCATGTAATTCTTCACCTTCACATATAGCCTTCACCTCAAGTAACCCTAATGCTCTACCTTGTGCAATGTATGGATAGCGTCCCATACCACCATCCACACCAAGGTACCACATTAAAGTCACCAAAAATCAACTTACCACTCAACCTTTCCATTTCCAATAATACACATACAAAAGAGACCTAAACAATTAACAAGTTATTTCATCACATTAAGACCATTACATAAGACGACCCCTAAGTCATACTTGTGCAATGTGCAAGCAGAATCCCATAATACTATTCCCACTAAATACTCCTTTGAAATCACCATAGGCAAGACACATTCAAATACAATAAGTCATAACAAGGAAGTAACCCATAATGTCATAGAAGCATAACATCCATCATTACATTAAGCATTTAAGAGTCAACATTCTTCAATAACTTCATTTAAAGGGCTTTCATATAATAGTCACTGAGACTTAGAGAACTCACTATCAGCCTCTTGAAGCCTACTCGTGCCATGTATGGATAACATCCCATACTACTACCCACACTTCATAGAACTCCTCAAGAAACTATAATGCACATCTCACATGATGGGAATAAGCTTTTAATCGACCTAGACCATGAGAGCTAGATCATGGAATCCGATGTACTATCCCACATCAAAAGGGTTGGTCTACTTGCCTAAGGTAAACATGTATTTAGCTTAAGTGGATCCACTAGTTAGACCTATGTGGGCACATAGTTAAGGGGCAAGGAGATTTCTACTATATACCCCGCCTAAACTCATGTGAGGGCATCCATATCAAGAGATTGCTACTACAAACCCCGCCTCAACTCACGTGAGAGCTTCCTTCTCATTCAATATCCTCTCGGTGCTTAGTCTACATTCCCATAGAGTATTTTACCATTCATCACATTAAGGGATGAGAGATTTTTACTAGATACCCCGCCTCAACTCACGTGAGGGCATCCATCTCCACCCAACATTCATTCATTGGATAGCTCGTAGTTTCAAAGATAAGAATAGTCTTTCATCTAAGAATCCCATTATCATTCATTAGTGTAAGATCAAGAATATCCTTTCAATCAACACATCATTATCATTCATTAGAGTACAATTTAGAATAGTTTTTCAATAAGTACTTCCTCATCAACATTATCATTGAACCTCATTCATTATTCATTCAAGTGTGTTAATAGAGAGACAACCTCCAATCCTAACACAATTAACTTCAAGACATGATCATCATTCATCCAATTAAAGCACACACATGTATCATATCACATTCATATATAAAACATCATGATAATACTTCAATTCCTCACACTATGCCTTCAAAGGCCAAGGATCACAACATACATAGGAAATAAACACCTCTACCTTTCAAGTGGATCCACAATTCAATCGCAATTCTAACACATCAATTAATTAGGTCAAACTTGCCCTTTCAAGGCTATGATCACAAATCCTCAATTCACCAACAATTCACCATAATTAGGCATAGATGATGATATAATTCAATAATCTAAATCAATCTAAGCATAAATCCACCATCATTCATTCATAGTCAATAGACCCACTTCATAAGTCACAATCTAGAAATTGAGAGAAATCATGGGTTCATAGAGTAAAATCATCTTAAATCATCAATTAAACAAGATTATAAGCATAGTTTATCATTTGAAAATGATTGGTGCAAAAACCCATGAGATTGATTAAAATCTAGGGCTTTTCATGAACTTGAAATCACTTTGAAACTTCTTTGAAATTGACTCTAGGGTGAAAGATAACACTAGATGAAGGATCACCATACCTTGCTATTGATTCCCCACGAAAATTGAAGAAGAAACACCTTGAAATCCCCAACCCTAGCTTGATCTTGACTTTGATCTCCAATGGAGTTTCTAAAGAGAACTTTTTAGGAGGGAAGGGTTTTGATTTTAGAGATGAAATCTAAATGAGTGTTTTAATGTTTTAATACTCTTAAAATACTTAAAAATAATCGACCCCACACTAATTAGGACATGGGGTGAATTTAACAATTCACCTCTAGCTTGGTCGTGTCACTTGACAACAAACAAGTGCCATCCACGAGCCATTGACACACACACCGTGTTGTTGGTCCATGGTATGGGCATGTGGCTTTGTTTGGGGCCCTTTTGAACTACGGAGGCCATCCACGGGGCTTGGATGGAACTACGGGGCATGGACCCTTCCGTAGGTCACCAAACTTTGGCCAACTTCCATCAAATGGGGAAGCCTTGGTAGTTAAGCTTAGGGTCCTCCTCAAGGACCCCTAGGGTGGTCCGTGGGGAGTCGTACCTTGACGTTTAACCCGTAAACCCCTCAACCATGACTCGGAACAACATATAACAACCCCAAACCTCAGGACAAACTTACACACTCACTAGTTAAGCTCTAGTTTAACTAGTTCATTTTTAGGATCCTTACATTGTTGCTAGATACCCCGCCTTAGCTCATGTGAGGCCATCCATCCCAAACAACATTCATTCACTGGATTGCTCATAGATTCAAAGATAGGAATAGTTTTTCACCTAAGAATCCCCACATTGTGAGAAAGCCCTTTGAGAACATGTCATTATCATTCATTAGAGTGCAATTGAGAATAGCCTTTCAATAGACTCATCATTAACATAATCATAGAACTTCATTCATTAGTCATTCATGACTGTGTGTATGTAAGAATAACCTTTCACATATAACCTCATCATTCATAAATGTTAATAGAGAGATAACATTTAATGATAACACCATTACATTCTAAACATGATCATAATACATTCATTGTGATCAGACATATACTTCACATCATTATCATACATAAATCCTTAATGAACATGCCTTTAAAGGCTATTAACTAACATACATCCATAAATCCAAGATACTACAATAGATAAGGTAATTGACATGATCCAACACCCAATTCACTATAAACATAAACAATTCAACATACTTCCATGATCAATCAATTCCGAATCACAATTCACAACATAAAAATTTGGGGAAAGGCATGGGTTCTAGGAAGAAATCATCTTAATTCATCTTTAAATCCACAATTCATTAATAATTCAATGCAATAAAGCTTTTGAAAAATTTTCAGAATCGAACCCATGCTAAGATTGAAAACTAGGGTTTTTGGGGAAACATTGGAGACTTGAAATCACCTTTGAAATTGGGTCCTTCAAAGAAACTAAGTCAAAGATTAGGACTACCATACCTTTTAGGGAAGAAATCCACAAAAATCCCTTGAAAAACTTGAAGTCTTGACCTTGGAAGCTTGAATCCTTCACCTCCAATGGAAGTTTCTAGAGAAAGAACTTTTGGAGGGGAGGGGAGGTTTCTAATTTGGGTTTTGAAATAATGAATTGAAAATAGAGTTTAATACTTTAAAAACCCTTAAAATACATTAATTAATCAATAACTACCGTTCATTAACTAAACTAAACTTAAAAGCAATTTACTAAACTACCCCACCACTAGGCCAACTTTGGACAACAACACAGTGGTCACTCACGAGACCCCACCCACAGATCGTGATGTCATCTCTTGGTCCATGGATGCAACTCATATTTTGGGGGTTTGACCTACGGAGGATATCCAAGGGGCGTGGATAGACCTACAGGGCGTAGGTCCCCTTTCGTAGGTCATAACATATTGGGTAGTTTTTGGTTTCTTTAGGGTCTTGGGGGTTAGGCTTTAGGGTCCTCCTCAAGGGCCCCTATGGTGGTCCTTCGGGAGTCTTACATGGACGTGTAACCCCTAAACCCCTCAACCTAAGCTCGAGACAACATTTAACCACCTCAAACTTCACATCAACTTAAAGACACACTAGTTAGGCTTTAGTTTAACCTATTCGTTTTACGGCTCTTTACATTATCCCCCACTTTGGACCATTCATCCTCGAATGAAACTTTAAACACATTAAGTGGTTAACGACTCAAGACTAGCAGCCCATTATGCATGCCACATCATAAACAATGCACAAAACTAGGAGGAAACATCAACTCCATCTCAAACATACTCCATGAAACTCAAGAAAGTAAAAACTACATGTAAAAACTCATTATGCATGAAAACTTCAACATCTCTCATTTCATTGGAGGAATTACCTTCTCCAACTCATTTCATGATCATCACAACATCATTAAGCACATTATACAATTTCTCCTAATAACACATTTAGGCATGTTCAACAATTTACCTCATGAATCATATAGGGAACTTATAGTAAATGTAATTCAACATGAGAAACATAAATCATAAAAACTCATTTTCTCATTTAAATATGAATTCAGTAGGTACGTGCATATCATGAGAAGACCATGGAAATGCAATATCACACATGACTCCAAAACATGAAACAAGACAAAAAGGAACTCTATGCCTTAGACTTGAATAGGCATGGCAAGAAAGAGATAAGAATATCAAAACTCTCAACAACCTTACTATTCAACATACCATCCCCACTTAGGAGTAAGCCTAACTAAGGCTAACATCAACATCACATAGGGACTTCAATCAGACATTCACAAATTATAAGAAACCCTCAACATACCGGTGCTTTTAAACTAAGAAGGTCATCATTAAGCAACTCTTGCTCACAAACAACCTTACCAACACCACTCAAGGTCTCACATGAGTCTACCACACCGGGTCTAAGCTCCTCAAGTCACTCCACCTCTTAAGGTGAGAAATTCAAACAAACCTAACTTATGAACCTCAAAACTCAACATCACTAAGCCGGGTTCTATCATCATCTTAAGCACAATCATATAGAAACACATTACTACTAAAGTCAACACCACAATCTATCATCTCAAATCTATTAAGTCACATAGCCATATTTGGCTTCACAACCAACATTTTCTCTCCTTCAACCCTAGTAACATATACCATTCAAGTGGTCATACCCTAGAGACCATCGAATAAGAAATAAGGGAAACACATTGTAGAGTTAAACTCTGTGGCACGACTTGAAGAATGAAGAAGTGAGACTTTCCTAACACCCAATAGCCTCCTATTCATAAATGTAGCGCACTTCACACTATGAACATGCTCTACTTGATATTGTTTGCGACATCGTAAAACCGTTCCAAAACCTTGTGCTCTGATACTATGTTTGTTACGACCCAAGGCAACCCTCTAGACGTGGCATGGCATACTCAACCCCAAAGGGGTCTCATACAAGCCTCATAGCATTCTTGAACATAAGAACATAGGAATATAGAGAGGAATGAAAACTTTTCTTTACAACTGAAGACATTTTTCATAAAAATATGCGGAAGACTTTCTAAACTTCGTCTCAAACCATCTAATACTTTGAATACAACTTTGGGGCATTGCCCATACAAAATCTCTTACATAAACTAAAAGACATAGAGGGAACATAGTGTGTTTTGTCCTAGAAACTATGAGGACTCACCAAGTCTTCATATCCAAGCTCCTTAGAAACCTATCCTTCAAGTATAAAACATCAATATCTCCCAAACCCTAGACTTTGGTAAAAAAGGAGAAATATGGGTTAACACAATTAAGTACTAAGTATGGAAGCCATGCAAAAACCATGCTTAAAACGGACATTTTCTTTGGAAATCATGATATATGCCAATTTGAGAAAACCTTCATGAACATGGGTATAAGAGGCATAATATACAAACATAACCAACATACAAGTAATTTAATCATATTAGAACATAATCAACATATATACAATTTCTTCACATTAGAGCATAATCAACCTATAAACCATTACCTTCACATTAAGCCTTTACCTCAAGTAACCCTCAAGCTATACTTTGTGTAATGTATGGATAACGTCCCATACCACCATCCACAATAAGTACCACATTAAGGTCAAAAAAAGTGAACTTACCATTCAAACTTTCCATATTTATACCATACCTATACATAAGAGACAGAAATATTTCATAAGTCATATCATCACATAAGGACCATCATTTAGGGAAACTCTAAGTCCTACTTGTGCAATGTATGAGTAGCATTCCATACTACTACTCACACTAAGTACTCCTTTGAAACCACCATAGACAAGGCACATTCAAACTCAATAATTCATAACAAGTAAGTAACTCATAATACAATATAAGTATAGCATCATCATCTCATTTAAGCATAAGTCAAGATTCTTTATTAGCTTCATTCCATTAAGAGCACCTTCATTCAATAAACATTAAGCCAACATTTTTATTAACATCATCATAAGAGCACATTCATTTCATTTAAAATTATAAAGGAACACACCATAACCCCTCTCAAAGCCTACTTGTGCAATACATGGATAGCGTCCCATACCACCACCCATACTAAGTAGTGTATTCTTGAGAAGCCATAGTTCATTAACACTCTTTGTGGGGGTAAGCCTTAATAGACATAGACCATGTGAGCAATTCATGGAATCCTTGTGTCACCATCACCGGATAAGGGATTCCTACTTGCCTACGGTAGGACCATTCATTTTAGCTTAGGTGGATCCACTAGCTTATATCCTATATGCGCACATAGTTATGGGATAGAGAGATTGCTACTAGATAAACCATCTCAACTCACGTGAAGGCATGCATCTAAAGAGATTGGTACTATAAATCCTACCTCAACTCACGTGAGGGCTTCAATCTCATATCACTATCCACTCGGTGCTTAGCATTATTCCCCACAGAGTATTTGACATTCATTACAATAGTTCATTATGGGATAAGAGATTGTTGCTAGATACCCCGCTTCCACTCACGTGAGGGCATCCATCCCAAACCTAACATTCATTCATTTGATAGCTCATAGACTCAAATATGAGAATAGCCTTTCACCGAAGAATCCCCACATTGTGAGAAAGTCCTTTCACAACATGTCATTATAATTCATTATAGTGCAACTGAGAATTTCCTTTCAATAGACTCATCATTAACATAATCATAGAAGTTCATTCATTAGTCATTCATGAGAGTGTGTGAATGTGAGAATAACATTTCACATATAACCTCATCATTCATAAGTGTTAATAGAGAGATATCATTCAATCATAACACCATAACATTCTAAACATGATCATAATGCATTCATTGAGATCACACACAAATACTTCACATCATAATCATACATAAATCCTTCATGAACTTGCCTTTAAATCTATGAACCAACATCCATCCATGAATCTAAGATACTACATTAGATAATGTATTGACATGATTCAACACCCAATTCACTATAAACATAAACAAATCAACATACCTCATGTAACACCCCGTAGTTTAGTGAGTTGAACTGGTGAGTTCTAGAGCCTTTGGTAAGAGTTTTGGAGTGTCGTATGAGGGTTAAAACTTGTAAAAATGGTTCCCGTACATAAAATCAAGGTTTTAGGGGTTAAATGTTTGGGTACGACTCCCCAAGGACCACCCAAGGGGTCCTTGAGGAGTACCCCAAAACAGCCCCTAAATCTTGAAAATTTAGGTGACCTACAGATGGGCAACCACCACCAGTAGACCAAACCAGGCCCCGTAGGTCATGGGATAAGGTCAAGGCCTACAGAGGACTGAAACTTCAAGACTCAGTCCCTAACCATGAGACAAAATGATGGACAGTAGACCCATCCACGGTCTGTGGATGGGTGGGCGTGGACACTACCAGATTTTAGAATTTTAGTGTTTTGTTAGGTGTTTAGGAATTAAGTTAGTTATTAATTATGGTTTTAGAGAGTTCGGTTAGTTAGTTAGTTTACCTCCTATATAAGATTAATAGGCCCCTAAACTAACTCCTTAATTCATTCATCTTATAACTCTCAAATCACTCTCAAAATATTCTTTCTCTAGAAGTCAAGAAAAAGAAGGAGAGGAGAAGAGAAGAGAAGAGGGCAGCACCTAGGTCATGTTTTCTACATGGATTCAAGCTTTATTTAGGTATTTGATTGAAGGTATGTGAAGCTTAATCATCCATGGGTTCTTCCACCCATGGAGCCCCCAAAGTTTCCTCCAATTGTAAACTCAAAACCCAATTCTAGCTAGGGTTGTGCTTACATTATGGGTAGGGTTTGGATGTGATTCCAATCTAGTGGATAACATCCAATTATGATTGAATTAGGTTTGTTTAATGATATTATTATGAATTCATGTGATTTCTATGGTAAACCGTAATCTTAATTGATGAATGTGATCTTTGTGGGTTTATGCCATTTGAGGCAAGGTTGAAGGTTCATAGGTGATCTTCCTAATTCAAAGTTATGTGTAGTAATTGATTAAAGTTAGGATTATATAGTCCTGAATTGAAATAGACTCTATTGTATATTGATGAGTCCACACATTGGATTCATTTAGGGCTATATTTTGATAGAATTAGTGTCCTCAAATACATATTTTTTCTCAATATTTGATGAAAACCCTTAAGTTTAAGGTATTTGGAGTTTGGGGGAAAGAATGAACACTACAAAGCATAAAGGAACAAAGGCAGCTAAAAAAATGAAGAAATGAAGATCTGAGAATCGCTGAACCCATTTGACGAGGCGCCAAAAGATCTTACCTCATTTTTTATTCCAGTGTGCTGAGCCCTGAAGGAAAAGATCAAATCGGTGGTCAAAAGGAGCAGTCGGTGTGTCACCGAGTAGCTCCTCGAGGCAGTACTATGTCACCCAATGATCCAAAACACGACGATGCTGAAGGATAGAGCAAGATGAAGATGATACCTACCAAAGCGCGGATTGCTGAGTTGATCAGCGATATCAACTAACGACGCCGAATGATCCGCTGCAGTACAAATTTTTGAAAACTATAAATACTCGTTCAGAGTTGTAGCTTAATATTAGATTTTTGACATAGAATTTTTAACATAGACTTTTAAGCTCTATGTTTGGAGAGGGTTTTCAAGAACTTGAAGATTCAAAGGGTTTCAACTCCAACAAATTGGACTTGGGTCTTGTGGATTCTTCACTCTTGGCTTGTTTTAAGACTTAAATCTTCATACCCATTTGAATGCAAACTCATATTGGTATTAATTTCTATCTCTTTTACATTTCTAGCTAAAACCCCAATTCTTGGGGTTTGATTTTCTGAATATGGGTTAGAATATTTGTTGGGTCTTGCTTGTTGATGATTTATTTGTTGTTTAGATGTAATTTCATTTAGTAGTTGTGGTGGAACTTAATGAAATTGTAGTTGCAAATACAATTTCACCTTAGCGTTTTCGGTTTGCGAGAGAGAGAGGTCATAAAACTAAAACTACTAAATTGATGGCCGATGGGATTGGGTTGACCTGAGGTGTATGTAACGCCCCTCAAAATGAAATAGGATAATTAGAGCTTCACATGCGTGTTAGTAGTTGATAAACTTGTATAAATGTATGAAAATGAGTTTATAAGTCAGTTTAATTGAGTTTAAAGTCAAACGTCAAAGAGACGTGCACGACTTTTGGAAACTAGTCTTTTACGTGTTGATGTGGTCTAGTATGTTGTACATGTTTCTATGTGTTGTTTGGATTCTAAAATCAGTGGAGGTGACCCTAGTGTCTTAATAAATGTTTTAGGGTCGAAACGTTCGAGTACGACCCCCCGGGGCCACCCTAAAGGGCCCCAAGGAGGACCCCTAACCCTTGGACAAACAAGCTGCCAAGGAAGCTTGAAAAATGTGCATGGAGGGAGCATGTCCGTGTCGCGGACTAGCTCCACCAAGGGTCAAAAATCTTGGTCCGCGCCGCGAACCTGTTTCCTGACAAAATCTGCGAAAATAAAATTCAAGTTTGACTTGTTTAAAAAGGTCCAACTAAGTGAGGGGTAGTTTGGGTACTTTGGGGAATTATTATAAATGGTTATTCTACCTATTTTAGGGTATTTTAAGTGGATAAAACCCCAAGACCTAGAATTAGACCTCATTATCTAAATTGAACATTCCCTCTCAAATAAACTCTCTCTAGAACTCCATGGAAGACATCTTTGAAGCTTCAAGCTAGGGGATGGGTTTCTACTGATTTCTCCTTCAAATTCATAGGAAATTAATCATAAAGGTATGAGGATTTTATCTTTGATTCTCCTTTCAATCAAAGACCCAAATCAAAGTGATTTCAATGGTTTTCAAAAACCCTAAAAACCCCAATTTCAATTCTAAACTTTGGTTCTTCCATGAAAGTATTTCAAATGATGTTTTATGTTAATATTGATGGTTTTAAGGTAAAAAACTCCATGAACCCTTGCATAGCTTGAAACCATAATTTTAGGGCTAAAGTGAGTCTACTGATTATGAGTTAATAATTTGATATTAATGTGTAGATTGTTATGGGTTATTGATTTATTTATTATTCTATATTGAATTATGAGGAATTGATGGTCAATTGTTTTATATTGGATGTTGGCCTTGAATGGACAATTGAGACCTAAGGCTTATGATGATAATGAAGTTGTGAATAGATTAGTTAATTCTAGTATTATATATATGTAATAGATGTTAGAATTGTGAGGTTTGATCCCTTTGAAAGCGGGGAGGTGTTTACTTTATAAGCATGTTGTGATCATGGCCTTGTAGGCAAAGTTGGATGATTGTTGTTTTGAGTAATGTTGATTATGTGAAGGTAATGTGATATGATGTGAATTTTTCTATGGTCTAAGAGCATGAAATGTGACCTTGTGTAGAGACTTTATGTGTTATGCTTGGTTGTTGTCTTCTTTAAATGACTTATAATGAAGGTGAGGTTAAGGTAGACTATGTTTACCTCTTCTCACACCTAGTGAAGAATGAATGAAAGAATGTGAGAATGAATAAAAAGAATGAGAGTTAATGCTAATGAATGAAAGTTGGGTCTATTGTAAGGATAGTCTCATAATGTACTCCTTTTAAATAAATGGGGTTCCTAGATGAAAGGTTTTCTCATCTTTGAATCCAATAGCTTCCTTAATGAATGTTGGGCTAGGATGGGTGCTCCTTCGTGAGTTGAGATGAGAGTACTTAGTAGCAATCCTTATCCCTAAATGAAATGAATGTCCTAACTCCATGGGGGAGTAATGTCTAGCACCGAGAGGATATGAAGATGGGTGGATACTCATTTGTTAGTTCAAAGGTGAGTATTTAGTAGCAACCCTTAAGATGGGTGCTCCTTTGTGAGTTGAGATGAGAGTTCTTAGAAGCAATCCTTTTATCCCTTAACTATGTTCCCACATAGGACTAGCTAGTGGTCTCTACCACGTAAAGGATAAAAGAATGACCCTACCTTAGGCAAGCAGGGATCCCTCATCCGGTAAGGGTATTACCGGGATTCCATGTCAGGCTCCGTGGTCTATGTCGGTTAAGGCTCTTCCCCCACACTAATGAATGAATGAACTAGGGTCTCTTAAGGGTGTACTACTTAGGATATGTGGTGGAATGGGACATCATCTAGACATTGCACAAGTAGACATTTAAGGGAGATCTTAGTGTGTCTTAGTAATGATAATGAATGAATGAGTCTCTTTGGGGTAATTAATGAAAGTGTTGGTCCTTGAGCATGCTAATGTGAATGTAAGTGCTTATGTTGAATTGAATGTAGGTGATGATCTTATGTCATAGTGAATGAAGTTGTCTATATGCATTAAGTTGAAAGAATGATTTATGTTGAGATGTTAATGGAGCTTGTCTTGTGTAGCCTTAAGGATCACTTGGGTGTGGTATGGAGAGGTAGTATGGCTGCCTCATCATGTCTTACTTAGGTGAGTCTTGGGATGACATTTGATGAGTGTTCTAGTTTTATGAAGTGACTTGTTGGCTTATGTGCTTATATGTCTCATGTGATTAATTGGTGAAGGTTGAGGTATGCATGGTAAGTGCACTTTGTGTGACCTTATGGTGGTGCCTTAGTGTGGGTGATGGTATGGGACGTTGCCCGTACATTGCACAAAGGTATTGCTTAAAGGTTACTTTAGGTGGAGGTCCAAGGCAAGAAGGTAAAGGTAAATGGGTTATGCATGTTTATTAGGTATTGTGAAGCACATGACTTTGTATTGTTGGATGTGACTTGTAAGGTGCCTATTATGTTGATGTTCATGAGATTTTATTCAAATGGCATGAAAGCATAACTTCCGAACAAATGTCCTTTTTAGCATATTTTGCATATCCTCATACTTAGTACGTGCATTGTGCTAACCCCTTTCTTCTATTTTATTACAAGTGTAGGTTGTGGTAACTAGGAGGATATTGTGCTTTGGAGTTGCTTGGATTGCTTCACTCTTCCAAGTCTTTTGTATGTCCTCAAGATTCGAGGACTATGTTTAGAAGTTTCTTAGTCATTGTAATAGACATTTAAGTTTCATTTCATTTGTAAAGGGTCGTGTCCCTTAGTACGTTTTAAGTTCTTTTCTAAGATTGGCTAAAGAGACTTAGTAGTTCCGTTTACGTATTGATTTTTTCAAATGTTGATAACCCTTGAAGTCTTATGGTTTTATTAAATAAAAGTTTTAAATTCTTAGTGATTTTATGATCTATGCGATGAATGAATGCTAAGGCTTGTATAAGATCTCCGAGAGGTCGAATACACATGTAACGGCTAGGGGGTGCTCTCAGGTTGTTACAGTTTAGCTCGACAGAGTGAACCCTAGACCTTCTCCCACACACTCAGCTCGGGAGAGTGAGTGGGCTAAGGCGGAGGCTGTTCTTCATGCAGCAAGTGGGTGTCCGAGAGGAACCCATTTGATTCGGGATAAGTTACTCGAGAGAGAATTTACCCCCACTATAGTCTAGCCTAGTCACAAATATTCAACAGATTTATTATCAAAAGCATGTACCCAATTGTTTAATTTTTCCAATATTCTTATCACATCCCAAGAACCCCATCTCCTTGATTAGTACTCTTTACATTTTTGTTATTTTTGTTTACTTGTGAAAAACCCCCATTGATAATTGACGCTTGCGTCACCCCTTAGATTTAACATGTTTGTATTCGAAAATGTGTTTAGCTATGACTAATTATAAATAAATTTTATTTTTCTATTAATTCTCACACCCATTTCCTTGGGACTCGACCCCAACCCTTGGCTAGGTTTCTTTACTATTGTACGATCGTTGACACTTGCATTGGAAGTTTTGTCTTGATTACGCAAACATCAAAATGGTGCCGCTGCCGGGAGTGGTATTACTTGAGTATTCTTTGTTTATCAAAATTTTGTTCTTCTTAGTTGTAGTACACTTACTTAAATTTTAGTTTTGTTTTGTTTTGCTTGTTTATGTATTGAAGCAGAAAAATGGATATGAAGCATAACTATGTGTATCAAACAGATCACCCCTTCTTGAAACTGTTGAACCTTAGGGACAACCTCCTAATGTTCAAATATGTACGGGATGAAACCCTTCAAGAAATGTGGCTAAAGTTTCAGGCAGTGCTGCAGCCATGCTCCACTCATGGGATAACCGACAAGGTGCTACTAGAAAGCTTATATCGGGGTCTTGGACCCAATAATAGAAGTAATGTTGATCAACTTTTCACGGGTGGTATGCTACACCAGCCCTATGAAGTCATAGCCGAACTTCTAGATGGCATGGTTAAAGCTAACAAAGAGACAAAAAAAACAAGAGTGGGATGAAATGCTAGCTCAGTTGGATTTTTTATCCAAAAGAGTCATAGAGTTGGAAGCACAGGGCTTGAAAAATGACAAGCACTTCCCCCTTCGAGAGTGTATAAAGGGGAACAAGAAGGAGGGCATACAAGATGACGATTTCCTCTCACTCGTTAACAAAAATCGAAGAACAAGATAAGATTTTGAATGAGATGAAAGAGAACATTGACATGTTGAGTCAAGCGACAACCTCTAACTCCATGACAATTCAGCTACAAGATTCCCAAATAAATCAGTTAATATCAGGTCGCTATCCACCATTTGTCGAGGACTCGCCTAGTTACACCATGGCTGACTCTGAGGATGAGGACTAGACATTAACTTGTGTCGTGCCACGATGTTAACTAAGGTTCTATTTGGGAAGCAACCCAAAACCCTTTTTATTGTTTTAAGTTTCTTTTAAAAATAATGGTGTGTTGGTTGTGCAGGCTAAAGTGTGGCAGATGTTATGAAAGGAGGAGTTTAGCGAACAAAAAGCTTCATTCGGCGATTCTCCAAAGATGTCGGTGACCCCGATCCAGTCTGCCGTTGAGCTCAAGGTAAATTTACACTAGAATCTGTAAAACTCGGTGAGCCTATGAAATTTTTGTCGAATCGCCAATCTGTCGGCGATCCTAATCTTTACCACCGTTTGGATTCCCAACATTTACTGGGAGTTCTGTAAAACTCGGCATGGTAAGTGACGTTTCGGCGCGTCACCGAATGATTCGACGATCATGAGTAATGTCGCCGAATAGAAAAAACTTGATGGTCTTTAAAATTGATGGTTTAAATTGCTTAAACTCCTTAAAGCTCCCTCACTGTTCATTCTTCAAACTCACACCTGCACCTCTACTTTTACATTTCTACGTCTATATTCTATGTTGGTTATTGAGTTGTGCTTCGAGTTGGATTACATTGACCACTCAAAGGTTCGCCTAACATCCCCATTTATCCTTTAATTTAATGCTAAATGTGATGTTGAATTTTTTAATTTTCGACGAGAAGCATGATGTCATCGAACGCATTCGGCGTCTCGCCGAAAGACTTCTGGTTTTCTCTTTGTCTGCACCCTTGTATTCTCTATGCATTGCTCTCGGCGAACCGCCAAAGTAGTTTTGCACTACACCAACTGGTTCGGCAAAGTGATTCTGCAATTGACCTGCCTTGATTTTGTCTGAATACTTTCTTTTTTTTTCCTCGAAGCTTTGTAGAAATGGCTAGGCAGAAAGTAGCTGGAAGAGATATGCCACCCGACAAACAAGAGCGAAAAATTTCAGGAAAAATACAAAGGCAACAAATCCTCCCAAAATGGATAATGAGGGCAAGAAGCCCAGTGCTAACAAAGGAACAAATCCCCAAAACCCCACTATTCCCTCCTGGAGACATGGATTTTTCACAACCTTCCACTCCTTTTTGGCGGCTCATGACTTGGACAATCATAGTAGGTCAGTTGCCGCTGAATCTTCTAAAGAAGCTACGGAGGCCATTATCAAATTCCAGGTTGACACATCGGGCATTGATGCCCAAACAGATGGAGCGACTGTGTAGACATGATTTTTCTTTACCTCCCTCTCTGTCTTTCTTTAATTGACATTCTGAATATTCTGTGTTATTTGCATTTGAGGACAAATGTTTTTATTTGTGGTGGGGAAAGGCCCACCTTAGTGTGCTATTGATGTTCGTGTTTTGTTCATATTTGGTCTTTGTGCTTAAATTTTGTTTACACTACTTTTTGTGGATGTTAGAGCTTGTGGCTCCTTTTATTTTAAATTACAAAATGATTTTGTCCCTTCAGAAAAATTTTGCCACCTATCGTGTGCCTAATATAGCTGTTCTTTTCCAAAATTTAAGTCTCAGTTCCGATCAATACCGATGACTTGAATAGTGCTCTCAATCGAACAAACATGAATGGCTACGATGAGGCTAAAATAAGTTGCATAGACTATATGTGAACTCTTAGCATCTCGTTATGACTAGCCTAGTATCGAATCTAGTCTCTTGTGATGATCATTTCACAGTAACGAAAGTGTGGAGTCTTGTTTGACTGTAGTGTCAATGCCTAGTGTGATGAGCTTACTTTGAAACATGCATAATAGATCCTAGAATTTGCCCCGTTGGTCCGATCGACTAAGTAAGACAATCTCTTGATATGATATTAGGCAACTTTAAAGAGTGTGAGCCAATTCGACAGATACCACTTTTGTGACCAACCTTGTGAGTGTGTGAACCTCTCTTGAACACCCCTTGAGACTTACCTTTCTTTGGAAAAAACATGATGAAATCATAACCTTTCTTTATCCATTACCCATAATCCTCAAGAAGTTGTGGTTAGTTTGAATAGCCAACTGAGGCTTTTTGCCTAAGTTGGGGGTGTACTGAAAAGAAGAGGTAAATCAAGAAGTGCAAGAAAGTTCCTCTTACCCATGGTTTTGAGAAAAATGGAACCCCTCCATATAAAAAAAATGAAAATGAAAGTTGTAGAATAAAGTACTAAAGAAATGGGGTTTCCAAACAATCCATGGAAAGTGAATAATAGGATGACTTATGAGCACTAAAGAAAATGATGAAGGAAAAGGAAAGGAAGTATTGTGAGCGCCACATTTCATGAGGATGAAAGTCACTTAACCTAAATGACCATACCTTTGCACTCAGCCCCTTTACAAGCCTTGAAAAGACCTTTTGATCTTGAGTGAGCTGAAGCAAATGTTGATTGGAAAATACGGGCAAACCTATTGGTGAAAGCATGCATTATGTTCTTCCTTGTGAGAGTGAGCATTGCATTTGATTACTCAACTTTAAATGATTAAACCTTTGTGTGTGAATATGGAATCATTCCTTGTGTGAGGGCATTTGAACACTTTGGTTGAGCTTGAACTTGCATTTGAAGAAAGTATTGTGAGCATGAGATTCTTTGATATTGGTGAGTCAGAACTTGAATCTTTGAGTGCACATTTGATCTTTGCATAAGTAACTTAGTCTTGTTGTGTGCATTCATGATTGAGTCTTGTGTAGCACTGTTCGAGACCTCCTTTTTGAACGGCTGAGCTTGAGTTTGCTTGAGGACAAGCAAAAGTTTAAGTTGGGGGTGTTGATGAGTCCACAAATTGGACTCATTTAGGGCTATATTTTGATAGAATTAGTGTCCTTAAATGCATATCTTGTCACAATATTTGATGATACCCTTAAGTTTCAGGTATTTGGAGTTGGAGAGAAAGTATGGACACTACTTAGAAAAAAGGAATAAAGGCAGCTGAAAGAACAAAGAAATGAAGATCTCAGAATCGCCAAACCCATTCGGCTAGTCAACAAACGGTCTTACCTCGCCTTTGGTTGCACTGTGCTGAGCCATGAAGTAAAAGATCAAATTGGCGGTGAAAATGAGCAGTCGATGTGTCACCGAGCAGTTTCGTAAAGCAGTAATATGTCACCCAATGATCCAAAACACAACAATGTTGAGGGATAGAGCAAGACGGCGATGAAACCTACCAAAAGGCAGATCACCGTGTTGATCGGTGATCTCGACTAACGGTGCTAAATGATCTGCTGCAACACAAATTTTAGAAAACTATAAATACTCATTGAGAGTTGTAGCTTAATATCAGATTTTTATATATAATTTTTAGCATAGACTTTTGAGTTCTAAGCTTGGAGAGGGTTTTGAAGATCTTGAACATTCAAAGGGTTTCAAATCCAAAAAATTGGACTTGGGTGTTGTGGATTCTTCACTCTTGGCTTGTCTTAAGACTTAAATCTTCATACCCATTTGAATGCAAACTCATATTGGTATAAATTTCTATCTCTTGTACATGTCTAGCTAAATTTCAATTCTTGGGCTGTGATTTTGTGAATATGGGTTAGATTATCTGTTGGGTCTTGCTTGTTGATGATTTATTTGTTGTTTAGATGTGATTTCATTTAGTAGTTGTGGTGGAACTTAATGAAATTATAGTTGCAAATACGATGTCACCTTTGTGTTTTTATCTTGCTCGAGAGAGATGTCATAAAACTATGACTACTAAATTGAAGGCTGGTGGGATTGGGTCGACATAAGGTTCAGCTCGAGAGAGTGAACCCTAGTCCTTCTCCAACACACTCAGCTTGAGAGAGTGAGTGGGCTAAGGCGGAGGTTGTTCTTCATGCGGCAAGTGGGTGTCCAAGCGGAACCCATTTTGTTCTTGTTAAGTTGCTCGAGAGAAAATTTAACCCGACTATAGTTTAGCCTAGTCACAAATATTCAACAGATTTATTATCCAATGCATGTACCCAATAGTTTAGTTTTTTCTGTATTCCTATCACATCCCAAAAAACCCATATACTTGATTAGTACTCTTTGCATTTTTATTGTTTTTGTTTACTTGTGACAAATCCCCATTGATAATTGACGCTTGCGTCATCCCTTAGATTTAACATGTTTTTATTCGAAAATATTTTTTAGCTATGACTAATTACAACTAAATTTTATTTTTCTATTAAATCTCAAGCCCACTCCCTTGGGACTCGACCCCAACCCTTGGTTTAGTTACTTTACTATTGTACGATTGTAGACGCTTGAATTGGAAGTTTTGTCTTGATTACGCAAACTTTACTTAATGTAGCATAGAGTTCAAACCTCATGGGCTAAGATTGTGCATAATGTAGCATCTCCTAGATTCCAATGCAAGTAATGGTCTAAGATTATGCTTGAAGGAGCATATCCTAGGGATCAAACTAAATGAACTAAGAGTATGCTTTAAGTAGTATCTCCTAGAACCAAACATGATGAACTAAGACATACCTAGTGTAGTGTCTCCTAGTGTTGAACCTTAATGAACTAAAATGATGCTTTAAGTAGCATTTCCTAGAGTTCCAATATGACGAACTAAGATGTACCTAATGTAGTATCTCTTAGGGTTCAAACAATAAGGGACTAAGATTGACCTAGTAAAGTGTCTCTTAGTGTTTCCATGCTTTGTAAGAGGGCTAGTCCCTAATTAAGGAACATGTGTATGTGAGCTAAAGAAGTACTTAGTATGAGTGTTGTATTCTATGATATATGCTTAGATAGGATTGTGCTATAGTTGCCTTACTTAATATGATATGATTGACTAGGGTTATAGTTCTGTTGTCCTTATGAAGAAACTAGTAATGACACCAAGGTAGGGTAAATATGACTATGATGACTTCAAGGTTAGGCTTAGTGTGGAAGGTATTATGGGATGCCTTTCACACATTGCACAAGTGTGCTTTGAGGTTACTTAGGAGTATGGTGCCCTTATGGTAAAGAAGCTTAAGTCTTAACCACGCATCTAGACTATGATTAAGATGACCAAAAAGGGATACTTGGCATGGGTGGTATTGTGGGATGCTATTCTTGCTTGCACATGTATGTTTTTGAGGTGACTTGAGAATGGTTCTATTATGGTACGTATGACAAAGAGTCAATTATGCTTATGTGATTATGACTTTATCTCCTATGCTCATTAACTATGTCTTATGTTGACTTATATTCCTATGATGCTTATGTTGGAGATTATGTCATGACTATGATGATTGTGTTATTATCTTTTATGCTTATGTCATATGTTGACTAACCATTTGAGATGCTCTTACGATGTTGTTCTAGCTTTCATACTTGTTACATTTTGTACTAACGCATATTGCCTACAGTCTAATCAAATGTAGGGTTGAGGAGATTGAGTTGCTTTGAAAGCTAGGTTTCCAAGGATCTAGAAGTGTTGAAGAATTGGTGTGTCCTCATAGATTCGAGGACAGACCCTTATTCCCTTTATTTCTTTTATTTTCATGTTAAGACTATTGTATGGGTTGTGTCTCAAGAGGTTATTCTAAAAAGTTGTATTAGATGGTTTGAGACATATTATATAAAGTCTTATGTTTGCTTTTATGTGAAATGTATCGATTGTATGAATAGAAAGAAAGTTTTAAATTTTCCCGTATTTTCTATTATCTTATGTTAAGGATGTGCTAAGAGCTTGTATGTGACCCCTTCGGGGTCAGGTACGCCATGTTCTGTCTAGGGGGTACCCCTGGGTCGTGACAAACTTGGTATCAGAGCCTACGGTTTTGGGATAATTTAAGGATATCTCAAACCACATCTAGTAGTGTCTTGTTCATAAATGTGAAGGACGCCACATTTTATGAATATGATGCTATTGGATGTTACGAAACTTCACTTCTTCATTCTCTGAATTGTGCCATAAAATTCAACTCTATAGAGTCTTCCTTCTAATCCTTCTTTTGTCTCTTCAGGAAATGAATACACGAAGGGCTAACGCAAGAAGCGTTGAAGAGGAAAATGTGGATCAAGGAGTTCCTCTAGGAAATCATGTTCCTTTAGATGAGCATGCTCCGGTTGATCCGGTAAATATTACTCAAGGTGAACTTAAGGCCTCTATGCAAATGATAACCCAAGCCATGACAACCCAAACTCAAGCTATGGCGACCCAAGCCCAAGCTATGACGACTCAAGTCACTAGAGATGGTAGAGCTCATGTGAACCCTAATGCAAGTACACCCTCTTCAAGAATTAGGGATCCTACAAGAATGAATCCCCTTACCTTCTATGGCTCTAAAGTGGATGAAGAGCCACAAGGCTTTATAGATAAAGTGTTAAAGGTGGTGGATGCCATGGGAGTATATTCTCAAGAAAATGCGGTACTAGCCGCCTACCAATTGAAAGACGTAACTCAAGTATGGTTTGAGCAATTGAGGGAAGAGAGACCCGTGAGAGCGAGCCCGATTGACAGGGGATTGCTTAAGACAGCCTTCCTAGATAGGTTTTTCCCCTTAGAGTTGAGGGAACAAAATTTAGTGGAATTCATGAACCTCCATCAAGGGGTATGAGTGTGAAGGAGTACTCTTTCAAGTTCACCCAACTATCCAAGTATACTCCAACCTTGGATGCAAATTCAAAGGCTATGATGAATGAGTTTGTGATTGGGGTATCCGGTTTGGTTGAAGAAGAATGTCATACGGCAATGCTCCATCATGATATGGATATCTCAAGACTCATGATATACGCTCAGCAAATTGAGGAGACAAAACTCAAGAAAATGAATAGAGAGGTTAAGAGACCTAGAACTGATGATTAGGATTTCTCCAATGCTAGCTTCGATAGATATGATCATCCTAGGACCCAACAAAAACTCTCCAACCAATAGAGGGTGTCTAAACCTAAGCCTCTAAGAGGGAGTAATAGTGAATCTGTGTTGCTTAAGCCTACTTGCTCTAAATGTGGGAGAAAGCACTATGGTGAGTGTCTACCCAGAAAGGAAGGGTGCTATGGTTGTGGTAATGAGGGTCACAAGAAAAGATATTGTCCAATTCTTAGGGCTAAAGGGAGGGAGGCCTAGTCCAATGCTCCCAAGTAATCATAGATTTTATGTTCTCTAATCTAGAGAACATCAAGAGTAATCTCCTCATGTCCCTTCCGGTATGTGTTTCACGCTTTTGTAAATTTCTGAATTTCTTGTCTTTGGTGACTTGTTATGTTGGACTTTGAATTTATTGATAGTATCCATGATGTTTAGAAAAGTTGTGTAGGCTTACTCCCAAATGGGGGATAGAGTGCCTATCTAGCAGGGTTATTGTGTGCTTTATGTATTGCTTGATTTCCTTATATGTAAGTTCATGAAAATGCTTAGGTCTTATTAGGAATGCCTTATATGCATTGTTCCTTCTCTCATGTTGTAGTGCATCGTAGACTTGCATATAGATTTCATGAGTTGTGAATGAGAATGCCCTTGTTGGAGTTGAAAGATTTCCTCATTTAATGAATGCTTTTTGAGAAGTAATGTACATTTAGGCTCCATGAGTATGTGATGACCATGTCTTAACTTGGAGATGGCTTTCCTCCTTTAAAAAGAGTAGATATAGAATTGATGCATTTTTGGGTTGGTAGAAGTATTCCCTACTCCCTTGAGTTGCATTGAATGAGTTTGGTTTTGAATTGAAGTTTTGTTGGGTTGTATGCATTTAGATATAGTGCATGCATGACGGGCTGCTATGTTAGATTTTATACTTTAAGAAGTGTTTAAAGTGTCATTCGAGGACGAATGTTCCCAAGTGGGGGATATTGTTACACCCCGTAATTTAGTGTGTTGAACTAGTGAGTTCTATAGACTTTGGTAAGAGTTTCGGAGTGTTGTACGAGGGTTAAAACTTGTAAAAATGGTTCTCATTCTTAGAATAGGGGTTTTAGGTGTTAAACGTCTGGGTACGACTCCCCAAGGACCACCCAAGGGGTCCTTGAGGAGGACCCCAAAACAGTCCCTAAATCTGGAAAATTTAGGTGACCTACGGATAGCCAACCACGGCCAGTAGACCAGACCACGCCCCGTAGGTCATGGGTGTAGGTCAAGGCCGGCATAGGCCTGCAACTTCAAGCCTCAGTCCCTTACAACGAGACCAATCAATGGCAAGTAGACCCATCCACGGTCCGTGGATGGGTGGGCGTGGATGCTGCCATATTTTGGACTTTTAGTTTTTAGTTAGGCGTTTAGGAATTAAATTAGTTATTAATTAGAGATTTAGGGAGATCGGTTAGTTAGTTAATTTACCTCCTATATAATCTTAATAGGCCCCTAAACTAACTCATTAATTCATTCATTTTAGAACTCTCAAATCACACTCCAAATATTCTCTCTCTAGAAGTAGAGTAGAAGAAGGAGAAGAGAGGAGAAGAGAAGAGAAGAGGGCAGCACCTAGGTCGAGTTTTCTCCATGGATTTAAGATTTATTTAGGGATTTGATTGAAGGTATGTGAATCTTAATCATACATGGGTTCTTCCACCCATGGAGCCCCCATAGTTTCCCCCAATTGTAAACTCAAAAACCCAATTCTAGTTAGGGTTGTGCTTACATTGTGGGTAGGGTTTGCATCTTATTCCAATCTAGTGGATAAAATCCACGTATGATTTAATTATCTTTGTTTAATGATATGACGATGAATTCATGTGATTTCTATGGTAAATACTAATCTAAATTGATGAATGTGATCTTTGTGGGTTTATGCCATTAGAGGCAAGGTTGAAGGTTCATATGTGATCTTCCTAATTCAAAGTTATTGTAGTAATTGATCAAAGTTAGGATCATATAATCATGAATTGAATTAAAATCTATTGTATATGATTGATCTTGACTTGTAAAGTAAGAATTGAACCTTTATGATCAATTGAGACTTGAATCACCTAGTAATGAAAGATGTGACCAAATTATCTTGAAATCTAGGTATAAAGAAGAGCTTAAGAAAGAAACCTTGGGAGTAAGGTTGTAATCATGATGGCTAGGGCTTTAGGGTGAAGCTAATATGATTAACTTTATATCCTAAGACTCTGAGAATAAAATCTACATGTTAATCCAAGGCCAATGAATAGGTTTGTGTTGAGGGACCTTTACCTACTTAATTCATCTTATGTATCATAGATGGTAGGAAGTGATATAATCACTTGGTTCATAAAGAGATCCTTGTCTAATGTAGAATTCTAGACATGGTACGAAATATGAATATGAACTTAACATGAAAGACTTCTGACATAGTAATGGTTCTAGGGTTGAAGGGTGTGTCTTACCTAATTTAACCTAAGGCTAGAAAGCCTTTATACCTAGGTCATGGACGATGATAGTTGGTCACACATGGTGTAAAAGAGGTATTAGCATGGATTGATTGTTAACAACCCCTTTCCCTTAACTTCAATCAAAGTAGAGACTTAATAATTGTCTTTTGGGATTTATACCTAGCATCGAGTGGATATTGGAATGAGATGGAGGTTCCCACCTATTTGAGTTTGGGCTTTCATGGAAATGCCCACCTAGTTTAGTTTGGGCATCCCACACGGGATCTCTCACCTAGAAGAGTATTGATTTCCCCAATTGTGTCTAATGAGATGGAAGCCTCACCTAGTGAACTTTAGGTTTCTAGTAGCAATCTTCGTCTCTCATAACTAGATGCCCCGTAGGAAAGTTAGCTAGTGGATCCGATAAAGCTAATAAACTGGTCCTACCCTTGCAAGTGGACCAATCCTTAATGGTGTGGGTAACACCATTTGAGATTATGTGATAACTCATATGTTCTCATGTCGGTTAAAGCTATACCCCGATTAAACAAGATTGGTAATGAACGAAAATTGTGCTTAATGTAGAATCTCCTAGAGTTCAAACCTCATGGGCTAAGATTGTGAATAATGTAGCATTTCCTAGAGTCCAATGCAAGTAATGGTCTAAGATTATGCTTGAATGAGCATATCCTAGGGATGAAACTAAATGAACTAAGAGTATGCTTTAAGTAGTATCTCCAAAAGTCAAACATGATGAACTAAGACATACTTAGTGTAGTGTCTCTTAGTGTTCAACCTTAATGAACTAAGATGATGCTTTAAGTGGCATTTCCTAAGTTCCAATACGATGAACTAAGATGTACCTAGTATAGTATCTCTTAGGGTTCAAACAATAAAGGACTAAGATTGACCTAGTAAAGTGTCTCCTAGTGTTTCCATGCTTTGAAAGAGGGCTAGTCCCTAATTAAGGATCATGAGTATGATGACCTAAAGAAGTACTTAGTATGCGGGGTAGTATGGGATGCCGCTTATACATTGCACAAATATGAGTTAAGGTTACTTTATGAGTGTTGTCTTCTACGATATATGCTTAGATAGGATTGTGCTATAGTTGGCTTCCTTAACATGATATGATTGACTAGGATGATAGTTCCCTTGTCCTTATGAAGTAAGCTAGTATTGAGACCAAGGTAGGGTAAATATGACTATGATGATTTCAAGGTTATGCTTAGTGTGGAGGGTATTATGAGATGCCTTCCACACATTGCACAAGTGTGCATTGAGGTCACTTAGGAGTATGGTTCCCTTATGGTAAAAAGGATTAAGATTTAACCATTCATATAGACTATGATTAGATTACCAAAAAGGGATACTTGGTGTGGGTGTTATTATGGGATGTTATTCTTGCTTTGCACATGTATGCTTTTGAGGTGACTTAAGAATGGTTCTATTATGGTATGTATGACTAAGAGTCAATTATGCTTATATGATTATGACTTATCTCTTATGCTCATTAACTATGTCTTATGTTGACTTATGTTCCTATGACGCTTATGTTGGAGATTATGCTATGACTATGATTATTATGTTATTATCTATTATGATTATGTCTCATGTTGACTAACCATTTGAGATGATCTTATAATGTTGTGCTAGCTTTCATACTTGGTACATTTTGTACTAACACATATTTCCTACATTTTAATCAAATGTAGGGTTGTGGAGATTGAGTTTCTTTGAAGGCTAGGTTTCTAAGGATTTAGAAGAGTTGAAGAATTGATAAGTCCTCATAGCTTTGAGGACAAACCCGTATTCCCTTTATTTCTTTTATTTTCATGTTAAGACTATTGTATGGGCTGTGTCCCAAGAGCTTATTCTAAAAGTTGTTTTAGATTCTTTGAGACAAAGTATAGAAAGTCTCCCGTTTGTTTTTATGAGAAATGTTTTCATTGTATGAATCGAAAGAAAGTTTTAAATTTTCCCGTATTTTCTATTATCTTATGTTAAGGATGTGCTAAGGGCTTGTATGCAACCCCTTTGGGGTTAAGTACGCCATGTTAGGTCTAGGGGGTACCCCTGGGTCGTGACACTTCCATGATCAATTAATTCCCAATCACAATTCACAACTTAAGAATTTGGGGAAAATCATGGGTTCTAGGAAGAAATCATCTTAATTCATCTTGAAATCCACAATTCATTCATAATTCAATGGAATAAAACCTTTGAAAATCGTTTAGAATCTAACCCATGCGAATATTGAAAACTAGGGCTTTTCGTGAAACATTGGAGTCTTGAAATCACATTTAAAATTGTCTCCTTGAAAGAAACTAAGTCAAGGATGAAGACAACCATACCTTTTAGGGGAGAACTCCACGAAAATCCCTTGAAAAACTTGAAGTCTTTACCTTGGAAGCTTGAATCGTTCACCTCCAATGGATGTTTTTAGAGAGAGAATTTTTGGAGGGAAGGGGAGGTATCTAATTTGAGTTTTGCAATAATGAATTGAAAATAGAGTTTAATACTTTTAAAACCCTTAAAATACTTTAATTAATCAATATAACCATCCATTAACTAAACTAAACTTAAAACAAATTTACTAAACTACCCCACCACTAGGCCGACCTTGGACAGCAACACAGTGGTCACTCACGAGCCCCCACCCACGGACTGTGGGTGGGTCTAAGGACTGTGCTGTAACCTCGTGGTCCATGGCTGCAACTCACAGTTTGGGGGATTGACCTACAAAGGCCATCCACGGGGCGTTGATGGACCTACAGGGTGTAGGTCTCCTTCCGTAGGTCATAACATTTTGGGCAGTTTTTTGTTTGTTTGGGGTCTTGGGGGTTAGGCTTTAGGGTCCTCCTCAAGGACCCCTAGGGTGGGCCTTGGGGAGTCGTACCTTTACGTTTAACCCCTACACCCCTCAACCTTAGCTCTAGACAACATTTTACCACCTCAAACCTCACATCAACTCAAAGACACATTAGTTACGCTCTAGTTTCACCTATCCATTTTACGGGTCATTACAATAACACAACTAAATGAGTTGGGGTGGAATCCCACAGGGAGCAGCACGTGTTTGATAATCAATCAGAAAGTATAAATATAATAAAATTAGCCATAGGAATAGAATTTGTCGAATAAAGACATAATTCAAATCAGGGGTGACATGAATGTCAAATAACAAGGGGTTTCGATTTTAATTATCAACTACAACAACATAAATTAATACAAAATAACAATAATGGGACAGGTTCTTGGGATGTGATTCGATTATAGGGTAATATAGACAAATTGGTAATTGTAACTTTTAGGAAATAGATGTATATTATTGGTTAGTAAGTTAAGCCATAGAGGTAAAAAATTTCCTCTCGAACAATTTACTCATAATCAAGTTGATTTTTCATGAGCATCCACAACCAAGCAAAATCAGATCAGCCTACACCTTAGTCTATTCACTCTCTCTCGCTAAATATGTGGGATTGAATTTAGGATTCACTCTCTCAAGCTGAACCCATGTCAACCCAATACCCACTAACCATTAATCAATAAGCTTAGTTTTAAAACCTCTCTCTTGAGCAAGTCAAAAATACAAGGGCAAAACTGCATTTGCAACTACAATTCTTAAATTATACCACAATTACTGAATGAACTCACTTATAAACAACATTTAAACTAACAATTAGCAATACCCATAACCTAAATCAGCCAATGATCGCATAATCACACCCCAAGAATTGGGGTTTTTGGTAGACATCATAAAAAGATAAAAATCGTTACCAACTTGAGTTTCCATCAACTGGGTAAGATTGATTTCGTTCTTACAATGTTCTAATTCGAAGAATCTCAAAGACCCACTTCCAATTTCTCAAAAGTGAAAGACTTCTAATCTCCAAAGCTTAGGGAAAACTACAGAAAACTTCTCTCAATTCGATATAATAAAAATTTGATATGATTCAGAGTTAATAATCATGTTAAACTAAATGTCAAAAATGTATTTATAGTCGCCAAAAATGTGTTGTGAAGAGCCACTCGGCACAGTAAGTCGGGCTCATCGATCAACTTGGCGATCCGCCCTTTGGTCACTTGCATCGCCCCTTCTGCCTTGGCCTTCAACATCCTCAAGGTTTGTAACTTTGGGCGATCCAACACTCCATCGCGGAATCTCTCGGTGATCCGTCGACTACTCCTTTATGTCGCCAATTTGGTTTTCTTCTTTGGGGCTTGGCACATTAGAACGTTATGCGGTCAAATAGACATTCGGTGACTCGCCAAATGGACTTGGCAATCACCAGGCTTGCTTTTCTTCAATCTCTCTGGTCGCTTTGTTCCTTTTTGCAAATTAGTGTCCTTGCGTTGCTCCTGAATCCATATACGTGGAAATCAAGGGTATTACATCATTTATTGGCACACAACGAGCATCTGAGGACACTAAATCATTGTAAATAAATCCCTAAATGAGTCCAAATCTTGGACTTATCGATCACCGATTGATGCTCGAAAGAGATCAATTGGAGTGGGTAATTAGTTTAATGCAGGCAATTTAGGTTTGATTTTTATGGTTTTAAAAAAACAGACATTATGGTTCAAATTTACTTGCCTAAAAAATCTACTAAAAAGAGATATTTTGTAAGGTAATGGGTTGATTTGTGATTCACATAGATGAGACCGAAAGAACACTCCATGAATTTGTACTATGAGACCAAAAAAAAATATTGTCATTGAAGATGACCCAACCTATCCATGAATGTTTAGCACTAGTTGGCAACACAACTACCCTTATGTGACTTTGATTCCAATTCCTGCACCGCAACATTACTTCTTAATTTTTAATTTTTTTGAATTTTAGACTAATTATGACATATGATACTTAAATCTATTTTATTAAATTTGGTGGAATCATCGACCCACTTGTGTTAACATGCTACAATAAAGAACTACCCTCCTCGACAGGTGATTTAGCTCCATCTTCAGAATGGGGAAGTACTCCATTTGGGGGTTTTGCTCTATGTCGACTGGGTCCGGTACCATCTCGATTTTTCTTGCTTGTTTTTTATTTGTTTGTGGTTTGTTTGGTGAGTCATTACCTATATCATTATTGTACTCCCACCAACTCTATTAGTCATCATAACTTTTGTTCCTAAGGTTATACTTGGACGCAACCCTAGCCTGCTATAAAGGTGTGGTGGATTTTCCCCTTGTCCTTGGCAATGTACCTGTGGAGTCCTTGTTAGTAACTTTGAAGTGGGTAAGAAGGCAAGCAAAGTTAAAAAATGAACAAAACCAAAAATATTGTTACATAGGCAGTGGACTGTTTTTGTCCTATTGCAAGGCTACTTACAATTTTGAAAAGAATCTATGGGCCATAGTACCCAATCATAGGAAGGATGTCCAAGAAACATGTCCTTGAAGTTGAAACTATAGACTGCTAGTACGGTCTATAAAAGGTTCTATGTACCATAGGGTAGTCCGATTGGTCCTAACTTTAGCTACTGGAAATTTCATGTATAGACTACAAGACTGATCTACGAGCCATAGAAGTTTCTAAGGATAATAGACAAGTTTCGCACTCCCAATCTTGTACTTTTGATTTTCCGACAACTTGTACGAAACCTATATACGGTGCATAGGAAATTCTACGACTCATAGATAGTAATTATACGCAAGCCTGGTATTTATGTTTAAACACTAGTCTATCAAAATTGTCTACAAAGTGCTACCACAGAGTGTAGACGGTCAAGAGCCATTCGTAGGTCACAAACATACCCATATCAGAATATGAATTTTTCATATTTTGAGTTTTAAATTAGCTGGCAACCCAAACTAGTGATTCTAACATCAATACACATAAAATATCACCCACAATGCCATAATTCATTAGGGATCTACTAATTTCCACTTATTTAACTAACCATTAAACCATATGTAAAGCGTCAAGTTTAAACATCAACCAAATTAAATCAATTAAGGATGGTACACATACAAAAACACTCACAAATGATTATTCCTACTGTTTAATTTATGCATTCAATAAAGTAAAACAAATTATAAACCCTAAGTAAAGTATGTGAAACCAAATTCAACATAGTTAGGCAATTCGGAATCAAAACATCTATAACTTTTTAATATTTGAAATTGAACTTTTAAGTTAGTGTTAGATCTTTAAAACTACCTGATTTTCCTTTTTTCTTTGTTCTTACTATGTCCCATGACCTTGTGGGGTTTTATTGTTAAGGTTGGGAATTTTTGGGGAAGATAAAAAATGGGAAAATATAGAGGGTGACTGTCAGTGGGGTATTTCAGAGTGGAATGTGGAGCACTTGTGACAGTTGATGAAGTGTTATGGAATTGATGAGGTTGTTGATGTAGGTATAACATTTGGAAATGGAAGGAAATAGGGGATGTATATGAATTTGATGGTTTTATTGATGAGGGTCATGGGTCAGGTCTTTGTCATTTAAATTTATTGGGTTATACAAAAATCTGTTTAGAAACACAGGACTTCCTATGATCAATATAAGGCTTTTGTAGGTTAAATTTGTTCTTTACAAAATTTAGAAACATATATGGACTCTAAAAGTACAGAATAGAGGTCATATAAATTTTTATGGTTCTTATTTGTCACGACCCAGGGGTACCCTCTAGACATAACATGATATACTTGACCCCGAAGGGGTCTCATATAAGCCCTTAGCATCAAAACATAGGTAATAGAACAAAAATATGGAACAATTAAAAACTTTTACAATCGAAGTCATATTTCATAAAAGCAAGTGGAAGTCTTACTCAAACCGTTGTGTCAAACCATCTAATAAACTCTTGAATAAAAGTCTTGTGACACAGCCCATATAAAGTTTAAAACATAAAGAAATGACATAAATGAAATAAGGGTTTGTCCTCGAAGCTATGAGGACTCACCAATTCTTCAACTCCTTGCAACTTCTAGAAAACCTATATCCCAAGCAACTCAAGCCTCCAACCCTATATTTGATTAGAATGTAGGCAAGATACGTTAGCAAAAATTGTACCAAGTATGAAATCTAGCACAACATCATAAGAGCAACTTATAATGGTTAGTCAGCATACGGAATAAGCATATGAGATAATAACATATTCATAACATAATCATCATAGTCATATAATGGTCTCCAACATAAGCATCATATAAACATAAGTCAACATAAGACACAGTTAATGAGGGTAGGAGACAAGACATAATTATATAAGCATAATTGACCCTTGGTCATCCATACCATAAGAGCACCATTCTCAAGTAACCTCAAAAGCATACATGTGCAAAGAAAGAATAGCATCCCATAATACCATCCAAGCCAAGTATCCCTTTTTGGTCATCTTAATCATAGTCTATGTACATGGTTAAGTCATAAGTCTTTCTACCATAAGGGCACCATACTTACAAGTAACCTCAAGACACACTTGTACAATGCATGAAAGGCATCCCATACTACCCTTCTCACTAAACATAGTCTTGAAGTCATCTTAGTCATATGAACCCTCTTTTTGGTCATACTATTAGCTTACTTCATATAGACAAGGGAACTACCACCTTAGTCAATCATATCTTGGAAGGCAACTATGGAAACAACCCAAGCTCAGTCATACTACATAAGGGAACCCTTCACAACTAGCCTCAAGTCATACTTGTGCCATGTATGGATAGCATCCCATACTACTACCCACACTGAGTACTCCTTTAGACTACCATGAATGATCACTTGTTGGGGTCTAGTCCCTCTATTCTATTTGCCTCTTTACATATGAGGTACTTCTCTATTTAGTACTAGGCAAGTCATAACCCATGAATGAACTCTATTTCTCAATTCAAGGCAACAAAGTAATAACTCCCTAATAGGCTAGACCATGCTATCACCTTACTAACATAACTAGGTTAAGCTAAGCTAACAACCATGGAAGACACACTAACATGCAAGTCCAAGATACTCTATGAAAGGTACAAGTGTCCTATCCTAGCTACTATGAAATAGTACTAAACCAACAAAGTCATGCTACCCTTACAAGTGTACTAGAGTACAAATGCAATCTATCCATAAGGGAGTATGATTCTCAACTCTAAGATATCCTTAGGAGAGTATGAGTCCTCAATCCCAAGATACCAACAATAACCTAACTCAAGCTATCCTTGAAATTCACCTTACAATGCAAGTCAAGATACCCTTATAAGAGTATGTATCCTCAATCCTAAGCTACCCATAGGTGAGTATAAGTCCTCAATCCTGAAGATGCCATGAAATGGTCTTGGCCTAACCAAGTCATGTTACCATTAAAACATCCTAAGATTCTAGTTCAAGCTACCCATAGGAGAGTATAAATCCTCAATCCTAGGCTACCATGACTACCCCTAACTCATGCTACCATGACATGCATCCAACAATGCAAAGTCAAGTTATCCATTAGGAGAGTTTAGATCCTTCATCCCAAGCGATAAACCTTGGTCTTATCCTACTAAACCAAGATATACATGAAGGAAGCATATTCCTCAACTTCAAGATATTCTAGACTAACATGATTTGATTCATTTTAGGTTATTAAGTCACCCTAGAATCCTTTTATGTGAGAGAACTTGAATCCCCTGGCATATTCATGTCTAAGTTTATAAGAGAAAGAGAATACACAACAAGATCACATCATATAGAATTTACCCCCAAAGCCCTAAAATGATGGCTACAATCCCTTCTTTCAAGCTTAACTTCATTCTATCATGATCCATGTCTGAATTACAAGCTATTCAATCACATTCTTTACTACTAAGTGATTCTAATAATTAATTCATAAATATTCAATTCTAACTTTACAAGTCAAGATCATTCCTATTCAATCAAGTCTAGTTCAATTTATGATTAGATGATCCTAACTATGATCAATTAGCATTACAAGAAATTGATTTAGGAAGATCACCTTTGAACCTTCAACTTTGCCTCTAATGGCATAAACCCACAAGATAACATTCATCAATTTAAATTAGGGTTTACAACAGAAATAACATGAATTCATCATAATATCACTAAACAAAGCTAAATCAATCATAATTGGATGATATCCACTAGATTGGAGTCACACCCAAACCCTACCCACAATGCAAGCACAACCCTAGATAGAATTGGGTTTTTGGTTTCACAAGTGGGGAAATTATGGGGGCTCTATGGGTGAAAGAACACATATATGATTGATGAGTCCACAAATTGGACTCACTTAGGGCTATATTTTGATAGAATTAGTGTCCTCAAATGCATATTTTATCTCAATATTTGATAAAAACCCTTAAGTTTCAGGAATTTGGAGTTTGAGGGAAAGCATGGACACTACTTAGCAAAAAGGAACAAAGGCAGCTGAAAGAATGAAGAAATGAAGATCTGAGAATTGCAGAACCCATTCGGCAAGTCACCAAAATGTCTTATCCTCGCCTTTTGTTCCAGTGTGCTGAGCCCTAAATGAAAGGATCAAATCGGTTGTGAGAAAGAGCAGTTGGCGTGTCGCCAAGCAGTTCCGCGAAGCATTACTATATCACTCAGTGATCAAAAAATATGACGATGTTGAAGGATAGAGAAACACGATGATGAAACCAACAAAAGGGCGGATCACCGAGTTGATCGACAATCTCGACTAACGGCGCCGAAAGAACTGTTGCAGCACAGATTTTTGAAAACTATAAATACTCATTAAGAGTTGTAGCTTGAGATCAATATTTTTAATATAGAATTTTTAACATAGAATTTTGAGTTCTAAGTTTGGAGAGAGTTTTGAAGAACATGAAGATTCAAAGGGTTTCAACTCCAAGAATTTGGACTTGGGTCTTGTGGATTCTTCACTCATGGCTTGTTTTAAGATTTAAATCTTCATACCCATTTGAATTCAAACTCATATTGGTATAAATTTCTATCTCTTTCACATGTCTAGCTAAAACCCCAATTCTTGGGGCATGATTTTGTGAACATGGGTTAGATTATCTATTGGTTTCTGCTAGTTGATGATTTATTTAAGACTACTAAATTGATGTCCAGTGGGATTGGGTCGATATGAGGTACATCTCGAGAGAGTGAACCCTAGTCCTTCTCTCACACTCAGCTCGAGAGAGTGAATGGGCTAAGGCAGTGGATGTTTTTCATACGGCAACACAGTGTTTGAGAGAAACCGAGTTGATTCACGATAAGTTACTCGAGAGAGAATTTACCCCCACTATAGTCTAGCCTAGTCACAAATATTCAACGGATTTTTTATCAAAAGCATGTACCCAATAGTTTAGTTTATCCCATATTCCTATCACATCCCAAGAACACCATCTTCTTGATTAGTACACTTTGCATTTTTGCTGATTTTGTTTACTTGTGACAAATCCACATTGATAATTGACGCTTGCGTCACCCCTTAGAATGAAGATGTTTGTATTCGAAAATGATTTTAGCTATGACTAATTAGAACTAAATTTTATTTTTCTATTAATTCTCAAGCCCACTCTTTTGGGACTTGACGCCAACCCTTGGTTGGGTTACTTTATTGGAAGTTGTGTCATCATTACTCAAACATTAAAATGATGCCACTGCTGGGAAGTGGTGTTACTTGAGAATTCTTAGTTTAGTAAATTTTTTGTTCTTCTTAGTTGTAGTTCACTTACTTAATTTTCAATTTTGTTTCTATTGTTAGTGTTGAAAACAGAAAGCATGAGTGTTAATAGCAGCAACGGCAGCCAGGTGGGCCACCAAGACGACATCGGAAAACTAAACGATGTCCAAGAGCCTAACATTAGTGACCCCCATATCATGGGAGGTAATGGGGCCATCCGTTTACCTCCAGCCGAGGGAAATGCAGTGTTCCACATAACGAGCATCAATAGGGCATGGTACACTCTTGAAGACCAAGTCTCCCCTCTCACATTCAAGCTATCCAAGGAGCAGATGGAAAAAGATAATGAGAGAGACCAAAACATGGCCAAGATCTTGACACAACTTGACACTTTATCTAAGGAGGTCAGGTGTGCAAATCTTGAGGAGGCGAAATTTGAAGCCTTGTATAATGGGGAAGTGAACTTCCTAGACAACCAAGGTGGTGGTTATCGTTCAAACTACCTAGGGCAGAGTGGTAACCAAGGATGGGCTAGAGATGAAGGATGGAAGGATAGTGAATGGAGAGACCAAAATCCTAATTGGAAGGGTGGGGAAAAGGACATGTATGTGCCTTCCCACGAGCGTCAAAATCCAAAGGATTCGGAGGGTGGTAGGTTTGAGGATATGCTTTCTCGTATCCTCAATAAAGTTGAAGGGTCAGACAAGATCTTGAAAGATATTAAAGAGGATATGTCGACCCTTAGCCAAACCGCTACCTCCCAATCAGTATCAATCAAGCAGTTGGAGACTTAAATAGGTTTGATGTCTTCTCACCTAAATTTGAGAAAGAAAGGGGGTTTACCTAGTGACACTATGGTCAACTCAAAAAAATGAGGTTTGATGGTGGACTTGCGTCGTACCACGACGTTAACTAAGGCTTTGTTTGGGAGGCAACCCAAAACTTTTTTTGTTGTTGTAAGTTTGTTTTAAAAATAATGGTGTGTTGGTTGTGCTGGCTAAAGCGTGGCAAGTGTTAGGAAAGAAAGAGTTTAGCGAACAAAAAGCTTCATTCGATGATTCGCCGAATATGTCAGCGACCCCGAGCCAGTCCGCTGTTGAGCTCAAGGCAACTTTAAGCTAGAACCTGTAAAACTTGGCGAGCCTAAGAAATTTTTGGCAAATCGCCAACCTGTTTGACGATCCTAATCCTTACCGCCTTTTGGATTCCCAACATTGACTGGGAGTTCTATAAAACTCGATGAGGTAAGTGATGATTCGGCACCTCGCCGAATGATTCGGTGCGTCGCCGAATGATTCGGCGATCATGATTAATGTCACTGAATGAGCAAAAACTGGATGGCCAAAATCAAAAGTTTAAATTGCTTAAACTCCTTAAAGCTCCCTCACTGTTCATTCTTCAAACTCACACCTGCACCTTTGTTTTTATATCTCGGCATCTATATTGTATGTTTGTTATCGAGTTGTGCTCGAAGTTGGATTGCATTGCCGCATAGTATCTCAATTGCATCTTACTCGGCATCAAAGGTTAGTTTCCAAGCCCTAAGCTTCTTGTAATGAAAGTTGTACTCAAATGAAATGGCATTACTTTGATGATGTGTGCTGGGCCTCTCTGGTAGGACTAGATTATTTGTTTACCTGTTAGGTTCGGAAATGTTTCCCGTACTAAGTTAATTAGTTAATTCCTGAAGGTTGCATTTTAAATTGGATGAAAAATCATGGGTTGTGCATGATTGTCACTAGGTCTAAGCCTAATTTGAGTTGTGCATGCCTTAATTTTGTTTCCGGGGATTGCGGGTTTGAATTTGGGAAGTTGGGTTGAAAGAAGGCATGTTGGGTCATTTAGCGCGCTGGGTCGAGCTCGCGAAACCATTCGGCGGTTCACCTAACATCCCCATCTCTCCTTTAATTTAATGCTAAATGTGATGTTGACTTTTGTAACTATCAGCAGGAAGCATGACGTCGCCGAAAGACTTCTGGTTTGCCCTTTGTCTGCACCATTGTTTTCTCTATGCACTGCACTTGGCGAACTGCCTAAGTAGTTGCGTGCTTCACCAACTGGTTCAGCGAAGTGATTCTGCAATTGAACTGCCTTACTTTTTTCAGAATACTTTCTAAGTTTTTCTCTAAGCTTTGTAGAAATGTCTAGACTGAAAGTAGTTGGAAGAGATATGCCACCCTGACAAACAAGAGCAAAAAAATTTAGGAAAAATACAACGGCAACAAATCCTTCCAAAACGGATAATAAGGGTAAGAAGCCTAGTGCCAGCAACAGAATAAATCCCTGAGACCCCAGTATTCCCTCATGGAGACGTGGATTCTTCACAGCTATCCTCTCCTATTTGGCGGCTCATGACTTGGACAATCTTAGTAAGTCAGCTGCCGCTGAATCTTTTGAAGAATCTATGGGGGCCATTATTAAATTCCAGGCTGACACATCAGGTACTGATGCCCAGGCAGATGGAGCGACTGTGTAGACATGATTTTTCTCTACCGCCTTTTGTGTCTTTCTTTATTCTAAATTCTGGATATTCTATTATTTGCATTTGAGGACAAATGTTTTTTTGTTTGTGGTGGGGTGAGGCCCACCATTGTGTTCCACTCATGAATCATGTTTTGTTTGAGTATTTGAGTTGTGAGCTATAATGTTTTGTTAATACTGTTTTTGTGTATGTTTGAGCTTCTGGCTCCGTTTGTTTGAAATTGCAAAATGATTTTGATCTTTCCAAAAAAATTTGCCACCTCTCGTTTGTTGAATGTGGTTGTTCTTTTGCAAAATTTAAGCCTTGGTTTTGATCAATAGCAATAACTTGAATAGTGCACATGATCAAACAAACAAATTGTGCGGCTACGATGAGGTAAAATGAAGTTGCATAGACAATATGTGAACTCTTTGCATCTCGTTGTGATTAGCCATTTATCAAATTGATTCTCTTGTGATGACCGTTGCACACCAGAGAAAGTATGGAGTCTTGTTTGAATTTAGTGTCGATGCCTTGTGTGATGAGCTTACTGTGAACCCTGCATGATAGATCTTAGAATTTGCCCTGTTGGTCCGATCGACTAAGTAAGGCTATCTCTTGATATGATATTAGGCAACTTTAAAGAGTGCAAGCCAATTTGACATATACCTCTTTGTGGCCTACCTTGTGAGCATGTGTGAACCTCTTTGTAACACCCCTTGAGCCTTACCTTTCTTTGGAAGAAACTTGATGAAACCATAACCTTTTTTTATCCATTACCCATAATCCTCACGAAGTTGTGGTTAGTTTGAATAGCCAACCTAGGCCAAAAGCCTATGTTGGGGGTATGGTGAAAATAAAAGGTAAATCAAGAAGTCCAAGAAAGTCCCTCTTACTCATGGTTTTGAGAAAAATGGAACCCCTCCATATAAAAAATGAAATTAAAAAAATTAAAAAGAATGTTTTATAATAAAGTACAAAAGAAATGGGGTTTCCAAACAATCCATGGAAAGTGAATAATAAGATGACTTATGAGGACTAAAGAGAATGACGAAGGAAAACGAAAGGAAGTGCTGTGAGCACCACATTTCATGAGGATGAAAGTCACTGAGCCTAAATGACCATAACTTTGCACTCAGCCCCATTACAAGCCCTGAAAAGACCTTTTTGATCTTTAGTAAGCTGAAACAAATGTTGATTGGAAAATACGGGCAAACCTATGGGTTAAAGCATGCATTGTGTTCTTCTTTGTGAGAGTGAGTGTTGCATTTGATTTCGGAACTTTAAATGATTAAATGTTTGTGGGTAAGTATGGAATCATCCTTTCTGTGAGGGTATTCGAATACTTTTGTTGAGCCTGAACTTGCATTTGATACAAGTATTGCGTGCTTCAGAATCTTTGAGAATGGTATGTCACAAGTTGAATCTTTGGATACACATTTGATCTTTAAATTGAGTCTTGTTGTGTGCATTCATGATTGAGTCTTGTGTAGCACTGTTCGAGACTTCCTTTTTGAATGGCTGAACTTAAGTTTGCTTGAGGACAAGGAAAAGTTTAAGTTGGGGGTGTTGATGAGTCCACAAATTGGACTCATTTAGGGATTTATTTTGATAGAATTAGTGTCCTCAAATGCATATTTTGTCTCAATATTTGATGAAAACCCTTAAGTTTCAGGTATTTGGAGTTTGGGGGAATGCATGAACACTACTTAGCAAAAAGGAACAAAGGCAACTGAAAGAATGAAGAAATGAAGATATGAGGATCGCCGAATCCGCTCGGCGAGTCGCCAAAAGGTCTTATTCTCGCCTTTTGTCCCAGTGTATTGAACCCCAAAGGAAAGGATCAAATCGGTGGTGAAAAAGGGCAGTCGGCGTATCACCAAGTAGTTCCGCGAAGCAGTACTATGTCGCCCAATGATCCGAAACACGACGATGCTGCAGGATAGATCAAGATGGCGATGAAACCTACCGAAGGGCGAATCGCCGAGTTGATCGGAGATCTCAACTAAGGATGCTAAATGATCCGCTGCAGCATAGATTTTTGAAAACTACAAATACTCGTTGAGAGTATAGCTTGACATTAAATTTTTTAATATAGAATGTTTAACATAGAATTTTGAGCTTTGGAGAGTGTTTTAACTTGAAGTTTCAAAGTGTTTCAACTCCAAGAATTTTGAATTGGGTCTTGTGGATACATCACTCTTGGCTTGTTTTGAGACTTAAATCTTCATACTCATTTGAATGCAAACTCATATTGGTATAAATTTCTATATATTTTACATGTTTAGCTAAAACCCCAATTCTTGGGGTGTGTTTGTGAACATGGGTTAGATTATATGTTGGGTCTTACTTGTTGATGATTTATTTGTTGTTTAGATGTGATTTTGTTTAGTAGTTTTGGTTGAATTTAATGAAATTGTAGTAGCAAATATGATTTCACCTTTGTATTTTCGGCTTGCGAGAGAGAGAGGTCGTCAAACTAAGACTACTAAATTGATGGCCGGTGGGATTGGGTCGACATGAGGTTCAGCTCGAGAGAGTGAACCCTAGACCTTCTCGCACACACTCAGTTTGATAGAGTTAGTGGGCTAAGGTGGAGGCTATTCTTCATGCGACAACTCGGTGTTAGAGAGAAACCGAGTTGATTCGGGGTAAGTTGTTCGAGAAAGAACTTACCCCCACTATAGTTTAGCCTAGTCACAAATATTCAATGGATTTATTATCAAAAGTATGTACCCAATAGTTTAGTTTATCCTGTATTCCTATCACATCCCAAAACCCCATCTCCCTAATTAGTACTCTTTGCATTTTTGTTGTTTTTGTTTACTTGTGACAAACCCCCATTGATAATTGATGCTTGCGTCACCCCTTAGATTTAACATGTTTGTATTCGGAAATGATTTTAGCTATGACTAATTAAAACTAATTTTTATTTTTCTATTAATTCTCAAGCCCACTCCCTTGGGAATTGACCCCAACCCTTGGTTGGGTTACTTTACTATTGTACGATCGTGGACACTTGAATTGGAAGTTGTGTCTTGTTTATGCTAACATCAATGATTAAGCTTCACGTACCTTCAATCAAAACCCTTAACAAAGCTTGAATCAATGGTAAATTAGACTGCCCCTCTTCTTCTTCTTCTTTTTTCCTTCTAGAGAGAGAATAATTGGAGAGTGATTTGAGAGTTTTAAGATGAATGAATTAATGAGTTAGTTTAGGGGCCTACTAAGCTTATATAGGAGCTAATTTAACTAACTAACTGACCTCCCTTAACCCCTACTTAATAACTAACTTAATTCCTAAACACCTAACTAAAACTAAAAATCTAAAATTCTGGCAGCACCTACGCCCACCCATCCACTGACCGTGGATAAGTCTAATACCCGTGCTGCACCCTCGTGGTTTGCACCTGAGGCTTTCCTTGGAAGGCCTCAACAGGACTTGACCTACACCCATGACCTATGGGGAGTTGTTCGATCTACTGGCCGTAGATGGTCATCCGTAGGTCATCAAATTTTCCAGATTTTTGGGACTGTTTTGGGGTCCTCCTCAAGGACCCCTTGCGTGATCCTTGGGGAGTCGTACCTGTACTTTTAACCCCTAAAACCCCTATTCCAAGTACGGGAACCATTTTTAGAAGTTTTAACCCTCATACGACACTCCAAAACTCTTACCAAAGGCTGTAGAACTGACTAGTTCAACTCACTAAATTACGGGATGTTGCAATATCCCCCACTTGGGAACATTCGTCCTCGAATGACACTTTAAACACTTCTTAAAGTCTAATATCTAACTTAGCAACCCATTATGCATGAACAATATCTAATGCACAAAATCAAGGAAGAACTTCAATTCCACAAACTAGGCATGCTCATAATCAACTCATGAAGTCTACATGCAATTCTATTCAAAGCACTACCTTATGAAAAAAACAATGCATATAAATCATTTCCAACAAGACCTAAGCACTATCATAAACATGCATATAAGGAAATCATGGAAACACATAAAGCACACAATAACCCTACTAGATAGGCACACTATCCCCGACTTGGGAGTAAGCCTACACAAACTTTTCTAAACATCATGCATACTAAAAACAACTTCAAAGTACAACATAACAAGTCATAAAAGACAAGAAATCTGGAATTTTACTAAAGCATGAAACACATACTGGAAAGGGACATGAGGAGATCACTCTTGATCTTCTATAGATTGGAGAGCATATAACCTATTCTTCTTTTGAGGCTCCACATCCCCACTACTAGAGGCAACTTGCTTACCTTCTCTTCTTGTAGCCCTATCCTTAGGGCAACATTTCATCATGTGGCCACTCTAACCACAACTAAAGCAACCCTCTCTACCAACCAAACACCTACCCTCGTGCCTCTTACCACACTTAGCACAAGAGGGCCACAGGGACTCATTACTTATCCCTTGTGGCCAATAGGTAGATACCCTCTCGTCCTTATGCTTAAGAGCATTAGAAAAGCCTTGCCCGGAAAAAATTTGTCGATTCCTAGAACGACCATGTCCATCGGACCCATCATGAAAGGACTTATCATTATCCATCCTAGACCTCTTTTTCTCACTAGATCTATCGGAAGTTTTCCTTCTTCCATTTGTTGAGCAAGCACCATAAGATGTGAGATATCCATATCATCATTGAACATTGCCATACGACATTCTTTTGATACTAATTTGGACACTCCTGTCATAAACCTATTCATCATATCCCTTGGTTTTGCTACCAAATATGAAGCATACTTAGACAAAAGGGTGAATTTCATAGATTACTCCTTAACACTCATACTACCTTGCTTAAGGTTGATGAGTTCTCCCAATTTGGCCTCTCTCAACTCCCGAGGAAAGAACCTATCTAGAAATTTAAACTTAAAAGCTTGCAACTCTATAGGGCCCGCTACTATTGGCCAACTATATTTCCATTACTCATAGCAAATTTGGGAAACTTCCTTCAATTGATAGGAGGCTAGTTCCGCTTTCTCAATAGAAGTCACCACCATGATTGATAGCACATTATAAACCTCCTCTATGAACCCATTTGGATCTTCTTCCGCTTTGGAGCCACTAAACTCTGGAGGGTTCATCCTAAAAAACTCTCTTACCCTAAAAACACTTATCCCTCTTATAGGGTTTGCCGGAGCCACCACCTCTCTATTGGCTTGCGCCGTCAAGGTTTGAGACAATAGTTGCATAGAAGCCCTAAATTCTCTAAGAGTGGCATTCCCAATTGGAGGGTCATTTGGAACTTGAGGAGGAGCTTGATGTGGAACTTGGGGAGGAACATCTTGCTCCACATTGTCTTCCTCATCTCCTCTAGCAGTCTTACAAAAACCTTTGTCTCAAACCATCTAATAAACTCTTGAATAAAAGTCTTGGGACGCAGCCTATATAAAGTCTAAAACCTTAAATAAATGACATAAATGAAATAAGGGTTTGTCCTCGAAGCTGCGAGGACTCACCAATTCTTCAACTCCTTGCAACTTCTAGAAAACCTATCTCCCAAAACACTCAAGCCTCCAACCCTACATTTGATTAGAATGTAGGCAATATGTGTTAGTATAAAACGCACCAAGTATGAAAGCTAGAACAACATTATAAAAGCATCTAACAATGGTTAGTCAACATAAGACATAAGCATAAGAGATAATAACATATTCATAGCATAATCATCATAGTCATATCATGGTCTCCAATATAAGCATCATATAAACATAAGACATAGTTAATGAACGTAGGAGACAAGCCATAATTATATAAGCATAATTGACCCTTGGTCATCCAAACCATAATAGCACCATTCTCAAGTAACCTCAAAAGCATACATGTGCAAAGCAAGAATAGCATCCCATAATACCACCCAAGCCAAGTATCCCTTTTTGGTCATCTTAATCATAGTCTATGTACATGGTTAAGTCATAAGTCTTTCTACCATAAGGGCACCATACTTCCAAGTAACTTCAAGCCACACTTGTTCAATGCATTAAAGGCATCCCATACTACCCTACACACTAAGCATAGCCTTGAAGTCATCTTAGTCATATTCACCCTCCTTTTGGTCTTACTATTAGCTTACTTTATATAGACAAGTGAACTACCACCTTAGTCAAATATCTTGGAAGGCAACTATGGCAGCAACCCAAGCTAAGTCATACTACATAAGGGAACCCTTCACAACTAGCCTCAAGTAATACTTGTGCCATGTATGGATAGCATCTCATACTACTACCACTACAACATTTTAGGCTTTTAGCCACCCCAGTAAAGTGTAGCCTAAACTAGCAAAGAGTGTGACCTTTGATAAAATGCTACAATTTTGGACTTTAAGCAACGCTTTTTAGGGGGTGGCCAAAAGAAGCGTACCCTTTAACATTAGGCTACGCTTTTTAAATGTAGCCATAGCAGCTACACTTAAAAAGAGTGGCCAAAGAGGTGTAAGGGAATGTGTTTTAGTAATTCATTAGCAACACCTTTTCTTTGATTATACTACACTTAAAAGTGTGGCCTTTGCTTTGTTAGCAACGCCTTTTCTTTGATTATACTACACTTAAAAGTATGGCCTTCGCTTTGTTATTGGGCACACTAAAAAAATGTTGCCTTTTATATCTCATCTAGAACAACACTTATAAACTGTAACTTTTCTTATGTACAGTAAGTCACATATTGGACGTCCCTATATCAACACTTTTGAAGTGTGGCAATGTTGTGTAGAATTTTTGTAGCCACAATTTTTCATTTTAAGAATAATAATTTTTATTTGCATATATTCAATAATCACATATAATAATTAAATATATAAGCGATCAAAAGAACAAAATTAGCTAATAAATAAATTGAAGCTATATATTTCAAATAAACTTCGAGAAACATGGCTTGTACGACCAATACTTAGACAAACATGTTTTGTACAACCAAATTTCGACAAACATGTCTCTACTATCAATAAATTCCACAAAACCAAATGAAATCATACACACACACACACACACACAGATATATATATATATATATGACAATAGTACAAAAGTTCTTCATTGTTCACTACAATATATCGAGTTTACTTCATGCTACAATTAAAATTCAATTACCCACATTTTCTGCACATTCAAAATAAAATTATAAGTTAGTGAAATAAATCATGTGTATTTAATATGCTCAAATTCACAGTAAGCCAAACCAATCCATAACAATAAAGTCACAGCAGAGCCACCATAAACTAAAGCTCTCCAAACCTAACAAATCTAAAATTGAGTCATAACAATAAAGTCACAACAAAGCTCTCAAAAACTAACGAAACAGCAAGTTGACATTGAAAATTGACCTATGTTAATCAGCAACCTCCTTTCCAATGTTAAAGAGGCAAAAAAAATCTTTTAAAATCAGCCAAAATGTTAATCAGGCAAAACAAATCTTTTGAAAGTCAATGTTAAAGCAACTATGAATTAACATTTTGCATAGCAGCTATTCTAATCAGCATTTTCCATAGCAGCTACTCTAATCAGAATAATGTTAAAGCAACTATGAATGAGGAAAAAAAATTTGAGCATCTTTCGAGCTAATCATCATAAAAGATGGAGAATGTACCTTAGGAGAAGACACATAGGATCTAATACCAATCCTTTTCTAGCACGAGCATTGCCTCTGTTAAAAACTAGCCACTGTGACCACACAGGAAGTCCCTGATCCATGTTGAAAGAAAACTGCAAAACAGCAGGGAGAAATAGTGAACTGGTGCATCAAGAATTTTTTCTATCGCTACATTTACTAGACAAGGAATCTGGAAGAATATTATGAAACTGACCACTGAAGAACTAGGGTCACTACAACCAATATAGACAGTTTCAAGTTTGGCAAATAACATATCATCGTGAGTGTTGCCACTACAACAGTTCAGAAAGGAACACATTATACACTTTCTTATGGTCAGATATACAACACTTTAGGCAGTATAAACCATCATCAATATATACCTTGCAATAAGTGGACTACTGTAGTAGTACCTTATAATAGGATTCCCCTTGTCATCCCGAGCACCAGCACGCTGAGAAATTCAAACAGGAAGGACAAGTAGCAATAACATTAAGAGAAATTGGAAACAAAAATATGTTAGAGGGAAGTAGCAACAACATTAAGAGACTTCATCCTTCATGGCACTCTTACAATACAATCTTTATCTCAGAAGATATTAAAACTACTCATGCCTAGCTTCTGCTCGTTATAGCATAAATGACTCAAATTATTCGAGCTTGTTATCATTGCATTACTAGGCACAAGTGACATTTATATTTATTTTTAGATACTCTCTCTTTTCATAAATCTCCAATGAAAAATCACTAAGTATCTGTGTAGTACTTGTACTTGTGGAACCAGTAGAACTCGAACTTGGAGCGATGGCTGAAGCAACAGTGCTTAACTTGTCTCCATTCCCATCAGTTTTAGACACACAAGAGCTGCTCAACTGAACCTCATTAGAAGAAGCAACAACAGTGATTTCTCGGTTATCAAAAAAAGACTCTATTTTTGTTAAGGAAAAAAACAAAAATTAGATGCATAACCACCTTTGAAATAACAATAACAAGTGTTGAAGCCAGCTCAGGGCCAACAATCACAGAAACTACATTACTATTTCCATTCCCAAACAATCACTGAAACTACATTACTCGTACTTAAACATGCTCTGTCATATGCTTGGATTGGAATGAATCTGAATTCTTTAAACAACATTGTTATTAGGTTCCAAAGTTATTAGGTTCCTAAGGTAAGATACAACTATCTGATGTTTTCAGTCATTTCAGATGCAACCATATTTCTAAATCAATAAATCAGTTCTCAGATAATATTCACTGATATTTACTCTTTACATCCATGGCAGCAGCACACCAACTTATTAACAGAAAATCTTCACTTTGCCACCAAAAAGTGTTAAATTTCTTCAACTTATATATGTGTAATATGAAAAAGACATTTCGAAAATGGGAAAGGTACCGTCTATTGATTTGAGTGAATTTCGTAGATACTCGAAGTTAATTTCTTTGAAAATGACTTGTATAGAACTGAGTTTAAGAGTTGTGGAAATACCAGAGTCCATTAAACCACCACTAACAACAACAACCTTCTCTATTTTCTAGTTAATGGTATGTACAGGTACCAGCCATAACTGATTCTGTGGTTTCCCTTTATATTATCTTCTGCAATATTCAGTCTAAATAGGTCAAAATGGCCAAGCCTATGGTATGAAAATGTTTTTACCACATGCAAGCATACGGAGAAAAGAGAACTTCTAGAAGGTTGTTTCAGTCCAAGCAGAATTAGCAGCTCCAGATGGATCATTTTGTTTCTTATACGGTATAAGCAGGCTCATAGACCAAGGAATTTAGTGAACTAAACCTACCTTTACTCTTTGCGGTGATGACTGGATGACAAAGTTACCATAAGTGTCCATCAGTAGCATTGAACCACTTGGATTACTAAGCAGCTTGATGATAATTCTCTTTGAGTGCTCTTCTCTTGAATCGTGGATAATTTTCTCAACAACATTACTAGCATACTTATTGCCTGAGAGAGTCAGAAAGTTTCCTTGAAGCCTATCAATAAAAATATGTGTAACTCTTGGGAACTTCAGTCCCACAAGATGTTGCACCATGTAGTTGCTACATGAAATGAAACGTAAAAGCAATTAGACCTATATAGCAACTTCAGCTTCAGACATTACATCAATACAACAAAAAGAAAACAAGCCATATTGATCTTCTAATAGTTGCACTGTATTTGTCAATATCTCAGCAATTATGCAATCTCTGAGTTCTCCACTAGCAGATTCTATGCATGATTGTGTCACACAGTACCCACTTTTTTGGGTAGCAATTGTAAAGCAATTATTTGCAATTTTGATGTTTGGGTAATCAATGACACAACTTCTGATGCAAGTGTTTATAATCGTACAATAGTATAATAACCCAACTAAGGGTTGGTGTCGAGTCCCAAGGGAGTGGTTTTGAAAATTAATAGAGAAATAAAATTAATTCTAACTAGTCGTAGCTAAAGACATTAACGATTAAAATAATTGTAAATTAAAGGGGGACACAAACGTGTCAAATATAGATTTCGGGGTTTTGTCCCAAGTATAGCAAAAACAGTAGAAATAACAAAGAAATCTATGAATGAGAGGGGATTTTTGGGATGTGACCGCAATATCTATTGGTATAAATTGTTGGGTACATGCTTTCGATAGGAAATTTACAAGATAATAGTGACTAGGCTAATCTTTAGACGGAAATAAGTTCCCTCTCGGAAAACTTACCCAGTTTCAAATGGCTTCCTCTCGGACACCCATTTGCCGCATGAAGGTCAGCCTACGCCTTACTCTACTCACTCTTTCGAGCTGAGTGTTAGGATATGGGACTAGGGCTCACCCTCTCAGGCTGAACCTCATGTCGACCCACTCCTTATTAGTCTAGCTGTCTTGGCTTCGCGACCTATCTCTCGAGCAAGGCGAAAACACATGGGTGGTTTTGTATTTGCAACTACAAACCCATTAAATTAAGCCACAACCGATAGCTGAAATCACCATTAAAATACATCTAACTTATCAGCAAGCAAATCCCAACTATAATCTCAAAACATATTCGCCAAATCACACCCCAAGAATTGGGGGTTTTAGCCACACATCAAGAGATAAAAATTTATACCTAAATGAGCTTGCATTCAAATAGGTATGAACATTTAAGTCTTGTTAAAGGCTAATAATGATGAATCCAAGAGACCCAAGTCCAAATCCTTGGAGATGAAACCCCGTTCTTCTTCAAGTTTCAAAACCCTCTTAAACTCAGAGAAAAAGTACTAAAATTATATTAATTTTTTCACACTAAAAATCATATGATACTAAAGTCCGATACTAAGCTATAACTCTCAACCAGTATTTATAGTTTTCAAAAATCTGTGCTGCAGCGGACCATTCGGCGACATTAGTCAGAATCGCCGATCAACTCAGTGATTCGCCCTTTGGTGTAGTTCATTGCCATCTTGCACCATACTTCGGCATCGTCGTGCTCTAGGTCATTGGGCGACATAGTATTGCTTTGCGAAACTTCTTGGCGATGCGCCGACTGCTCCCAATTTCCGCAGACTTGATCCTTTCCTTTAGGCTCAGGACACAGGAACAAAAGGCGAAGTGAGACCCTTAGATGACTCACCAAGTGGACTTGGCGATCCTGAAGCCTTCATTTTCTCGTTCTTTTCAGCCCTTTCGTTCCTTTTTACGAAGTAGTGTCCATGCTTTACTTCAAACTTTAAATACCTGAAACTTAAGGGTTTTTATTAGCTATTGAGATAAAATAAGCATTTGAGGACACAGTTTCTATTAAAATATAGCATTAAATTAGTCCAATTTGTGGACTCATCAACACCACCAACTTAAACTTTTGCTTGTCCTCAAGTAAAACACAAGTTCTGCAGTTCAAATAAGATGTCTCAAATAGTGCTACACAAGACTAAATCAGGAACATTCACAACAGGACTCAAATTACTCATGCAAAGATCAATTATGTACTCAAAGATTCAAGTTATGACACACAATTACCAAAGATTCTCATGCTCGCAATAGTTGCTACTTGTGTAAGTTCAAGCTCAACAAAAAGTATCTAAATGCCGTCACAAAAAGAATTATTCCATATTCACACACAAAGGTTAATCAATTCAAGATCAGAAATCAGTTGCAACACTCAGACTCAAAAAGAGGAACATAATGCATGTTTTCACCCATAGGCTTGCCCTTATTTTCCAATAGATCTCAGGTTCGGCTCACTCAAGATCAAAAAGATCTTTCTAAGGTTTGTAATGGGGTTGAGTGCAAAGGTATGGTCATTTAGGCTCAGAGACTTTTTCCTCATGAGATGTGGTATTCTCAAGGCATTCGCATCCTTTCCTTTATAAATTCACTTTCTAGTGCTTCTAAGTAATCTTTTTATTCACCTCTAAGGATTGCTTGGAAACCCAATTTCTTTTGTACTTTTATTCCACAACTCTTTTTTTGGAGGGTTTCCATTGTTCTGCAACACCATGGGTTAAGGGAGACTTTTCTTGGACTTCTTGATGTCTCCTTTTCCTTTTCACCACACCCCCAACTTAGGCTTTTAGCCTAAGTTGGTTATTCACTAAACCACAAATCAAGAGGATTATAGGTAGTGGGTTAAGTAAGGTCTAGGGTTCATCAAGGTTCTTCCAAACAAAGGTAAGGCTCAAAGGGTGTTCAAGAGAGTTTCACATGCTCACGGGTAGGCCACAAAAGAGGTATATGTCAAATTTGGCTTACACTGTTCAAAAGTTGCCTAAGATCATTTCAAGAGCACACCGTACTAAATCAATCAGACTAACGTGGAAAATTCTAGGTTTCTTCATGCAAGGTTCAAAGTAAGCTCATAACACAAGACATCGACACTTAAGTCAAACAACACCACACACTTTCACTAGTGTGCAACGGTCATTACAAGAGAATCAATTCGATAAATGGCTAATCACAACGACATGCAAAGAGTTCACATATTGTCTATGCAACTTCATTTGGTCTCGTCACAGCTGCACATTCATGTTTGACCGATTGAGAGCACCATTCAAGTCATCAGTATTGATCGAAGCCAAGACTTCAATTTGTACAAGAACAAACACTTTCAAAATAAGAGGTGGCGAAAATTTTTGAAAAATGAAAATTTTCAGAAGGGTCGAAATTATTTTTCAATTAAACCCAAAAGAGAGCCTTAAGCTCAAGACAATCGCAAAAACAAACAATCCAATATCAAACACACAACCCAAGTGTGGGCCTCACCACACCACAATAAAAACGTTTGTCGTCAAATACAAGTGTTAAAATATTCAGCAGTAAAAATAAAGAAACTCAGAGTGGAAGGTAAAGAAGGGGTCCTTTTTATGCATTTGCTTCATCTGCATGTGCATTGGTGTTTGATGCATCAACTTGATATAAAACAATAGTTCCCGAAGTGTTTCCATTTTTGTTCAAATTGTTTTCATTTGCCTTAGATTTCACAGCGATATTAGTCTCACCCATTCTATCCACGTCATCAACCGCCAAAAAGGAATATATGGTTGTGTATAATCCGCGTCTCAATGGAGGAATGGTGGGATCAATAGGAATCCTCCTTCTGGCCTTAGCTTCCTTGGTATATTTCCTTTGTTTATCTAGTTGTACTTTCTTTTCATCTTGTTTAAACTAACGTGCTTTTACGTTCCGGGGTGGTTCATTTCTCCCTGCGACTTTTGGTGTAGCCATTTCTGCAAAGACTTCGAATACAAGTTAGACAGTAATTTAAACAGCAGAAGTGAGGGTTCCAAGTACAGAATTGCTATGCCAAACTAGTTGGAGAAGTGCTTATCTAGCTAGGCTATTCATTGAAAATGATGTACGAATGATACAAGGGCGCATACAAAGGGCGAACAAAGGGTCTTTCGGCGAGTCACCGAGCGTGGTTTGAGATTTAGGCTGACCACCGAAAGCCACAGATGAATCGATACATATAGAATCCATTCAAAGGAAAAATGAGGATATTAGGCGAACAACCGAGCAATTCTGCAAGTTTTGTTCATCTCTCCGAACAGCCTAACGTGTCTATTTTCAACCCATTTCTTTCAAATTTCCCCCCACAACCCAGATAATGCAATTTAGGCTTAAATAACACAATTTCAATGAAGACCCATAGAAGTTTCACATTTTCCCCCGCGTAAAAATTCAACTCAAAGCACAATTGAATGAGAGTCCCTCAAATCACGCGAAAGCTACTTAATCATAATCAATTATACATGCAATCCCAGTAACTCAGAGACTCAGCAGAGATTTTATACCATCAATCATTATGCAAATGCGTGCAAATTTTGATTAACTGAGTGGTTCGATTACCAACTTTTGTTGTTGAATTAGATTGTACTGACGTGCTAGGCAGCAATGCGATCTAAATCCCTGCACAATTCGACACTTAAAATACTTTAAAATTGACAAAAACATAAAGCTAAAGTGCAGGTGTGAGTTTGATAGGATTAAAAAGTGAGAGCAAATGATTGAAGTAGAACTTTTAAACCTATTTCTTACAAAAATCGTTCAGTTACTACCCATTCGGCGACGTGAGTCTGGCTCACCCAATCACTCGGCAAAGCACCGAGTGATTACTAACTTCGCCTAATGAAACAGGATCTGCATCTCATGTGAGAATCCTAACCGCTGTCTAAATCGAGGTCACCGTCATTGTCAGTGATTCGCCAACTTAGGCTTTTGCCCTATGTTGGCTATTCAAACAAACCACACTTCATGAGGATTATGGGTGAATGGATAGAGAGGGGTCACAATTTCATCAAGTTTCATCCAAGAAAAGGATAAGTCACAAAAAGGTTCAAGCAAGGTTCACAGAACTCCCAAGGTTGACCACAAAAGAGGTATATTGTTAAATTGTTTCACTCTTCAAACTTCTTGCCTAAGATCATTTCAAGAGCTTGCATCACTTAGTCAATCGGACCAATGGGGTAAATTCTAGGTGTCATCACACAAGGTTCAATGTATGTTGATCACACAAGGCATTGGCACCAATATAAAATGAGACTCCACACTTTTGCTAGTGTGCAATGTTCATCAGAAGAGACTCATTCAACAATCACCTAGCCACAACGAGATGCAAAAAGTTCACACATTGTCTATGGAGCTTTATTTGGCCTTATTGTAGCCACGCATTCATTTTGGTTCGATTAAGACTACCAGTCAAGTCATCGGTATTGATCATGACCGATACTTAAATTTGCATAAGAACAACCACATTCACAAAGAACAAATCGTGGCAAAAATTTTCAGATGGGTCAAAACCATTTTCATTTATAATAAAAAGCCACAAGCTCAAACATCCACAAAATAGAAACCAAAAACACAATTTAAAACATAAAATCCAATATATACAAAATATAGTCACAATAGGTAGGTATGGAAATACCTCACCCCACCACAAACAAAAAGGCACTTGTCCTCAAATGTAATAAACATAATCAAAAGTCAATAAAAATGATAGAGAGGGAGGTAAAGAAAGCTCTTGTCTACACAGTCGCTCCATCTGTCGGGGTATTAATTCTCGGGGTAACACTATGAACTTCATTCGTGCTCGGGGTAGAAGCAATACTAGCTCCACTAGAGCCTACCATAGACGTCTCTGTCAACGATGTTTGATTGACTCACTATTAAAATCGTCTCTTTTAAATCTGACAGGTCTCCATGGATGGTCATTTCCTGAGCATCCAGTTGCTCCTCATCTGTGTTTGCCTCTGACTCATCAATTACCAAATCTCTGGTCTCAGAACTGGCCGGGGCATCATGATCCTCAGCTGCATCCAAGAGAGACGTGAAGTGTGTTGACTTCAAATAGACCACATCCTTTCTCAAGTCTGAAACTTCGGCTTTCAAACTCCTCACTCCGAAAAAACCCCTGTCAACTCTCACAAGTCTCTACTCTAACTGTAAGACTGTCAATAGATATCTTGAGGGGTTTCAACACAGCTAATATGGCTCGTTCAATCATCCAAGGCACCTCAGCCTCTATCTAATAGCCCGCACATGGGAAGAATAGGCAAGGTGCCCCATCTTGAGGATCATGGCCTGAGTAATCCTGGTGGGCTGCGGAGCAGCAAAAGAACCAGGAACTTATGAAGAAGTGGAAGCGGGTGTTCCTTAAGGCACCAAGGTCGGAGTAGGCAGAGAAGCCTCTGCAGGTATGGACTCAACATCAATCTCCTGTGATGCATCCACCAAAGTCGCTCTCCTTCTATCCGCCTCATCCCGAGTGTCCTCGTCCTCTATGCATCGGATATATATGGAAGATGTGGGAGTGATCTCTATGTCTCTCGTCTTATCACAAGGAACTCCATCACGCCGACATAACTCTATAATTAGGATCAGGAAGGGAATGGACGTCTGGTACTGTTTGGTTCTCATGATCATCTCCTAGTCAATGATGAGTCCTATGTTGAGCGTCTTCCTGGCTATGATGAATTCAAGATAGGTCGCCTTTGGGTGGTGGAGTATGGATTCATTCTGTGAGGTAACGATAGAACTGCTGATAAACCCGAAACAATTCCTAGCGGCAATATTCAAGTCATTCTTCTCGATGGGAGCTCTTGCCTCAATCCACCTCGGGGTGGTGTCAAAATGAGGGGAGCAAGTCAGCCCATTAGGTCATCTAGGACTATGTTGTAGCCAACCCCTCATATCAATGCTCAAACCCAATAGCCCTACCAAGTATAGTATTGATGTGATCGTTGCTTCACCCTACGCCTTTCCCCCATACCATGACGGACTTCACTGGTCTGAAGGCACTGGACTTCTTCTTCCTTTTTGGTACTTTGTCACTATATGTTGTGAAAAATTCCAGGACCCATATAGGAATGTAGGGGCTATGGGGCGTAGTAAGCTGCTCAAAACTATGGAATCGGAGAGTGTACCACATAATGGGATACCTGTCTACTACTCCATCTATAGATAACCTCCATTCCTCAAGAATAATCCCTCGGCCTTTAGCTTGTTGAGTAGCCAAGGAGGAGGACTCTTAACTGGTGGTGCTGGAACCACGGTCTATTCTAGAGCTTGCACTATATCAACGGAAGGAGGACTGGCCTCTAGGATCCTAGATGGATATTAGTGAACTCAAGCACGTATCTCAGCCTGTCTGGTCTGCAGTGGTTGGTCATGCTCACGCTCTGAAAATGAATGTTGAGACTGAACAGACTCCCCATCACTGCCGCAGTTGTGCTCTGGTCTCTCTGCTACGGGCGCTTTGCCATTTTCTTTGCCTCCTTTAGGAGGTGCCTATTTTCCCTTTTTAGAGGGAACAACTGCCCACTCATGAATAATAATGCCCCATGCTCTTTTGTGGGTCGACATGCCACTATCATCCATGTTTATCCGAGTCATATCTGCAATACACACCATAAAGCGTTACAATTAACCCAAAAAAATTGCAGAAATCATGGTGCAGAAAGACTCTCTGAACCGATCGGCGAGTCGTGGAATCTTGTTGGCGAGCCAGATCATGCTCGCCGAAAGGATTAGCCTAGAAATTTCCCAGACAAAAGATAGGTCAGTGATATGTAGGTCACTTCGGCAAAATGCCACACCACTCGGTGAGCTCAGACTTGCCCACAGAAAGTTACAGTATGCTTTAGGGCTTAGGGGCACAAATAGGGCGTTCAAGGGAGACTTTCGGCGAGTGGCTGATTGTAGTTGTTGAGCTCTGGCTTCCCGCCAAAAGTTACAAACTCAAACTTAACAAAACAAGAAATTAAGGGCGATAAAAAGGGACTTTGTTGAACCGCCAAGTGCTTCGGTGAGCTCGACCCAGCTCGCTAAGCTGCCCAACTTGCCAATTTTCAACCCCATTTCCCATAAACTAAAATAAAATAATATACAGAATCAATTAAGCTTAGACCCATATGACCCATGCCACCGGGGTACTCAGACTACCCCCGATTTTCCCAAAATTGGCCATTTGACGACTTTTCCATTAAGAATGACGTCAAATGCTCCATCATTAAGTAAAGTACATCATTTAGCACAATCAGGGTTAAGCAGACTTCACCCGACTATACACAAAAACAATTTAACACAACCAAAAAGTTTATGATCAATTTTAAAGAACAAAATTTGGGAAATCAACCATTTAGAAAATTTTAGCACAATTACGAGAATAAGAAAGGCAACTAGCACACATTTACGATTTCAAAGCAGGCCAAGCACACATCAATAAGAATTAAACAATTGCTATTCAGTTCAACCGCTAATTATGAGTTTGGGGTTCAGAAAACCAACCTTTGTTGCCGAAATACGATTTTGTAATGCTAGGCGTCAAAGAATTCCAACTCCTAACACAAGATTAACGAGCAAAAAGTGATTAAATGCAAAAATATTGAAAAACTAAACTGCGGGTGTGATTGTATGAAGTTAAAAGTGAGGGTATATGAAAGATTTTTTAATTTTAAATCTTTGGCCTTTCAAAAACCCTCAAGTTCATGGCCTTTGACGATGTCAGTCATCTTGGCCTAACCACTGGGCGACACGCCGAGTGGTTACTTATCTCACCGAGTTTTACAGGACCTGCAGTTAATTTTGGGGTCCAAATGGCGGACAAAGTTGGGCTCTCCGACCTGTTAGGCAAGTTGCCGATTCATCTATGGGCCCACCGAGTTTTACAGACTCTCACTTGATTTTTTTTCCTGAGTCCAACATAGTCAAAGTCGGCCTCGCCGACCTCTTTTTCGAGTCATTGAATGGGCTTTTGACTCGCCAACCTACATATTTTTCAAACACATTCCACTTTTCAACCTGCACAATCAACACACGTTATTCAAAATCAAAACAAAAAGCAATAAAAACTTGGGTTGCCTCCTAAGAAGCGCCTTAGTTAACGTTGTGGCGCCACAAGTACCCAATAAAGCTTAATTATAGGGATTTTCCATAGTAACACTAGGCAACCCCTCTTTGTGACTTAGGTTGAGATGGTACGAAATATGTCCAATTTGGGTCTCCATTAGCTTAATGGATATGGAATGAGAAGAAATCATCAGATTAAGCATTGAGACATTCTTTGTTATATCTTTCAACACTCTGTCGTGTTCTTCGACTTTGTGGAGAATGCAATAGAGTGTCTCTTCTACCTCTCCACACTCATAATCCGTGGACTTTCTACGCTTACGAGGATGAGTGTACCTATCTTTCTTTTTGTACAGTACTTCAAATTCGATGGTCTCTTTGGCAAAGAGCTCATGTTGGGTCAACATTTTGGCTAACTCCTGGTCCCCCTCTTGCTTCCTGTTGGTCTCGGTCCTGCGATTTAGGAGTTGAGATACTATTGTATAGGGTTGTCGTACTAGACCACCAAGAGAAAGTTGGTCAGCTACTCCTCTATTATCAGGACCAAGACCTCTATAGAAACAATCCAATATCATCTTATATGGAATTCCATGAGTTGGGCACTGCAAAAAAGATTGTCTAAAATCTCAGCCATAACATATGAATTTTCTCACCCCCCAAGTGCTTGAAATTTAGGATGTTATTCCTAAGAATTGTTATCTTTGAAAGAAGGTCCACTTGGCTACCGTTGCTACCATATGTAATCATTTCCTCTATTTTAAATAGAAACACAAAAACCTAAACTAAATATAAGTATATTCAACTATGACTAACAAAAATAAAATTCAACTTCACCAAAAGAATTTCAAAGAACACCACTCCCCGGCACCAGCGCCATTTTGATTAAAATAAACGTTATCAAAGACACTTCAACCAATTCTAAGCATCAACGATCATAAATCAGTATAAAACCCAACTAAATAAGTTGGGGTTGAATCCTATAGGGAGCGGTACGTGTTTCAGATTCAGTTGAGAAGTATGAGCATGTTCAAATCAGTCATAGGAATAACAATTATCGAATAAAGACATCATTCAAATTAAGGGGTGACACGAATGTCAAATTGTGGGTGTTTTGGTTTTGATAAACAACTACAAACAGTCATAAACAATACAGATTACAATAATGAGATGTGTTCTTGGTATGTGATCGGTTATAAGGCAATTATAGACATATGGGTAATTGTAACTATTAGTAAATAGCTAGATATTAGTAAGTAAGCTAGGCTATAGAGGAGGTAAACCTTCTCTCGAATAATTTACCCCAAATCAAGTGATTTCTCTCGAACATCAACAAGGAGGCAAAATAAGAACAACCCATATCTTAAACCATTCACTCACTCTAGCTGAATGTCTGAGATTGGGTTTAGGATTTACTCTGTCGAGCTGAATACATGTCTACCCAATATCCACAAACCATCAATCAATAATTTTAGTTCTAAAAATTATGTCTTGAGCAAGCCAAGAATACAAACATAGAACTGCATTTGCAACTACAATTCTTGAATTGAACCATAATTAATGATTAAACTCACTTCTAAATAGCATTTCAACTAACAATTAGCAATACCCATAAACTAAATCAGTCCATAATAACATGATCACACCCCAAGAATTGTGGTTTTAGCTAGACTTTATAAAAAAAAGTAAAAATAGTTACCAAATTGATTATCCATCAACTGGGTAAGAGTAATTTCGTCCTTACAATGCTCCAATTTGAAGAATCTCAAGGATCCACTTCCAATTTCTCAAAAGTGAATACCTTCAATCCCTCAAAGCTAAGGAAAATCTAGAGAAAAATGTCTCCATATGATAAAAAATTAATAATAGATTGGTCTAAAGAGTAAAGTTATAAGTTATTGATAAATAATTGGTAAGTGATTGATAAGTGATACTAAACTAAATGTTCAAAAACGTATTTATAGTCGCTGAAAATGATATGCAAAGAGTCAATCGGCAAAGTAAGTCGGGCTGACTGAACCACTAGACGAGCCTCTCTTTGGTCTATTCAAATGCCCTTCTGCCTTGGTCCTCAAGGTCTGTAACTTTGGGCAATATTCCTTGGCTTCACGGAATCACTCGATGATCCGCTAACTGCTCCTTTTCATCCCCAATTTAGTTCTTTCCTTTAGGGTTTGGCACACTCAAACCTGTGGTGGTCTGATGAGCTTCGGCGACACCCCAAGTGCTCTTGGCGATCCTCAGGTTTTCCTTCTTCAACTCTTCTGTTTGTTTTGTTTCTTTTCGCTTATTAGTGTCCTTGCTTTGTTCCTCAATCCATATACTTGAAAATCAAGGATTTAACATCAGTTATGGGCAAAAATTAAGCATTTGTGGACACTAAAACTATGTAAACAAATCCCTAAATGAGTTCAAATCTCGGAATCATCACAGTTCTCTTGGTTTAGGCTTCAGGTTTTTGAACGTCAGTTTGAAAGATCGTTCAAGTATACCTTTCACATTCGGCGGATCATCGAGTATAATCTTTGTTCACCTTTTAATCCTTCAATTTTTCTCCAAGTCCTATCACCTTCGGTGATGGTCAGCAGGTTATCCCTTTATTTTCGGCGAGTTGTTGCCCCTTTTTAAGTTCGCCGACTTTTCTCAATTAATACAAGGATCGAGAATTATAACTTTGGACAAGGTCCTTCCAATTGGACGATTTGCCCTTCTTGTTAGTAAATTAAAAATGTGGAGTTTACACTTTTTTCCATGTTTTTGGCCACTGTTCCAAACATTCATCCTTGTTTTTCCCTTAGCTTTCATCGCGCAAATAACCTTCAAAATGCAAGATCACAAAGTCTGTAGTAAATATGAACCCTTAATCTTTAACAAGAATTTCCTGAAAGACACCAATTAGTTTCTTGACGGTGGATAAGCCATAAGTAGCCACATTACAGTCGGTTTTAGGGCTTCCAAAGCAATCTTTTTCACACCGATAGAGGAACAAGTCACTGCTAGTACCCAAGTAATAAATGGCTTTATAACACCCCAGATCCGAAAGAGGGTAAGAAACTTATTTTAGAAGTTGCCAGTTTTGACCCACGAAGGCCACCCACTCCCCGTGGATGAAGCCACAGACCACAGGTGTGGTGTGTGGATTGCACTGCCTATGCAAGCTCAGAAGGCCGGATCCACGGCCTGACCAGCGGTTCGTTGGTCACACCACAGTCTGTGGTTGGGGGCCCCATGGTTCGATGGCCCAAAAACCATTTCCTGACAGCAGTCGACGGCCGTGCAGAAAAGACTGTCGGTCAGTCCATGATCCATTGACTAGGGTTCGTGGGTCATGATCTGGACGTTAAGTTCAGGGGTAGTTGGGTCTTTTCCTAATTATTTTATTTCTACACTACATTATTTTACCCTTCCCTAAGACCCCTATATAAGTGATATTAAACCACAATTTAGCCCATTTTCTTTCAACTTACCAGAGAGAAGAACTCATCAATAATTATCTCTCTATAAAGCTTGAAGAAGAAGGAATATACCTAGGGTTTAAATTCAGACCTCAATTCCTCCACTGAAGATTAGCATTTGGATTAAAGGTGTTTCCATTCATAGAGTTCCCAAATTCCTCTTTTTTTAAGTTAGAAATCCCCAATTAAGTTATAGTTTTCTTCAATTGTCAAGCATTTTCTTGATTATTGATTTAAATGATTGAACTATGATCTCTTATGCATGAATTGATGAAATACTAATTTTTATGATGATTTCCCCTATGAACCCATGTAATCCCATTTCTTAAAAGTGATGATCATGTGATGTGAGATTTTGATTAAAAAGGAACTGTTTTATGAAATTAAGCATGTATTGATAGATTTACATGAACTTATGATGAAATCCATAGCTAACCAATATTTTCTAAAGGTTGATGATTGAAACAGGGTTTGAACCTTGAAAGGTAAATTATGGAATTATGCATGTTCTTATGAAATCTATGCAAATATTTTATGGATTCGTTGATAGTAAAGTTTCAATGATGTTGTTGTTGTTGTGTTATTGAAAGGATTTTCTTATAAACATATGAAAGTGTTCTGTGAAAGTTTTTCTCACATAATAAGGGTTGTAAAGGTTGAACGGTCTTCTCACTGATGAGTCTTAGATTTCGACTCATGTAGAGCTTTGTTTTTATAGTTTTATTGTCCTCAATGCCTAGTTTATGCTCTGAATTGATGTTAATGTGCTGATTTGCAGCAATAAAGAGAAAGGGGAAAGGCAAGGACATTACCGTGCAAAAAAGAGCAAAAAAGCTGAAGAAGTTGAAGAAAGTTGAAGAAAGGCAGTCCGGGTGATGGCGAAGACCACTCGGCAAACCGTCGAGTGGCTCTTCAGCTCGCCCAATGTTCCAGTATGCCAACCTTGGGAAAAATCCAACTTGGTGATGAAAATAAAATAGAAGGCGAACCGTCGATGGATCGACGACCTCGATCCTAATAGCCTAAAGTCACAGAACTTTGAGGTCTGAAAGGCAAGGCAAAATGAAGAGGAAATGCGACACTTGGTGCACTGATGCTTATCGTGACCAACGATATTATCCTACGGTATGAGTGTCTATGATCGTCGATAATATAGTAACACAACCAAGGGTTAGGGTCGTGTCCCAAGGGAGCGGTTTTAAGAATCCGTAGCCAATGAGAATTTCATTTGAATTAGTCGTAGCTAAAAACATTTGTGATAAAAATACATTGAAAATTAAAGGGGGTGACACATAAGTGTCAAATATCAAAAGAGTTTGTAACAAGTGATAAAATAGCAAAATAAACAAGAAAATCAGGTATGGGGAAGGTTCTTGGGATGTCACCGCAATACATGTTGAGATAAATCGTTTGGTACGTGCTTTCAATAGAAAATTTGCAAGACAATAGTGACTAGGCTAAGCTTTAAATGGAAATAAGTTCCCTCTCGGGCAACTTACCCCGTTTCAAATGTGTTCCTCTCGGATACCCATTTTTCGCATAAAGACCAGCCTACACCTTACCCCACTCACTCTCTCGAGCTGAGTGTTAGGATATGGGACTAGGACTCACCCTCTCCGGTTGAACCTCATGTCGACCCACTCCTTAGGTCATTAGTCTAGTGGTTTCGGTTTCGCGACCTCCCATATCCTAACACTCAGCTCGATGAAATTACATGGGTGGCTTTGTATTTGAAACTACAAACCCTTTAGATTAAACCACAACCACTAGGTGAAATCAGCATTAAAATACATCTAACCTATCATCAAGCAAGACCGAACAAGAATATCAACCCATATTTGCTAAATCACACCCCAACAATGGGGATTTTTTTAGCCACACATCAATAAATAAGAAATTATACCTAACATGATAAAGAAATCAACTAGGTATAAGAAATTAAACCTTGAACTAAGCTACGGAAGAAGAATAAAGAAAACCCACTTCTAACTTGGGGAAGATGAACTCCTTTCTTCAAGTCTCCACAAAAGCCTCTCCACACTTGAGAGAAAAACACAGAAAAATACTATAGACTAATAATAATTTTTACTCTAAAATGTTCCACACTAAGACTACAACTCTAACTAGTATTTATAGTTTTCCAAGATTGTGTTGCGAAGGATCAGTCGACAATATTAGTCGAGATCGCCGATTAACTCGGTGATCCGTCTTTTAATCAGCTTATCGCCTTTAGTGTTTTGCCTTTAGCATCCTCATATTCTGGATCATTGGGCAGTACAGCACTGCTTTGCGGAACTACTCAGCGACTCACCGACTGCTCTTTTCCTCGCCTTTCGATCCACTTTCTTAAAGGCTTCACGTACTGGAACAAAGGACAGTGCATGTAAATTCGGCGACTCGCCAAGTTGGACTCGGCAAACCGCAAACTTTCATCTCTTGTTCTTTTCAGTCCTTTTTGCTCCGTTTGGTGCCTAAGTGTCCATGCTTCCAGTAAAACTTCAAATACCTGACACTTAAGCATTTTAATCAGGTATTCAGGTAAAACAATAATTCGAAGACACTATTTCTATTAAAATAAAGCCCTGAATGAGTCCAAATTGTGGACTCATCAACACCCCCAACTTAAACTTTTGTTTGTCCTCAAGCATATTCATGTCCAGCCGTTCAAAAAAAGTGTACCAAATATTGCTACGCAAGACTCAATCATGAATATACACAACAAGATTCAAATTACTTATGCAAATATCAACTGTGTACTCAAAGATTCAAGTTGTGACACACCATTAACAAAGATGCCCATGCTCGCAATACTTGCTACTTGTGCAAGTTCAAGTTCAACAAAAAGTATCTAATTGCCCTCACATAAAGAATGATTCCATAGTCACACACCGAGGTTAATCAATTCGAGATCGAGAATCAGATGCAACACTCACACTCAAAAAGAGGAACACAATGCGTGTTATCACCAATAGGTTTGCCCTTATTTTTCAATTGACTATTGATTCGGCTTACTCAAGATCAAAAAGCTTTTTCTAAGGCTTGTAATGGGGCTGAGAGCAAAGGTATGGTCATTTATTCTCAGTGTCTTTGTTCTCGTGAGATGTGGTATTCTCAAGGCATTCCCTTCTTTTCTTCTATCAATTCTTTTTGTAGTGCTTCTAAGTCACCTTTTTATTCAACTTCATGGATTGCTTGGAACCCGATCTCCTTTGTAAGATATATATATATATATATATATATATATATATATTGAATTGAATTGAAGGGGTTACATTTCCATGCAATACCATGGGTTAGGGGGGACTTTTCTAGAACTCCTTGACTTCTCCTTTTCCTTTTCACCACACCCCCAACTTAGGCTTTTGGTTGGCTAATCGCTAAACCACAAATAAAGAGGATTATAGGTGGTGGGTCAAGTAAGGTCTAGGGTTCAACAAGGTTCTTTCAAAGAAAGGTAAGGCTCAAAGGGTGTTCAAAAGAGTTTCACACGCTCACGGGTAGGCCACAAAAGAGGTATATGTTGAATTTGGCTCACACTCTTTAAAGTTGCCTAAAATCATTTCAAGAGGACACCTTTCTAAATCAATCAGACTAACATGGCAAATTCTAGGTTTATTCATTCATGGTACAAAGCAAGCTAATCACACAAGGCATCGACACTTAAGTCAAACAAGACTACACACTTTCTCTAGTGTGCAATTGTCATAACAAGAGAATCAATTTGATAAATGGCTAATCACAACGAGATGCAAAGAGTTAACATATTGTCTATGCAACTTCATTTGGCCTCATCGTAGCCATACATTCATGTTCGTTCAATTGAGACCACTATTCAAGTCATCAGTAATGATCGAAACCGGTACTTAATTTTTTGCAAAACAACAGCCACATTCATCATGCGAGGGGTGGCTAAAATGTCTGAAGAATTTAAAAAATTTCGAAAGGGTCAAAATTGTTTTAAGTTAAAAACAAAAGAGAGCCATAAGCTCAAACATCCATGAAAAGTTGTTTACAAACTATTTTAAATAGAACAGCCCAAATATATACAAAAACACAGACATCCATAGCAAGCAACTAAAGGTGAGATTTACCCCACCACAATCAAACTATATTTGTCCTCAACTATATAACAATAATCAGAGGTCAAATTAAAGAAAGACAGAGATAGGGCTAGAGAATAATGCTGGTTAGGCAGTTGTTTGGAGATGGAGTCCTTCAACAGATGCCTCATAAAGCAGAAGGTATGATGGGGACGTTTGGTGCATTGCCAAGTGATTTATCAAGCTCTGTACAACTTTTCTTAGCATTCTAATGCGCCTATCTTCAACCCACTCTCTCGAGTGATTAATCAGCTGCCTTTTTGGGCATTGGCCTGCAGCTTATCCAGTTCATTCCCATTCGATGGTACAGAACTCCTTAGCAGTTGTGGATATTGAAACGACGGTGACCATCTCGGTAGCCGATCAGGTGGGTGATTCGCCAAGACTGTCCTAAGCTCGTCGAGTCAAACGGCGGAATAGATTTGATCACCTAATTTTTCGGCGACTCGCCAACTAGGTCTGCTGCTCACTATTCTGCACCTCTTTGGCTCCTACCATGCTTTAATCTGTAAAACTAAGACACTATTATCTTACTAGTATGCAAATATAAGATAATAAGGGGTTTTGGGTTGCCTCCCAAATAGCGCCTTAGTTCACGTCGTGGCACGATGCAAGTTAAGAGTTTAAGCTTCATAATTCGAGCCACCCACATCATGATTAGGTTACCCCTGGTTTTTATGTGCGTGAACATGAGGTAATGCCTGCTCCATAAGCTTTTCGAGTTGCTGGATAGCTTTTGAGTGAGATCAAATTATGCATTTTATGCCTTCAATGTCCTCTTTTAGTCCGTCCAGCTCTCCATCCTGCTCACTCAACTTGAGTAGAATGGTTGAGAGAATTTCCTCAACGTGTCCCACCTCCTTGTCCTTATAACTCTTTCTTTCACCAAGAGGGGGACAATTTTCCTTTTTCTTGCATTGAGATTCGATGTTCATCACCCTCTTGGCCAATCCATCCACCTGTGTCCTCAGCGTGGTCATCATAACATCCTTCTCAATCTCTCGCTCAACTTCAACCATGAGGTCTAGCAACTGAGCCACCATCATGTACGAAATATGTGCAATGCCTCCTGGAATTAGTTGATCAAGTAACTGCTTGTTTCTAGGGTAGAGGCTTCCGTAGAAGTAGTCCAGAAGAACCATGTCAGGGATGCCATGATTTGGAACTTGAGCTAATAGCCCTTTGAATCTTTCCCATGATTTATGTATTTGCTCTCCCTCCAACTGCTTGAAGGTCAGTATGCAATCTCGGATCCTCATTACCTCTAGTGGAGGAAAATCCATTGATTTGTGGGTGCTTATTCAACCAAGTTACACCCTGCTTCAGAGCACAACTAAATAGAGCAAGATCAAGAGTAAGGTTAGTAAAACTATGACTAAAATAGAACGAAAATATTACTTAGGTACAATTTGTCAACTAACACCACTCCCCGGTAGGGGCACCATTTTGATGCTTATCGTGACCAACGACACTATCCTACGGTATGAGTGTCTGCGATCATCGATAATATAGTAACCCAACCAAGGGTTGGGGCGTGTCCCAAGGGAGCGGTTTTGAGAATCAGTAGCCAATGAGAATTTCGTTTGAGTTAGTCGTAGGAAAAAACATTTGCGATAAAATACATTGTCAATTAAAGGGGGTGACACAGAAGTATCAACTACCAAAAGGGTTTTTGTAACAAGTGATAAAACAACAAAATAAACAAGAAAATCAAGTATGGGGAAAGTTCTTGGGATGTGACCGCAATACAAGTTGTGATAAATTGTTGGGTACATGCTTTCAATAGGAATTTTTCAAGAGAATATTGACTAGGCTAAGTTTTAAATGGAAATAAGTTCCCTCTCGAGCAACTTACCCTATTTCAAATGTGTTCCTCTCGGACACCTATTTGCCGCATGAAGACCACGCTACGCCTTACCCCACTCACTCTCTCGAGGTGAGTGTTAGGATATGGGACTAGGGCTCACCCTCTCGGGATGAACCTCATGTCGACCCACTCCTTAGGCCATCAGTCTATTGGTTTTTGTTTCGCGACCTCCCTCTCGGGCAAGACAAAAATACATAGGTGGCTTTGTATTTGCAACTACAAACCCTTTATATTAAACCACAACCACTAGGTGAAATCAGCATTAAAATACATCTAACCTATGAGCAAGCAAGACCCAACAAGAATATCAACCCATATTTGCTAAATCACACACCAAGAATGAGGTTTTTTTAGCCACACATCAAGAAATAAGAAATTATACCTAACATGATAAATAAATCAACTGGGTATAAGAAATTAAACCTTGAATTAAGCTATGGAAGAAGAATAAAGAAGACCTACTTCCAACTTGGGGAAGATGAACTCCTTTCTTCAAATCTCCATAAAACCCTCTCTAAACTTGAGAGAAAAATACAGAAAAATACTACAGACTATTAATAATTGTTACTCTAAAATATTCCACACTAATACTACAACTCTAACTAGTATTTATAGTTTTCAAAGATTGTGCTGCGGAGGATCGTTCGGTGACATTAGTCGAGATCACAGATGAACTCGGTGATCCACCCTTTAATCAACTCATCGCCTTCAGTGTCTTGCCTTCAGCATCCTCATATTCTGGATCATTGGGCGGTACAGTACTGCTTCACGAAACTAATCGACGGCTCGCCAACTGCTCCTTTCCTCGTCTTTCGATCCACTTTTTTCAAGGTTTCGTGTACTGGAACAAAGGGCGGTGCATGTCAATTTGTCGACTCACCAAGTTGGACTCGGCGATCCGCAGACATTTCTTGTTCTTTTCAGCCCTTTTTGCTCCGTTTTGCACCTATGTGTCCATGCTTCCAGTAAAACTTCTAATACCTGAAACTTAAGCATTTTAATCAGGTATTGAGATAAAACAAGCATTCAAGCACACTATTTCTATTAAAATAAAGCCCTAAATAATTCCAAATTGTGGACTCATCATCCATCGCTGACCTGGTCGGAGATGCTAGACTAACTCCGCTTATCAGTGCACAAGCTGAAAGTTCTCAAAAGTATAAATTGAAATTTGCAATAGATTTTTAGGTGTAGTTGGAGAGTTCTGAAATTGTCAGAGTCTAAGGAAGTGTTCTGATAGTTTTTACCTTTAGTTCTTAATTCCTAACACTAGTTTTGGAGTTTTTGAGTAGAATTTTAAAGTGGGTTTTGAATTTTAGTTGAATTGAAGCATTGTAAAGACTTGGAAATCATTACCTAGTTCATGAATAACATAATTGACAATTGTTTCCTCCTTTCTATGATGTGTGGCTAAAACCTCAATTCTTGGGGTGTGATCATGTGATTATTTGTTCTAATTAGCTTATGTGTATTGTTGTTTACTAATTTAAGTGTTGTTTTAAAGTGGGTTTGATTGATAGATGTGTATAAACTCATAAATTGTAGTTGCAAATGAAATTATAACTTAGTGTTTTGGGCATGCTTTAGAAAACTATTCTAGAACTAAAGTTATCGACTAATGATTGTAGTTATTGGGTTGTTATGAGTTCAGCTCGAGAGAGTGAATCTTAACTTGATCCTACCTATCTAGCTCGAGAGTAGATAAATTGAGGTATTGGGTTGTTTACAGTGTTGTGCTTGTCGACGTTCGAGAGAACTCCTAGAATTGTAATAGTTATTCGAGAGAAAGTTATTTCATCTATAGTCTAGCTTACCCACTAAGATTCAACAATTGTTAATAAATTACAATTGCCCTTATAGAGAAATTAGTCGTTAATCAATCATATCCCCGAGAATCCATCTCTACTTATTTATTCCCCTATTTTCGTAATTGTTATAGTTGTTAATTGACAAACCTTATCCCCCCCACCTGACATTTGTTGTCAAACAATATAACTTACTTTGATTGGTCTAGAAAATGTCGACCTCTATAATTGATTAGAAGACACTCTTCACTTCGTAATTGAATTCTCTAACATATCACTCCCGATGGGATAAATCTTGATTGTTTGTTGGGTTTATACTAGAATACAATCTCCTACACCTAGTATTGGATGAGGTGTAGTTAAGCATTTATCAAAAATGGCGCCGCTACCGAGGAATGTTCCTCCGAATTCTGTTATTGAAGTTTGTTTGTGATCTTATTGTGTTGTAGTTGAACCTATTTACTTTTTTCTTGTTGTTTGTTGCCTTTGAGAAGATGACAAAATGAGTGAAACAGAAACATCTCCAGCCAGCAGGGACACAATGATGACATTAGAAACTTGAATGATGTCAGAAGTAAATTTGGGTGATGTTGGTTCCATGTGACAAGCACGATGCTACAACTATTGCTAATGAATTAGTTGTTTGGAGGCTTGGCTCATGAGGATCCCGATGACCATATCCAAATTTTTGTGGATGTTTGTGACCCCATTTTCATTCAAGAGCATCTCCAAAGAGTCTGTTCGACTTCGATTATTCCCATTTTCACTGATGGGGTAGGCAAGCAAGTTGTTAGCCGACCTACCAAGGGACTCCATTACCACTTTGGATGAACTTACTGAGGTGTTCTACATAATGTTCTTTCCTCCTTCGAGGATGCTGTCATTGAGATATAATATCCAAGGTTTCAAACGCTTGGATGGTGAGCCAGTCAATGAGACATGGCTACAGTTCAAGAAATTCCTACTCCAATGTCCGACTCACGAACTCCCAAATAATAACTTGTTACAAAATTTCTATCGGTGTCTAGATTCGGTGATGTAACGACCCGAGAGCACCACCTAGTCATAACACAGCGTACTCGACCTCTCGGAGGTCTTATACAAGCCCTTAGCATATCATGAACATTAAAGCATATGAAAATAGCGGAAAATTTAAAACTTTTCTTTACAATCGAAGTCTTCATAAAATAAGAGAGAGTCTATGAAACTATGTCTCAAATCATCTATAACATTAAGAATAAGAACTATTTCATAAAAACTTAGGGACACGGCCCTTACATAAGTCTAAAGACATAAAACATAGAGACATAATGACATAAGAGTACGAGGTAGGTTCATCCTTGAAACTATGAGGACTCCCCAAGTCTTCATTCCCAAGCTCCTTAGAAACCCAACTTCCAAGCATAAGACATCACATCACCAAACCCTACACTTTGTAAAAATATAGATGAAATATGGGTTAGTACAACACACATACGAAGTATGGAAGCCATGCATAAAAACCATTAAAACTTGCTTAAAATGGGACATTTAGTTGAAACCATGCTTTATGCACATTTTGAACATCATCTTGAAAGAGTTGGAGAATCACAAGTCACAAGCAATTCACATATAGTTCATCAAAGCACAAAGGATAATAACATCACCATAAGCATAGTCTCTAAACATAATCTTAATACAATATTAGTCATTACAAGACATACTACTCATGCATATTCAATCATTAAGGTCATTGCATCATAATAGAGTAATCACATAAGTAACCCTAGGTTCTACTTGTGCAATGCATAGGTAGGATCCATAGTCCTACTTACACTAAGTATTACCTTTGGATCACCATGATATACTTATCATACATTAGTCTTATCAATAGGTCATATACATAGTAAGGTGACATTCACAAACATTAGTTCATATCAAGAAAAGTCAATCATTACCATAATACATTTAAAGCATGCATTATCCATAATCTTCATAATAAGATAGAACAACACCATTAAGTCATAGTTCATACAACATGTTCATATCATACATCTTAGTCATAATTCAAATAGTCCATATCATAGGTAAACCATCTTCATAATGATCATACATAACATAGCTTCAATATACATAAGTCATAATCATCATAATCATAAGAGAACACTACTACAACCATCCCTTAGGATCCCACAAGTCCAATGTGCAAGAGAAGTCTCATACCCTCTTTTACACTATGTAGAAACCCTTAAGAAAGCCCTAGTAAGAGTTCATACCTTCATTTACTTTTACATTAGGGAAATATTGCAATAACCGACATAGACCATGAGAGCTACATGGAATCCGGTGTTCTACTCCCACATCGAAAAGAGAGGGTTAACACTTGCCTAAGGTGTAACCATTCGTACATAGCTATCTAGGTGGATCCACTAAGCTAGAGTCCTATGTGGGCACATAGTTAAGGGTCAAGGAGATTGCTTCTAGAAACCCTAACTTACTAAACGTGGGGGTTTCCATCTCATGAGAAAACACATACCGTGGGTAATCCGGACTTGCTAAATGTGAGGAAACCCATATGGCGAGCCTGACTTACTAAACGTGAGACCCCCATCTCATTTACATGCCCTTTCGGTGCTAAGCATCTAATTCCCTTTTGTAATCATCCTTAGTCATCACATAAGTTCACATTAGCCTTTACTAGACTCTTATGTAGACATCTTACCATAATAGCTCATATGTGTTCATAAGTGAGTAACAATCCTTTCACATTAGAAACACTTAGCAAGTGAATAAACCTTTCACTTTACATTATACTATAATCATGAGAACTACCTTTCATTCATATAGCAACCATATCATAACATATACATAATATCCCAACTCATGCACAATTCCCATATATTGCATTTAAGGACCTTAAATCATGTAAGTCACATATCTAATATTGATCATTCAAGTACATCATTCATGGCATGTATCATTTGGGGATTATGTGGGTAGGGTCCTTCCACAAGAGAACCTCATAAAATTCAACATATAGACCATACCATGTACATAACATCACATTCATATCTACGGTTGTTGGGAAGAGGGACCTTGTCTCAACACTACAATTCATAACCATTCATTCAAAGGATATATAATAAGTAAACATCTACCCCACAAGTGGATCAACAATTCAATAGAAGGCTACTTACCAATTGAAACCCTTCATTCATAGCCATCAAGGTTTTCTTCAAGATTCAACCCTATTTTCTTGATATTCATACATCATATAGGATAACCTCATAATACAATAATGAGTTTCATAATAACATACTAGATTTTCATCCTTCAATCATCATTCAACACAAGCTAGGGTTTTAAATTGAGAAAGAAATGGGAAATCATGGGTCTTGTGGGGAATTGTTCAAAAATCATAAGTGTTACATGAATTCATCTACAAACATTCATATATAATCATAAATAACCATTATAGATCAATGGAATCGACTTTAGAAAGAGACCCACGAATTTGGATTGAAATCTACAATTTGGGGGACTTTGAAAACCATCTTTGCTGGGACCTCTTGGGGAAAGGGATCCCAAGGGTGAAGAGCAACCATACCTTAGTTAAACCCTGTGAATTTCGTGTGAAACCTCCCATCTACAAGCCCTTACTAAGATCCTTCCAAGTTCTTCAATGGAGTCTTGAGTTGAGAGAGTTTTGAGAGAGAATTTTGGGAGTGAAAAGAATTAGGTTATGTTTTGGGGTCTTGACTTGTGGTGAATTAATGGATTAGTTTAGGGTCGTATAAGCTTATATCGTCCATTAATTAACCACCTAACCGACCTCCCTTAACCCCTACTTAATAACTAATTAAAACATTAACCTCCAACTTAACTTAAAACTTCATAAAACTGGCAGCATCTACGCCCTCCACCTACGGTCCGTAGGTGGAGTCACGGACCGTCATTTGGCCTTCGTAGTTCTGACAGTGCTTCACTATTTCGGGAATAACTTTTTACTCTAAGATCGGAATAGGAAAACTCGATGGCGTTGGAAAGAGGACTCATAGACCTTTCATTGGATAGGTAATGGTCCACCTAATTCGTTTTTAGCTATGAGATATGACCATCTAAAGTTGACCCTCACTCCTAACTTAAAACTAAAAACTCTTTTTAGGGGACTGTTTTGAGGGTCTTGGTTCTAAATGATTTCATGACTTAGCTTAAGGTCTTGCTAGCTTATAAAGGTGAGTAATCAACTAGCTAAACAACCCCTTAAGACCTTAGTCAATTAACTAACTTAATCCCTCATCACCAACTTAAGACTAGAAGGCTGGAAATTGGCAGCACCTACGGCCACCCACCTACGGACCATAAGTGGAGTTACGGCCCGTGCTGTGCTCTCGTCATTTGGTTCAGAGAGGGGGATTGGGGAGTTCTTGGTGGGGAGACTAAGTCTCAACCCACGAGACCTACCTACGGGGTGTAGGTCAAGTGACGGCCCGTCACTGCCTTTCGTAGGTCAAGCTGTTTTTTGACAGCTTTTGGCCAAAAGTTGGGTCCTCCTCAAGAACCCCTTGGGTGGTCCTTGGGGGGGTCGTACCCGGTCGTTTGGACCCTAAACATGTCCATCTATGAATAAGAGTCACTCCTTTGGGTTTTAGACCTCAAACAACACACCAAACACCCCGACAAGACACTACCACCAAAGACTAGTTTCCGGACGTCATGGTCGTTTCTTGACGTTTGACCTCTAAAGTCACCAAACTAACTTCACTAGCCATTTTTCATCATTTAAACATGTTTCCAACCATCAACTAACATGTGATGCTCTAGGTCAACCTAATAGATTCAGTCAAGCCTTAGCTAGGTCTTACTAGCTTCGTACGAGGCGTTACAATATCCCCTCCTTGGGAACATTCGTCCCCGAATGACACTTAAACATCTTAAGGAATCAAAACTCAAACTAGCAGCCCTACAATCATGTAATCATCAAAGTGATGTACAACTCAAAAATACACCACACACAACAAGCATCATTCAAAGGAGGAACTTAAACTCCAATTTTAACATAGTCAATGCAAATATAAGGAAATAGGAACTACATCTATCAATCTATATGCATGACATTATCATGTTTAGTTATGTTCCAGGAGGAATTACCTTCTCCTATTCATAACACACCAACATCAACATTTCTCATGTTCATAGGAGGAACTACCTTCTCCTAGTCATTACATGGTCCATACATCATTAACCACATATTCAAGTTTCCATGTTCAATAGCACTCTTTCAAGGAGGAACTTCTCAACTCCTTACTAAGACATGATCATATCTTATTTTCATGAAGTACAATAGATCACTTATAACCAATGCACTACAACATGAGGGAAACAACTCATACAACTCATATTTATTCAAAAACACAAGTTTTTTTTAGTTTTTTTTTATTTTTTTATGGAAATGCACAAACCTCATTAATTCACATAAATATGGGAGGAACTACCTCCTCCACTCTTTAGGCAAGTTTCCACCATATAAGGAGCTAACATTCCATTTCATAAGAACACATTCAAGCATGTTCATTTAATTCAAATCATGAAGTCAAGTATGTCATATTATACACAATGCATAACTTAGGAGAAAAATCTCCATTTAAAACACACATCATGCAACATGAGAAAATAGGACTACCTCTACGAACTCAATATGCATGCAACTTAGACACATTCCATTTCATTGGAGGAATTTCCTTCTCCAACTCAAATCATGCTTATCATATCATCTTAGGCCAACTATGCCATTACTTCTCAAAAGCACATTTAAACCATTCACCTCATGAATCATATAGGTTTCCTACTCTAATTGCCTATCAACATAAGGAACATGAGACATGAAAACTCATTTTACCTTAAAACTTGACTTCACAAGAACATATTTATCATAAGGAAATCATGAGAACACCTAAGTCACACATGACTCCTAAAACATAACATAAGCCCATCTACGAACTCTTGGTCTCAAGCTAGAATAGGAATGGAAGAAAGAGATGAGGATGTTGGGATTTCAACAAGTCATGATTTCTAAGCACACCATCCCCTCCTTAGGAGGAAGCCCTCACTACCACCCTCATGAAAACTTCTTTCAAGCACTCCTAAAGACATAACAAAACTCACATTGTGCCCTCTTTGCAAAAGTCTATGGTCCTCATCATCTAGAAATACCACCCTCATATGACACAATAAGTACCAAATCTAAAATAGGAAGAAATTGCACTCAAATGTCATCTTACTCAAAAGGTGAAAACTAATACATACTTAAGAGTCCCATGTTCTTCTAACTATCAGAGCCCTATCATCAATAAAAACACACCAAGTATGCAACCCATCAATACTAAGAGTTATATCAAGGTCTAACTTGCCAAGTTCCACCAAGTCAACAAGAGTATTTCTAGGGAACAAGGTAAATAGACACCTTCCATAAACCCTTCTTACTAACCTTTAAACCATTAACCGAGGTAAAATCTGTAAAAGGCTCTATTAATTCATCCGGAGAACTCTAAGCCTCATAGCCTCATAAGGCATCATACAAGATAAGGTAATACCGAAACTCAACATAGCACTTACTCTCACATGAAATTACCAATCACACCGGTACCTTCATCCAAAAGGTATTCCAAGTCAACCCTAGTAGCATCCCTTTCTAAAGCCTTCACTAGGATATCACTCAAGGTCTCATATAAGTCTACCACTCCGGTTCTAAGTTGTTCACATACCGGAACCCTTAAGATCCACTACCACTCACTCTTTGAGACTTAGGGGTAGACATCCCTCCTTGGTTAATCCTTAGAGGAACTTAGAAGAGTTTTGACCAAGAAACTTTTCTCTTTCACTAAAGTTGGATCAACACAACTCTAGACTATTTCAACCCTCATCATCACTTTTGGTGGGGTCTACCAACCAACTATGCCTACGTATTATCTAAGTACCTTACTCAAATGACCATACTTAAGATCAATCTTAGAAGACAACTAACCCTTTGAAGTTGGTCAACACCTACACTCTTCTTCCTTACCTCAACTAGGTGGTACATGCAACCTCAAAGTCAACTTTAAAACACAACATAAACCAAACATGACCTCACAATTACCTTGCTAGGTAGGCACACTATATCCCCCCTTGGAAGTAAGCCTACACAAGTTCTTCTAACCAACACAAAGGCAATTATGAAGCATTAATCATACTAAATACAACTTCACAATCTATTACATCAAAGTTCACAAGTCACATAGCCATAATTGGCATCACAACCACTCGCTCCTTCTAGAAAGAACCCTTCAAGTGGTCCTACTCTAAACACCATAAGACAAGGAATAAGAGAGAGAGCTTATAGATCTATGGCACGACTTAGAGAATGAAGAAGTGCAGTTTCCTAACGTCCTACAGCCTTTCGCTCATAGATGTGTCGCGACTCACACCGATGAACAAGACTCTACTAGACGCGGTTTGAGACATCCTAAGACCATTCCATAACCTGGATCTGATACCAAGTTTGTAACTACCCGAGACCACCCCCTAGTCGTAACACGGCGTACTCGACCTCTCGGAGGTCTTATACAAGCCCTTAGCATATCATGAACATTAAAGCATATGAAAATAGCAAAAAATTTAAAACTTTTCTTTACAATCGAAGTCTTCATAAAATAAGAGAGAGTCTATGACACTATGTCTCAAATCATCTATAACATTTACAATAAGAACTCTTTCATAAAAACTTAGGGACACGGCCCGAACATAATAATTACTAGGGACACGACCCTTACACAAGTCTAAAGACATAAAACATTGAGACATAATAACATAAGAGTACGAGGTAGGTTCATCCTCGAAACTATGAGGACTCCCCAAGTCTTCATTCCCAAGCTCCTTAGAAACCCAACTTCCAAGCATAAGACATCACATCACCAAACCCTACACTTTGTAAAAATATAGATGAAATATGGGTTAGTACAACACACGTACGAAATATGGAAGCCATGCATAAAAACCATTAAAACTTGCTTAAAATGGGACATTTAGTTGAAACCATGCTTTATGCACATTTTGAACATCATCTTGAAAGAGTTGGAGAATCACAAGTCACAAGCAATTCACATATAGTTCATCAAAGCACAAAGGATAATAACATCACCATAAGCATAGTCTCTAAACATAATCTTAATACAATATTAGTCATTACAAGACATACTACTCATGCATATTCAATCATTAAGGTCATTGCATCATAATAGAGTAATCACATAAGTAACCCTAGGTTCTACTTGTGCAATGCATAGGTAGGGTCCATAGTCCTACTTACACTAAGTATTACCTTTGGATCACCATGCTATACTTATCATACATTAGTCTTATCCATAGGTCATATACATAATAAAGTGACATTCACAAACATTAGTTCATATCAAGAAAAGTCAATCATTACCATAATACAATTAAAGCATGCATTATTCATAATCTTCATAATAAGATAGAACAACACCATTAAGTCATAGTTCATACAACATGTTCATATCATACATCTTAGTCATAATTCAAATAGTCCATATCATAGGTAAACCATCTTCATAATGATCATACATAACATAGCTTCAATATACATAAGTCATAATCATCATATTATAAGAGAACACTACTACAACCATCCCTTAGAATCCCACAAGTGCAATGTTCAAGAGAAGTCCCATACCCTCTTTTACACTATGTAGAAACCCTTAAGAAAGCCCTAGTAAGAGTTCACACCTTCATTTACTTTTACATTAGGGAAATATTGCAATAACCGACATAGACCATGAGAGCTACATGGAATCCGGTGTTCTACTCCCACACCGAAAAGAGAGGGTTAACACTTGCCTAAAGTGTAACCATTCGTACATAGCTATCTAGGTGGATCCACTAAGCTAGAGTCCTATGTGGGCACATAGTTAGGGGTCATGGAGATTGCTTCTAGAAACCCTAACTTACTAAACGTGGGGGTTTCCATCTCATGAGACAACATATACCTTGGGTAATTCGGACTTGCTAAATGTGAGGAAACCCATGTGGGGAGCCGGACTTACTAAACGTGAGACCCCCATCTCATTTACATTCCCTTTCGGTACTAAGCATCTAATTCCCTTTTGTAATCATCCTTAGTCATCACATAAGTTCACATTAGCCTTTACTAGACTCTTATGTAGACATCTTACCATAATAGCTCATATGTGTTCATAAGTGAGTAACAATCCTTTCACATTAGAAACACTTAGCAAGTGAGTAAACCTTTCACGTTACATTATACTATAATCATGAGAACTACCTTTCACTCATATAGCAATCATATCATAACATATACGTAATATCCCAACTCATGCACAATTCCCATATATTGCATATAAGGATCTTAAATCATGTAAGTCACATATCTAATATTGATCATTCAAGTACATCATTCATGGCATGTATCATTTGGGGATTATGTGGGTAGGGTCCTTCCACAAGAGAACCTCATAAAATTCAACATATAGACCATACCATGTACATAACATCACATTCATATCTACGGTTGTTGGGAAGAGGGACCTTGTCTCAACACTACAATTCATACTAACAAGTAAGCACCTCCACCATAAGTGGATCAAACCATTCATTCAAAGGATATATAATAAGTAAACATCTCCCCCACAAGTGGATCAACAATTCAATAGAAGGCTACTTACCAATTGAAAACCTTCAGTCATAGGCATCAAGGCTTTCTTCAAGATTCAACCCTATTTTCTTGATATTCATACATCATATAGGATAACCTCATAATACAATAATGAGTTTCATAATAACATACTAGATTTTCATCCTTCAATCATCATTCAACACAAACTAGGGTTTAAAATTGAGAAAGAAAAGGGAAATCATGGGTCTTGTGGGGAATTGTTCAAAAATCATAAGTGCTACATGAATTCATCCACAAACATTCATATATAATCATAAATAACCATTATATATCAATGGAATCGACTTTAGAAAGAGACCCACGAATTTGGATTGAAATCTACAATTTGGGGGACTTTGAAAACCATCTTTGCTGGGACCTCTTGGGGAAAGGGATCCCAAGGGTGAAGAGCAACCATACCTTAGTTAAACCCTATGAATTTCGTGTGAAACCTCCCATCTAAAAGCCCTTTCTAAGATCCTTCCAAATTCTTCAGTGGAGTCTTCAGTTGAGAGAGTTTTGAGAGAGAATTTTGGGAGGGAAAAGAATTGGGTTATGTTTTGGGGTCTTGACTTGTGGTGAATTAATGGATTAGTTTAGGGTCCTATAAGCTTATATAGTCCATTAATTAACCACCTAACCGACCTCCCTTAACCCCTACTTAATAACTAATTAAAACATTAACCACCAACTTAAATTAAAACTTCATAAAACTGGCAGCATCTACGCCCTCCACCTACGGACCGTAGGTGGAGTCACGGACCGTCGTTTGGCCTTCGTAGTTCTGACAGTGCTTCACTATTTCGGGAATAACTTTTTACTCCAAGATCGGAATAGGGCAAACTCGGTGGCGTTAGAAAGAGGATTCATAGACCTTTCATTGGATAGGTAATGGTCCACCTAATTCGTTTTGAGATATGAGATATGACCATCTAAAGTTGACCCTCACTCCTAACTTAAAACTAAAAACTCTTCTTAGGGGACTGTTTTGAGGGTCTTGGTTCTAAATGATTTCATGACTTAGCTTAAGGTCTTGATAGCTTATAAAGGTGAGTAATCAACTAGCTAAACAACCCCTTAAGACCTTAGTCAATTAACTAACTTAATCCCTAATCACCAACTTAAGACTAGAAGGCTGGAAATTGGCAGCACCTACGGCCACCCACCTACGGACCGTAAGTGGAGTTACGGCCCGTGCTGTGCTCTCGTCATTTGGTTCAGAGAGGGGGATTGGGGAGTTCTTGGTGGGGAGACTAAGTCTCAACCCACGAGACCTACCTATGGGGCGTAGGTCAAGTGACGGCCTGTCACTGCCTTTCGTAGGTCAAGCTGTTTTTTGACAGCTTTTGGCCAAAGGTTGGGTCCTCTTCAAGGACCCCTTGGGTGGTCCTTGGGGGGGTCGTACCCGGTCGTTTGGACCCTAAACATGTCCATCTATGAATAAGAGTCACTCTTATGGGTTTTAGACCTCAAACAACGCACCAAACACCCCAACAAGACACTACCACCAAAGACTAGTTTCCGGACGTCATGGCCGTTTCTTGACGTTTGACCTCTAAAGTCACCAAACTAACTTCACTAGCCATTTTTCATCATTTAAACATGTTTCCAACCATCAACTAACATGTGATGCTCTAGGTCAACCTAATAGATTCAGTCAAGCCTTAGCTAGGTCTTACTAGCTTCGTACGGGGTGTTACAGGTGAACAAATGTGTCTCTGACCAACTCATCCGATGGGGTATCATGCAACAGACTTTTGAAATTGCATCTACTTTTGCATATGGCATGACCAAAATTTATCGGGCTTGGTATACAATAGAGGATCAAGTGTCTTCTTTAACCTTCAGGTTGACATAGGAACAAAAGTAAAATGACCAACAACAAGATCAAAACATGGCAAAAATTATGACCCAAATGGATTTGTTGCCAAAACATGTCATGGGTAGTGGTCCAAAAGCTATGAATTTCGGTGGTGTTAGCGGGGTGAACCAACGATGATGCACAATTTGAGGTTCAATATAATGAGGAAGTGAGTTTTATTGCAATTCAAGATGGTGGTTTTCATCCGAACTATCCAAGGCAGGGCGGGAATCAAAGTGTGAATAGAGAGCATGATGACTGTTGGAGAGACCGTGATAGAGAATGGCGTGATTGTACGTGGAACTAATTGGAAGATGAGAGATTGGGACAAGTAGAGATATGTACCTCCCCATAAGCGTCAAAAGCCTAAAAAACAAATGGTTGACCCGAAAAGTTTCCACACTAAAGATATGCTTTCACGCATTCCCAACAAAGTGAAAAGGTCGGAGAAGGTTCTAAAAGAAATGAAAGATGACGTCTCCACTCTCAATCAAATTGTTACTTCTCATTTGGTGTCAATTAAGCAGTTGGAAATACAAATGGATCAAATCTCGACTCATTTGAACAGAAGGCGGAAGGGAGGACTACCGGGTGACCCATTGCCATTCCAAAGAATAAATCTTTAACGGGTATCTTTGTCGTGCCATGACATTAAATAAGGTTCTTCTTGGGATGTTAACCAAGTTGTTAAGTTTATAATATTGTTGTTTGAATACCAAGTGTTGAATGTGCAGTTTAAAATTTGAAATATTTGGAAAATTGACAGTTAGGCGAGCCAAAGGTCTAGTCAGCGACTCGTCGAACAGGTTAGCGAGCCTAGTTTGGACCGTCGTTTGAACCACCTGGTTTGTTACAGGTTCTATAAAACCCGGCAAGCTAAAGTGCTACTCGACGCATTGCTAGTGGGTCAGCAACGTAATTTAGGGTCACCGACTGGCGCGCGAACTAAAGAGTCAGCAAGGCCAAGCATTTTTAAATTCAAGGATCTCCCTAAGTTAATATTTTTTGACTTCCAAAATTTCACAACCGCATATTTTCTTATTATCGTGCTACTTTACTTACTTCTTGTGTGGGATCTATAACTCAGGGAGTATTTTTGGATTCGTTGCTAGCGTAGCTTTTCAAATTCTCAGAGTCTAAGGCTTATTATCTAAACCTCATCTTTACATTTTAGTGAAATTGACTGCATGATCATTATGTGGTTGTTCTCTGTGCATCATTATGATTTGTTGAATGTGTGGCATTAATACCTGCCCGTATTTTGATTAAATTGATGTTAATTACCCTTAAATGGTGAAATCTTGTGTCTGGGCATGTTTTATTATGTTGTTGTGTTGGTTTACTTGTTGGGTCTTGGAGGGGTCAAGTCTGAGTACCCCTGATTGTGCCAATCTTCTGGTTTTGCCCAATGATAGAGCAATTGACGTTAGTAGTAAGGGCAAATGACGTCAATTAGCCATTTTTTCCAAAGCACGGGAAGTCTAAGTACCCCGAGGGAATGGGTAATATGGGTCTGAGTCCAATTGCATAGAATAATGGTTTTATTTTGTTTTCATGGGCTGCGAGTTAGATTTTGAAGGTCGGGGTAAAAAATATGGCAGGTTTTACTATTCAGCGAGTCGGATCGAGCTCGCGGAGTAGTTTGATAATTCACCTAAAAAACCCTTGATCACCTTTTAATCCTTCATTTTTGTTGTTTGAGTTCTGTAACTTTCGACAATACGATCGAGCTAGCCGAGTTCGCTTAGTGAGTCACCAAAATTCCCTTCTAGTTGCCCTTCTACGCCCCAAATTCCAGAAATTGTTCTGTAACATTTGGCGAGCTAATTCTAGTGCGCCGAATTATGTTGGAGATCCACCAGATGGCGTTGTACATCATCGACCTGTGCTCATTTTTGAATGATTTTATTCTGAAACTTTGGGCGAGCCCGACTTGGCTCAACAAATGGGTTCAATGACTCCCCCAATAGTCAGCGAGTCTTTCTGTGTAGTTTTCAATTCTTTCAAATTGTATCTAACCTGTGTGGTTTTGGTTTGCCGAATTTGCTAGACCTAAGGTTGCAAGAATAAATCAACTGCCCTAGAAGAGGGCAAGAGAGATTGTGATAAATGAGGAGGCTGCTTCCACGAGGAATGCACAAAAGAAACTTCCTCCCACTGACGGAAAAGTTAAAGGAAAGGGTCCCGTAAAACCCACACTACCGGAGGGGAGCTCTGTTAGAAACGTCATCTATGTTGCTCACCTACTTCTAAGAGTGAGGGTCAGTCTGAGACATCATATGACACGGGTACTCACTTCTAGATAATTTCATAAGGATCATGGGTACTCACCTACATGTCCATTCAGCATAATGAGAATGTGGTAATCATCTATTGTTCAATTCTAAGGAGTAAGGGAAATCACTACCTATCCTTCACATTTGGAGGTCAAAGGTAATCACCTCTAGCCTCATCAATTACATCAACTTTTAGTCTAGATTCATTTTAGGTGAGCAATCCTTTCAACCTAGAATCAGTCATGTGAGTAAACCTTTCACATTCATACATCTATAATTAAGCAATTCTTGTGGGAAGTATCCCTTCCTCAATAATAACATCAATTACCAACAATTCATATCATAAGCTTTACTCTCAAAGCCCTAGTTCTCATTATTATCAACTAAGCTTTTTTCTCTAGCAATTAACATCATATTCACCATATATGCTTCAATCACACGCAATTTGACTCATATTTATCAATCATATAAGGAGACATAAAAACTCATAAAGTTTTCCATCAAGGCAACCCAATTATAACAATTCTACGTAAATCATGGAATAATCATGGGTACATGAAATTTCATCCTAAAAATATGTAATACTACCAATTCAATCATAAAGAATCTTAATCCACTCAATTGGATAACCATGTAACATAACCCACAACATTGGAAGAAACCCTAACTACAATTGGGGATTTAGACTTCCCAATTGGGGAATTCTAGGGGACTACATTGGAGAAAGGATCCCATAGATGAAAAGCATCATACCTTAGTCACAAAGCCTACCAAAATCTTCAATATTGGAGACTTGAACTTGACCTAGCTTTGTCCTATTCTTTCTTCTTCTTCGTTCTAGAGAGCGAATATTTATGAGAGTGTTTTGGGCTTTCTTTTTGGGATTTAGGAGAATGACTTGAATGGGGATATTGGGGGTTAAAAATATTTATATAGGCGTTTTAGACTTTGGCCAAATGACACCACTTCAATATAATTAAAACCGAAAAAGACCTTTAAGTTCCTAAAAATAGTGTCCAGGTCTGACCCACGAGACCACGACTAACGAACCATGGATGGACCTATTGTCCGTCCTGGTCAATCATGGATCATGGTATGAGACTCTTGAAATTGTCAGGACCCAGGGGTACCCCCTAGTTGTAACATGGCGTACTTGACCCCAAAGGGGTGTCATACCAACCCTTGGCATAATCATCACATAAGATACTAGAAAAGTATGGTAAAATTTAAAACTTTCTTTAAAACCAATCAATAGAAAACATTTTCATAAGCAACAGAAGCCTCTACTAAACTCGTTGTCTCAAACCATCTATTACAACCCTTGAATAAAAGACTTGGGACGCAGCCCACATACATGTCTAAAACATAAGAAAAAGACAAAGGAAACATAAGGGGTTGTCACTCGTTGTGTGCCCAAGGTTGAGATGATGAGTATAATAGAGTCTTGTCACTCTTCGCCTGTTGGTGGGCATCATAGTGGTATTCGGACTGCGCATAAGCTCCTGCAGTCTGGGTATTATTAGCCCACCATCCACCAAGATGCTCATGATTTTGCCAAGTCTTGTGATTGTTGCCAAAGAGAAAGAGGAATTTCAAAGAGGCAAGAGCTACCTATGAATCCTATTCTGGTGATTGAATTGTTTGATGTTTGGGGCATTGATTTAATGGGTCCTTTTGTGAGCTCACATGGGATGAAGTATATTCTTGTTGCGGTTGATTATGCGTCGAAGTGGGTAGAAGCAATTGCGCTTTCTAACAATGAACGTAAAAGTTTCACTGCATTCTTGAAAAAGAATATCTTCTCTAGATTTGGAACACCTACGACAATTATCAATTATGGAGGTTCCCACTTTTGTAATAGATTGTTCAAGGATTTACTTGAAAAACGGCGTCCACCACAATGTTGCTACTCCTTACCATCCACAGTCTAGTTGGCAAGTTAAAGTGTCCAACACAGAAATCAAGCAAATTCTTACTAAGGCTGGAAATGCTAATAGAACTGATTGGTCAACGAGGCTTGATGATGCTCTCTGGGCTTATCACACCGCATTCAAGACACCCATAGGTATTTCCCCCTACCAACTTGTATATGGGAAGTCTTGCCACTTGCCGATAGAGCTAGAGCATAAGGCTATGTGGGCGCTGAAGAAGTTCAATTTGGATTGGGGTGTCGCGTCGAATCAGAGAGTGAGTGACTTGAATGAGCTTGATGAGTTTCGCCTAAGAGCTTACGAAAGTTCAGCCTTGTACAAAGAGAAGATAATGAAGTATCACGATCAAAAGATCTAAAGTGTGAATTTGTTGCGGGTGATCTGGTGGTTCTCTTCAACACTAGGTTGTGCTTGTTTCCTTACATGCTCAAGTCCAAGTGGACTGGGCCATTCTTAGTCACTCAAGTGTTCCCAAATGGAGAGGTTGAGCTTGAGAACAATGAGGGAACAAGGTTCAAGGTGAACAGGCAAAGGATCAAGGTTTACATGGGCAAAGAAGAGAATGTGCAAGAGGTGGTGGAGGCCTACTATCTTGATGAAGTCTGAGTAATGATGAAGACTGTGTCGTGCTGCGACGTTAAATCAAGCGCTGCTTGGGAGGCAACCCAAGATGTACAATCTAGCCAACTATAGGTTTTTCTTTTTCAGTTTAGCAGTCTCCTTTGTTTATTTGCCTTTGTGTATTCCTTTAGATAAGTGCTTTATTTTTATTTTAGTGTTGGCTAGATATAGTATAGGGTCCGTCTCTATAAAGTGTCAAGAAAATGTAAAAAGAAAGGCCTAACGATTGCTACATGCGTAGGGTTGAAAAGCAAGATCTGCAGAAAATGTCTAGTACAGAGGTCTAAGGAGACCATCGACTGTCCATGGGTCAAACCACGGACCGTGAATGGTATCCGTAGACCCCAAGTAAGATTTTTTAATTTTCTAAGTGAGAAAGTGACCTACATATCCCATCTACGGTCCGTAGGTCGACCCACAGACCGTAGACGGGGTCTCGTGGGTCCAAACCCTACTCTTGCCTGACCCGACCCGGACCTCTTCAAAATAAAACCCTCCATTTTTCAAATCACTCCCCCACTTCCCATATACCCTCCTAACCATTTCTAATCCTTCCAAATCCCATAACTCCCTCATTATATCCCCAAACCACTCCCCGTCTTCCATACATATCATCACTCCTAACTCATTCCCATTCCTTTCTTCCCCAAATCTGAGCACTCCCATTTTTGGTTGCCAAGAAGAATTCAAGGTTCGGGATTGGTGTCGAAAAGATCTAAGAAGTTTAAACATTACACAATCACCCATATTCATTACTATTAAGGGACTTGATTTCCACTTAACTCTGCATTTTGATATTCATTGTGACAAAATATGATGTCAAGAAGTGGTTCTTGACCTTGGGTTGTTGTAGTATGAAATTGCATGTTAAACTATGTTAGAAACACCCAAGGGACGATAGATAGAGATTGTGTAGTCTTAGTAATGAAATAATTTGTGATATTAGAGTCGAAATGTAAGTTTCGACTTAGGATTCATAGTTTTGTATGCAATACCGATTGAAAAATGAGTAATTAGAGCCCTAGGGATGACAAACTCTAATAAATTATGTTGAAATACATAATTAGACTTAGGATAAATGCTTGAAATTATCAAAAAATTGTTTACCCATAAGGAATGTCGGATACCTGGCACATACTTGGTCCACGAGACCCCGTCTACGGACCGTAGAATAGGTCTGTGGTCTGTGGCACATTAGAAATTCTGCTAAGTGTGGAACCACAGAGGTGGACTACGGTCCGTAGGTCAATCTATGGACCCATCTACACATTTGTGGTTCCTATCAAAGCCCAACTATTTTTGGACGTATGACCTACGAAGGGGACCCCCAGACCGTAAGCCAACCAATGGACCGTAGGTACCCTTCGTGGGTTGCCACTGTAGCTACAGTCTGAAATTTTTTTGGTTTTTCATTTTGGTTCGTTCTTAGTTCTAAAATTCTCTCAAGTGTGTTATTGGTTTATTTTGGTACTTATTATATATCCACAGGTACCATGGCTTCTATGAAACAAGAGACCTACACAAAAAAGGGCAAAACTAAATTTGTGGTGCGGAGAAGGATCCCGCATATGTTCCACAAGCCACAGGGGCATCCCCTACTGCACCTCTTGCTACCCAGAATCAATCCCGGTAGGTGGTTATCGACGTAGTCACTGTCTCCCAGTTTAATGAGGAGAACATACTGATCTAGTCACCGACTGGTTCTACTTCCGTCTTTGAGGCTGGTTCTTCTTCCGTCTCTGAGTTTTCCCCTGCTTTCGGCTCAGTTTCAGCTCCACCACTGACTCTAGTTCACATGATAGGACTGCCTTATCTAATGAGGCTACTAGTTCGGGGAATATTCCAGTTCCACCTAACACCGACCCTGCTCCAGTTGCTGAGGAGCCTAACAGATGGTGCGTTGAGGATGAATCACAAATCTACCAGGATGCCAAGATGTTAAAACAGAAAATGGCTCAACTTGTCACAGAGGAATGCAGAGTTCTCATCGACAATCTACACACCATACCTGACATCCACCGGCTATTTCAGAAACACAAATGCAAATGGATGTCTTGGAGCCTCGGTACTTATAGCAAGGAGATCGTGAAGAATTTTTATGCTTCCTACTTAGCCACTCTAAGGGGCTCTATTCATAGAAAAGCCAAGCCCGCAGCCCACGCACCACATAAGGCGACTCTAGTGCATGGGGTTTTTGTTGATATATCTGAGGTCACAATCAGCCGATTATTTTACGGTCCGGGCACCACTTGGGTACTCAACACTGGTGACATCGACTATTGGTGGGACATTGTGAGGAGTGGAGTGTTACAGGGGAATGCAGAGTAGAAGGAGGTGGTACTACTTTTGCTACACAGACACATAGTTGTGGATGGAGAGCACGCGGAGTGGTTTAGCACACCGCGCTTGGGTATTTGGAAGGCCACCCTAAATTTGTTAGCCAAGTTCTTCTGGATTTTGGTACTGAACATGGTATCGCCCACTAACCGATAATGCACTTACTTGAAATAAAGTAGTGATAGTTGTAGCTTTGATAGCTTGGTTCGAGATCGACTTTACCCGCATACTATTAGGAGAGATCCATGAGAGGGGCAAATTTTGAAGTTGGAAAGTTGCCTAAGTCCTAAACCACGATAGGGACCTACAAAGCGTAGGTCAATCCACGGTCCGTAGGTCATTGTCGTAGATCGAAACCGCGTCTAGAAACATTATTTGCTTATTTCGTTTCCTTTTTAGTTGGGACTTGTTTTTCTATGTATAAGGCATGTAAAACTCGTTTTTGGGGGTTAGACCTTATTACTTTTATTCTAGTTTTTTGCTTTGGAGATTAACTTGAAATTTTAGCAAATTCTTGATTTCCTAAGTTCGTTTTGAAGATTTTGACTTTGAAATTCAAGTTGAGATTCTGGGTTTATTCTTCTCATTATGTAAGTTCATGATTTCTTTATCTAAAAATATGAATTGTGTTCTTGCTATTGTGGTTAACTAAATCCGCAACTAGGGTTGTGGGAACCATGAGCGACTAACAAAGTATGAATAGTAACTAAGTAATTCTTGAATAGTGTTATTGCATGCATTGATAATTCTTTCGTTTAGAAGTCTTTTTAGCGGTTGCAAAGGTTAGAACTCGCCTTGTTGTGCTACTTGTCGGACCAAGGAGGTAGTTAATAAGAAAAGAATTATCAACATAGATTTAGTGTGATACTATCTAATAGTCTAATGTCAATTGGTGCGAGAGTAAAAACTAAGTCATACATTGATGTGATGTCTAATATGAGGTAAAGGTAAGGGTTAGTAAATTATACACGTGTAGCCGGACCAAGGTGCAGGGTGAAATTCTCTAGTTGCTGGACCAATGAATTAGAGATATTGTCACGACCCAAGCCTAGGGCCTAGACGTGACATGGCGAATGAGGAACCCGAAGGAACCCCAAACAAGCCTCTCAAACTTGTCATCACACTTCATCGGTCGCGGAAGTACATTCAACATTAATTAACGGGAAATAGGGACTAAGGCAAACCATTTCAAAATGACATCATAGAATAAGAGTCAAGCTCGTTTACAAATTACTTGTCCAACGTACACCTCTACATACATAGATAGGACGGGGGCCATGACATATTACCGGCTCCCCTCATAGTTAAAATACAATTGCAAGCTAAAGTCTCAAAACATAGGAGTAAGAAACATAACATAGCCCTCGAATTATTGAGGACTCACCAACAAACTCGGATAAGCGTCGTACTAGCCACGTGAATGGAGAGAAGGATCAAGAGTAGCTCCGGTCCCTACATGGTGACATCATGTAGGCAAAATATGCGTTAGTACTTGGAATGTACTAAGTATGTGGGGTGCAACACAACAATAAACAAGGACACAATCAAAATACAAGAAATAGTTTCATAGGCATTATGAATAACAATATGAGGATGCATGATCAAAGTGAAGTCAAAACATGTTTAAGTAAATCTATACTAATAGTAGATATCATATGTGTATGCATGATCCAACCAATCTATAACCCCAACTTAGGATGGGGGATGCCGTTCACACCCGGACACCCTGGTGGCAAGGTATAAACCCCTCACATGGTTGATGTTGGTCACACCCCAAGCATCCTAGGTGGTGAGATATAAACCTCTCACATGGTTGATGTTGGTCACACCCCAAGCATCCTAGGTGGTGAGATATAAACCTCTCACATGGTTGATGTTGGTCACACCCCAAGCATCCTAGGTGGTGAGATATAAACCTCTCACATGGTTGTCCGGTTCTTTTCCCCCGGACCAGGCATGGTCATGCAACACTTTATATAGGAAATTCTCATTAGGCTCTAATGCAATCTCACGTATGGAATGAACATATACACAAGCTTAGTTTGTCATCAACACATCTTTGGAGTTCCATACATCTCATAACTCAAGCTTTAAAGCATCAATTTATCAATTCTCCATAGTTGGACATTTTGTCAAACACCTTGAAGGCATGTAATGGAATCAAAGAGCATGGGAAATAGGGTAGTAATTATGCAGCCAAACCAATGAACAACCTACAACAACACCTTTTTAACACCCACAATACCACATGAAAATCTCCACATCCATTCCAAATTTAGGTTCAAGTTCTAGGGTCACAACATGCTCAAAACAATCACTTTTCATGTTTAAAATTCAATGTGTAGGAAATTATTACAAGGAACAAGACTAATATATGAATCTTAACTTAAACCATGAATTAGTGAGTAGAATAGAGTCTAGGCACTATGGGTGGAAGGACCCATGAGTTTAACACCACATACCTTGAGTTCTTATGAAGGTCTTGATAGTGTCTTCAATGGAAGCTTGCAACTTGGAACAAGAGTCTCTTCAATCTTGAGGAAGGTTTTGGATTAGGGTTCTTGAGAGAACTTGAGAGAAAATGTGTCTAAGTATGGGAGAGGTGTTTTGGAAATGTTTTAGAGATGAAATTTGAACTAATGCTATATAGGAAATAACATATGCCCTTTGGAAGAAAATCGTCCAACACTTAGAAAAAAAAATGGGGCGGGTGAACAGTAAAATTAGCTACTGGAAATTGTCTTTTTCTGCCGGACAGATTTTACGAAAATGGGCATAACTTCTTCGTCCGAACTCCGAATGAGGTGAAACGAAGTGCGTTAGATAGCTAACTCAAAGGGATTTCCATGGATATATTATTGGCCACCAAATAATTTGTGTGCTAGGAGATATGACCCTCCAAAGTAGACCCTCGAAAAAGGCTTCACTTGGAAATTTTGGATTTTGATACGGTTGCTCTAAAATTTGGGTTAGACCCATTTCCCACTCAATTTGACCCCCTAAACAAGAATATGAAGTCAGATTTTCGAAAAACGAAACGGATTTTGAGATATATGGAAATTACAATTATAGGTGTTTCCGAAGCACATTTTCGAGCATTTTTGGGGTCGTTTCAGATATCTAACTTATCACTTTGCGTTTAATACACTAGGAAAAGATTACTATTACTAGGATTATCGCGTTATGAGCTTATGTGGAACGCGTACACCTTAGTTTCTCTCTCATCTTGATAAGAAATAAAGTTCGAATCTTGCTCACTGATTATTCACATAGGTTCCAAGATTTGTTTCAGAAATCCCCCCCCCCCCCCCCGCCTTTAATTACTTGTTTTGGAAGTACGTTGACAATTAAGTCTAAACCATACTCCTCGTGGGATCGACCCCAACCTACAAATTGGGTTCTTTACTTGATAACGATCGCTTAGGCTTTTTTAGGAAGGTGTAATTTGAGCGTATCACAGTTCATGGGGATAGGTTCACTGTGTTCATAAAAAGTTTTCCTAATCAACCCATTGATGATGAGTCGCTGAAGGAGTACCTATAAAGAGGTCAGGATGAGAATGGAAAGGCTCTGCTTGATACTGTTGCTGGAGTATCATATGGTGAGTGCACTTTTGAGGATATCGCTAAAAAAATTGGAGATGATTTCCCAAAACTATAAGTCATGGAGCACTAGAAAGGCTAACACTGGCAGGAACACGTTCGCGGTTCAAACTGCTCTAAATCAAGATTATGATGACATTCGTGAAGAGATGGCTCAAATAAGGACAGAACTAGGTTTGGTATTGAAACATGTGAGTGAAGGTGCAGAATATTGATGTTTATTTTTTTTATTATTGTTGGCTAGATATAGATTAGGGTTCGTGTCTTAAAATTGTCTAGAAAAATGTAAAAAGAAAGTCCTAATGGTTGCTATGTGTGCAGGTATGAAAAGGTAAAATCTACAGAAAATAGTTGTGTAGTGGTCTACAGTCCCCATCTACGGTCTGTAGGTCAATCCACGGAACGTTTGATGGCGTCCGTAGATCCCAGGTAAGCTTTTAATATTTTCTAAGTGTCAAAGTGACCTACGTACCCAACCGACGGTCTGTAGGTCGACCCACGGACCGTCGACGGTGTCTCGTGGGTCCAACATAGGGTTTTTGCCCGACCCGACCCGGATGCCTCTTTTATAAAGCCTTTCATTTTTAAAACACCCCACACGTTCATAATTCCCTCCCAAATGATTTTAACCTTCAATATACCCATATTCATCCTTTTTTAACTCCTCAAGTCACTCCCTAACTGATTCCATTCACAATCTATCTCCCATATCTTGTCTCCCTCACACAAATCATTCCAATTTCTCCGTTATTCATCCCCATAACTTTCGTTGTCCGGGTACGGTGTCAAAGGCTAGCAAAGAGATTCAAGGAGTTCGTTGCACTAACGCAGTCACTTACTTCGATTACTTGTAATGTAAATGATTCCACCCTAACTTTGAATTAGATGTTCATTGTCTAAATCATGAAATCACGAAGTTTGAAATTGACCTTGGATTGTAAGTCTTCTATTTGAATGTTGAATTGTAGTTAGAAGCACCCTTGGAATGATAGTATGTGAGTGTTTTATAAATTTAAAACACATAAATCGGTTAATAGGTCTAAAATGGAAGTTTTGACTCAGGGTTATTCAATGGTTAAGTGTAAAAGTGAATAAATTGAATGATCACAACCCTAAGGATGATGAACTACCAAAATATATGTTGAAATGCATGTGTAGGCCTAGTTTGATTGTGTAATAGTTGAAATATGGCATGAAGTGTGAGTTAAAATATAAAACCTTACACAGAACTGACCCACATCTCCAACCCACGAACCGTAGGTCACCCTACAGACCATATGTCGGGTTTCGTGGGTCAGTCGCACATAAATTTTGTATAAGTATGGAGCCACGGTGTTGACTATATGACGGACCGTTCTACACATCTGTGGTTCCCACATCAGAGACCAAATTTGGGTACTCTGACCTACGGAGGGGATCCATAGGTCGTCATTCCATCGACAGACCGTAGGTACCCACCGTGGGCCACTAGTTCAGCTACTGTTTAGGAATTTTTTAATTTTTTTGTTTAGAACCAAATCTTGTTCTAAAATTATTTTGTGGGTTTTTTTGTGTTGTTTTTGTATAAACTTAGCTTCCATCGGTACCATGGCTCCAAACTAAGCTCTTACCTACACACGAGGGACCAAGTCCAAATTTGTCGCCCCCACTAACCGTATGATAGAGGCGAACAATGATATAGAATACGTCCCACCTTTCTCCAATGTCTATGCCACTATCCCCCACCCCACTATAAGGAACAGAGCCCAACAACTTAGCTCCAATGAGGTCACTGCCCCCAGTCTGAAGAGGGAGCCATATAGATTGATTCACAGGCTGGCTCTGAGTCGCAGTCCGGCTCTGGTCCTAAAGGCAGTACCGCCTCTTCTTCAGATGCCAATAGCTTAGGCGATAGTGCAGCACCTACCATCGTTGAGCCTGCTCCCAAGGCTGATGAGCCAAACATATAGTGTGTCCCTGGCTAGTATAAGATTTATGAGAATGGCATGATGTTGAATGTGCACCGAAGGATGACCAGGATCGTGACTCAAGAGCGTATGGTGCTTACACGCAGCCTCTACACTGCACCAGCTATTGAGGGGTCCTTTTAGAAACACCAATGCGAGTAGATGGCGCAGACCCCTAGGAAATAAATGAGGAGATATCCAGAGAGTTCAATGCCTCATATGCTGCCACCGTCCGAAATACAATATCTAAATAGGCCAAGCCTGCAACTTATCCTCAACTTAAGTCCACTTTGGTGCGGGGGTTTCTAGTCGAAATCTTAGAGTCCATCATTCGCCGGTTTGTATATGGCAAAGACTACTCTTTGCCATTAATATGGGAGTATATGACTACAAGATGAGCATTATCCAGAGCGGGTCCTTCTTAGAGAGAAGCTGAGAAGAGGGAGGCATACTGAGGTAGTTTGCATGACATATTGATGCGGATGGGGAGCATGTTGATTGCATTTGAACTCCTAGCTTGGGTATTAAGATGGCTACACTGAGCTTTGCTATGAAGTTCTTCTGGTTGTTGGTCTGGAAAAGATTGTCCCTGACTCAAGCGGACAATGTGGTTACATGGGACCAGGTCGTGATGCTGGCATCAATTATGGCAGGTTTAGTGATTGATGTCGCCCATATTCTGATCTAAGAGATCCATGAGAGGGACTTCAAGGCCACCACTACCATACCTTTCCCATAATTAATTTTCCAGCTCTGTAGGGATACTTCTATCCCCATTTGGCATTGCGACTGGTTGCTTAATCCGGCCAAGACTCTAGACATTGGCCTAATTCAAGATGATGCCAACCTAGCTGCACCTCGGAGAGAGCCACACGTTGAGGTATCACCTTTGAGTAATGATCTTATTATAGATGTTGAGCATATGCAAGCCGATGACACCACCATTTCGGCCTCTACAATAGATGCTCAGGCTCCACCTTTTCCAGCCACCAGTCAGGCACCTAGCTTATTGTAACGACCCTAAAAATGAACTAGTGAAACTAGAGCCTCACATGTGAGTTTGGAGTTGAGAACTTGATGAAATGATGAGAAATGACCGTGACGTCCGGAAACTAGTCATTTGAACTAGTGAGTTGTAAGGGTCAACTTTAAATGGTCATATCATTTAGCTCAAAATGAATTAGGTGGACCTTTACCTTTCCAATAAAAGGTCTTTGAGTCCTCTTTCCAACGCCACCGAGTTTGCCCAATTCCGACCTTGGAGTAAAAAGTTATGCCCGAAATATTGAAACACTGTCAGGCTGGAAAAAAAAGGGCGAACTAAGACGGGAAGGGGTAGAATTTTTAAGTTAAGACTTTATGGGTCCTTAGTCCTTTTCCAAAATTGACCCTATGCTATTCTTTTCCTTTCCTAGCAACTATAAGACCTTTTTATGACTTAATTCCTTTCATTTAAGCCACTCCTCTTAGGATTAAAAAGAAACCTATCTCCTTTCATATATTTCTCTCTAACTCAAGGAAGAAGAGGAGTTGGAGCTAGGATTGAAGATTTCGAGTGCTTCTTCTTCAATTTTCGTGGGTTTTCAACTTAGAGGTATAGGGATCCTTATCCTTGATTATTCTTTCTTTCAAGGAACCCAATCAAAAGGTTTTTAAGGTTTTTCAAATACACACAAAAACCTATTTCGATTCTAGCATGGGTTCTTGCATAAAAAGGTTTTAAATGATGATTTATATGGTTATTAATGATTATTAATGGTTTTTAGAAAGAAATTCCCATGAACCCATGTCTTCTCAAATTCTCTAAATTTGGCCTAAAGTGGGTGTATTGATTTTGTGTAATTGATGGGACGATTATTGTGTAGATTGTTGTGTACTATTCATATATGTATTTATCTATGTGGAATTGTTAAGAATTGTTAGTGAATTGAAGGATGTGGGATGTTAGCCTTGAATGGACAAAATTGTGAATTAGTCTTCATGTTGATTATTGGCTTATGCTTAGCTTAGCTTGTATAGTTGAATGTTGTTATTATCATTGTTATTGTATTGTTAATTGTTGGAATATGAGGATGATGAAGATAGCCATGGAAAGAGGGTAAGTTGATCAAACTTGATAAATATTGTATAATTGGCATGGAATTGAGTATTGTGGCTTATGGCCTTTGAAAAGGGTGGTAAGATGGCTTGATCTCTTAGTATTAATATAATTGTTATTGGTTGGTTTGATCCACCTTTGGTGGAGGTGGTTATTTGTTGTATTATTGTGAATTGAGGCCATGAAGGGCATTATGTGAATGTTATTATATTGTTGTATTATTATACACATATGAGGCTATATGTAAAGTCCTATATGAAGCTATATGTAAAGTTTTATGTGAAGGTATGATGTGAATGAGTTTTATGTGAAGCTATATGTGAAGGTATGATGTGAATGAGTTTTATGTGAAGCTATATGTGAAGGTATGATGTGAATGAGTTTTATATGAAGCTATATGTGAAGGTATGATGTGAATGAGTTTTATGTGAAGATATATGTGAAGGTATGATGTGAATGAGTTTTATATGAAGCTATATGTGAAGGTATGATGTGAATGAGTTTTATGTGATCTTGTGATGATCCTATGTAAAGTGGATAGCATTGTGATTTAAAGTATGATTTCTCATGAAGTATATATGAAATGATGTTGGATTATGAAGTATCCTTAAATGAAAATGTTGTGACTTGGTTGGTAGACTAAAGTGTCCCTCCTTGTTACTTAAAGTCTTGAATGCATGAATGTGTGAAATGGGCAGAACTAAGAAATGGTGCCCTTTCTATAAATGCTAAAAGAGGAAATCTAGGCCAAGACTTGAATCGGCAAAACTAAGAAATGGTGCCCTTTCATAAGTCTAGCTTTCCTAAGTAAATGTATAACCTTGAAGGATGGGCCTTAGGGCGATGTTCCCTTCTTGAGTGAAATGATAGACTTAGAGATGGATGGAGCCGAAACAGCATGAGAATCCTTATCTAAGAAAGTTAAATGAGCTATCCTTATGAACCTTGATTGGCTATGACTAAGAAATGGGGCCTTTCTTGGGAAGAAGTACTATGAGTTGGTTGAACTTGAAAAGGAACCCTCTCTAAGTACATATGTGATTGAATACTCTATGGGAAATAAGGCTAGCACCGAGTGGATGTGGTTAGGAAGGTGGCCTAGTTGAGTATGAGATTAGGCACAATGAACTTCCTTAGACATCCCCTAAACCATGTGCCTACATGGGTTGCTTACTAGTTCTACCTTTGGCAAGTAGAACAACCTCCACGGAGTAGGATAGACTCCGGATTCCATACCTAGCTAGTATGGTCTATGTCGGTTATGCATATTCCCATCATGTGAGATGTGCACTCTAGTTATTGGATAGGTTCTACAACGTGTAGGTAGTAGTATGGGATGCTATCTACACATGGCACGAGTAGGCTTTGAAGATACTAAAGTGAATTCCCTAAGTCTAACGACTATTATGTGAAAGTCCCCTTATGTGCTTGAATGTCTCCAAAATGGTTTCTTAAAGAATGTTGGTCTATTGATGTTATGTTGTAAAGGAAATGTCCTTATCTAAGGTAATCTTGGGGAACACTTAAGCGTGCTTGAAGAGGTTGTATGGGGGGTCACTTCTTGTCTCACTCAAGTGTGTCTTAAGAATATATTAGGTAGAGGTCCTATGGTAATGAAATGACATGTGTTCTTTTAAAGTTAAGCATGGGTTGTATATGGACATATGTTGAGTATATGTATGGTTGGCTATGGTCTTATATGTTAATATTGACTTGTATTATGTCTCTTATACTTGTAAATGAAAGGTTTTATCAAATGATATGAAAGCATTTACTTCCTTGAAAATGTCCTTTTTGGCATGTTTTTGCATGGTCTCCATACTTAGTACTTAAATGTGCTAACCCCTTTCTTTCCCTTTTTGGACTAAAGTGTAGGGATTTGGAGATGATGACATGTCATGGCTATTTGATAGGTTTCTAAGTGTTGAAGATGAAGACTTGGTGAGTCCTCATATATTCGAGGACAATACCCTATATGTTCTTTTATGTCTTTTTAGTATTGTTTAAGTTGTGTATGAGATTGGTCTCGAATTTTGTACTCTAAAGTATTAGATGGTTTTGAGACATCATGTATAAAGTCTAGAAAGTCTTCCGCTTGTTATATATATATTTTTTTTATGAAATGTTTTCTTGGTAAAGAAAGTTTTAAATTCCTTATGGTTTTTTTTAGTTTTATGCGATGAATGAATGCTAAGAGGCTTGTATTAGACCTCCGAGAGGTCGAGTACGCCGGTTACGACTAGGGGGTGCTCTCGGGTCGTGACACTTATCCCGAGCTACTCACTCTAACGGATACATCGTCGTTCCTCTAGCTCGAGTCCAGAAGCTGGAGACACAGATGGCCACTTTGTTTCAACATATGAAGCCCTGGATGCAATGTTCTATTGCAGATTCTGAGGTGAGGATGGAGCAGATGATGGAGTAGAAGATTCAGGCTGTTCATAAGTGCTTGTATGCGTTTGAGTTGAGAGTTCTGGAGAGGCCGGCCCCGACCATAGATATGACCATTTTCCACACGGAGTTGGATTGCCTTAATGCTGATGTTGCTACCCTACTAGCCCCTACTGCTAAGGTACCAGAGTCTGCCCCTACAATATCGGAGGATGAGGTGGTGATTACTGCCCTATATAAAAGAAGTTGTCTTCTATTGTAAAAGTTTTTAGTTTTTCCATATTTTTCTATGTCTTTATGTGATGATGAATGCTAAGGGATTGTATGTGACCCCTTCAAGGTCAATTACGCCGTGTCACGCCTAGGTGTATTCTTGGGTTGTGACAAACTTGGTATCAGAGCTTAAGGTTTAGAAAGATTCTAGGGTGATGTCTCATTGATCTAGGTATCTTCAGCATCTGTGTTTACTTAAAAAGACAATGTATGGTCTTAAACAAGCACCGAGAGCTTGGTTTGATAGGTTTAGCATGTATTTCCTACACCTTCGTTTCATTTCTAGTAAAGTAGATCCCTCCTTATTTACTTTGCAAACTCACAAAGTCACCATATTTCTCTTGGTCTATGTGGATGATATTATTGTCACAGGAAGTAATCCATCACATGTCTCGGAGTTGGTTCTAGAACCTGAGAAAGAGTTTGCTATGAAAGAACTTGTCCCTTTACACTTATTTCTAGGAGTAGGGGTTAAGTATTTTGAAGGGGGAATTCACTTAAGTTAGAGTAAGTATGTTGTTGAGTTGCTAGATGTGACATAAGTGTGTTACGACTCGAAAAACTAGTAGTGAAACTAGAGCCTTACGTGGGAGTTTTGGAGTTTGATGTGTGGTATGAAGTGGTAAAATGGTTTCCCAAACTTAGGTTGAGGGGTTAAACATCAAGGTACGACCCTCCAAGGACCAACCAAGGGTCCTTGAGGAGGACCCTAAAGCCTAACCCCCCAGACTCCCCAAGGTTGCCCAAAAAAGGTCACCTACGATGGTACCTACGGCCAGTAGGTCGACCAGCACCCCGTAGGTGGGGGTCGTGGGTCATGCCTGACTTCTTCCAAGTTGTCAAGCCCCAGCCCTAGACCTACGATTGACTAGTATGGTCCATAGGTTCATCCACGCCCCATAGGTAGGGGTCGTGGATGGTGGCCTGTGTTGCTGCCTAGTCTCAGCCAAGGTGGGGGTAGTTTAGGTAATTCCTAATTAACTTAGTGTAACACCCCGGAAATTAGTAGACTAAACTAGAGACAAAAGCTAGGGCTCTAGAGTGTGATGTTGGGAATTATGGTCGTAGATGAGACTTTACGTGCTTGGAATGAGGGGTTTAGTAGTTGAACATCAAGGTCCCTGTTAGACCTCGTAGCTTAGAAGACCATTTAGAATTTGGTTGAGCATGGGAAGGGCAAGTGCCGAGGCAAAAGGGCAAGCCTAAGCCAAGGGCTGCCCAACCTTGGCAAGCTACTGCCCAAGGGGTTCACGACCAGTGGTCTTGATCACGGTCCAAGAAGGGGTCCGTGAAGACCCCTTAGACTTGTGGGAGGTCATGCCTTGAGGCAAGGCTACTGCCTAAGGGGCCATGACCATCACCACAGCCAGTTGGCTTGACCATGGACCGTAGGAGGTTTCATGGACTTCCCTTAGCCTGAAGGGAGGTTGCCAAGCTAGGAAGGGTCACTAGTCAAGGGACCACGGGCACCACCATGGGCGGTGGTACCCTTGACGGACCATCCAAGTGGGTGTGGTCCCTGGACGGGAGTTGCCAAGTTAGGGTCATTTATGTAAATTCCTATTTAGTTAGTTTTATATAGGGGTCGATTTATATGGTTTTTATACATATAGATAAAGTCTTTTAAGTCACTAAACACCCAAACTAAGTCATTTAGAATCAAAACCCCAAATCACTCCTCTCTCAAATATTTCTCTCTCTAGAAAGACCTTCATTGAAGAAGAAGTTAGGGCTTGAAGCTAAGGTCAAGATCAAAGGTTCCATTGCTAAAGGCTTGTGCTAGGGCATTGATTAAGGTATGTTTAGATTATCATATATGGTTTGTTCGACCCATATATCCCCCTTAGTGATCCCCCAATTGTAGATCAAAAACCCAATTCTAATTAGGGTTCTATTTACATTGTGGGTATGATTCCAATCTAGTGGATAATACCTAAATATGATTGATTTATATTTTTTTAGTGATATTATGATGAATTTATATGATTCCATGGTAAACCCTAGTCTAAATTGATGAATATGATATTTGTGGGTTTATGCAATTAGAGGTCAAATTGAAGGTTCAAAAGTTACTCTCTTAAATCAATGACATGAGTAGTATTTGTTCAAGGTTAGGAACATGTAATTATGAATTGAACTAGACTTTATTGAATATGATGGGTCTTGACTTGTAAATATAAAATTGAGCCTTTATGATGAATTATGACTAAGAATCACCTAGTAATGAGGAGTGTGATGAGAATTGCTTAAGATGAGGCTTATTACTTGAATGTCTTATAATCTTGATATGAATGATGATAGAATGACGTAAATCTTTGAGAGTAAGACTTGTAGTCATGAATGTTGAATCACTAGGGCTTTGAGAGTAGAGTCAATGTGATGAATAGAAGGCTAGTAGGTGGAATTGTGGTGTAAGGCTTATACTCACCTAATCTACTTTACGAATACTTAAAAGTATGAAGTGATAGAATCACATGAACATGGAACGGTTGTCAAGGACATCCTTCTATGAGATATGAGTGTTAAGCAAGGCTTAACAAGTAAACCTTGGGGTGTATGCTTGGCTACGAGTGGATATTAAAGATGAGATGGAGTGTCACACAAGATAGGGTCCGGGCTCCAAGTAGAAAGGAGAACCACACCTAGTTGATGTGATTACTATCCAAGTTAAAGGGGGAACTCTTACGTAGTAGAGTGTGGGTCTTCCCAAATTTAGGTCTCATGAGATGGAAGCCTTCACATAGTTGAGTTAAGGTTTCTAGTAGCAATCTCCATATCCAATGAATTTAGACATGCTTGAAGAAGCATCACATAGTTATTTTTCATGCATAAATTGTACTAATTATAGGTGTGTTAGTGAATTATGTTTTGTGGTCCTTAAAGGGAAAATTATGAAGATTGTTGTATAATCATGATGCTTATGTACATGTTTTGTGATTTCAATGAAAGTAATGTGATTATGACTATAGTGCAATTGTGATATTGTTGAAAGGTTATTCTCAATTATACACTTGTGAATGATGATGACATGTTGTGAAAGGTTTCTTCAATGTAATGATACACTTTGAATTGGTAGGCTTAGGACATCCTCTTCTTGTGTAACTAAGTATCTTGACTTAATGAACTTTGAATTGGTAGGCCAAGTGGCATCCCTTTCATAAATGAAATCGAGTATTCTAGGCTTTGTCTTGAATCGGTAGACCTTACATGATGAGTCTATGAACTACTATAATGATGACCCTAATATGTACCCAATAGTTTAGTTTATCCTGTATTCCTATCACATCCCAAGAATCTCATCTCATTGATTAGTACTCTTTGCATTTTTGTTGTTTTTGCTTATTTGCCACAAACCCCTATTGATAATTGACGCTTGCGTCACCCCTTAGATTTAACATGTTTACATTCAATAATGTTTTTAGCTATGACTAATTAGAACTTAATTTTATTTTTCTATTAATTCTCAAGCCCACTCTGTTGGGACTCGACCCCAACCCTTGGTTGGGTTACTTTACTATTGTAAGATTGTAGACACTTGCATTGGAAGTTGTGTCTTGATTATGCAAACATCAGCTATCATACTTAGTACATATTTGTGCTAACCCATATTTCTTCTACATTTTTACAAAGTGTAGGTTCCGGTTATTAAGGTAATTTCTTTGTATTCAAGCTTGGATTGACTATTCTCTTAGCTTGTGGTGAGTCATCAAGATTCAAGGACATATGAGAGTCTTTAGTAGTTTCTTCCATGTAATTTTATGTTTTGGACCATGTTGAAGGGTTGTGATCCTATTGTTGATTCAAAGTTGTATTAGATAGCCATGTGAGACAAAGTTAGACTTCCACTGATTTTTAAATATAGACTTTGATTGTATGGATAAAAGTTTTTATATTTCGTACCATTTTCTTGTGTCTTATGTTGTGATTGCTATGAGGCTCTTCGAAGTCTTGTACGTCATGTTATGTCTGGAGTGTAGGCTCGGGTCATAACAAACATGGTATCAAAGCACAAGATGTTGGGATGGTTTTAGGATGATGTCTCATAAGCCACGTCTAGTAGAGTCTTGTTCATGAGTGTGAAGCGCGCCACATTTATGAATGAGAGGCTATAAGTTGTTAGGATACCACACTTCTTTTATTACTCTTGAGTCGTGCCATAGAGTTTAACTCTATAAAGTCAATCTCTCAATCCGTCTTTTGTGTCTTCAGGATATGAATACACGAAGGGCTAACGCAATGAGAATGGAGGAGAACAATGTCAATGAAGGAGTTCCTCAAGGTAATCAAGCACCAATTAACCCTCCGGCTATGTCGGATGAGGAAGTTAGGTTGGCTCTTCTAATGATGGCTCAAGCCGAGACTAATGAACCCAAGCTATGACGGCCCAAGCCAGTGGGGATGGTGGGACTCATGTGATCACTACGGCTTCTAGGTAGAGGGATTTTGTTAGGATGAACCCTCTAGTTTTTCTTGGTTCCAAGGTGGAAGAAGATCCCCAAGAATTTATAGATGAGGTGTATAAGGTAGTTGATGCTATGGGGTGGCCGCTTATCAATTGAAAGATGTTGCCCAAGTTTGGTTTACTCAATGGAAGAGAAATAGGTCGGTAGAAGCAGATCCTATTGATTGGGAGGCGTTTAAGAAAACATTCATTGATAGGTTTTTTCCCAGTGAGTTGAGGGAGGCTAAGGTAGAGGAATTCATAAACCTTAGGCAAGGTAGCATGATTTTCCAAGAGTATGCTTTGAAATTTACCATTTTGTCTAAGTATGCTCCATCTATGGTAACAGAGCCAAAAGATGAGATGAGTAGATTTGAGACAAGTATGTCCGACCTAGTTGAGAAAGAATGCCTATGGTAATTCTCCATGAGGACATGAATATCTCTAGGCTTATGGTGTTTGCCCAACAAATGGAGGAGTCAAAAATCAAGAAAAAGAATAGAGATATGAAAAGAGCTAGGTCCGATGAACAAGGTCAACCAAGGTTCAAAAAGAGATCTTCCAACCAATATTCTTCAAGCACTCATAGGGTTAACCAAGAGAAAGGTAGTGGGTCTCCATTTCCTAAACCTACTTACACCAATTGTGGAAAAAAGCACCATGGGAAGTGCCTAGCCGGTACAAATGGGTGTTATGGTTGTGGAAAGAGTGATCATCAAGTGGATTTTCCTACACTCATGGCCAAAGGAAGGGAGGCCAAACAAACTTCTCTTAATGGCACGGTTCCCATTCCTCCAAATCATGGTCGTTTTTATGCACTCTGGTCTAGAGAGGACAAAGGAGCCCTTCCGGATGAAGGCATCGGTATGTTGATAGTTCCTTAAAGTTGTAAATGTTTTATTAAGGTCTCTGTGCTATTTGCTAGATTTTCATGTTAGCCTTAGTATGGGTTTACTCCTAAGGGGGAGATAGTATGCTTAGAAGGCAAGGTTGTTGAGAGTTCTGATATCCTTATCTCTTTCTTCTATTCCTATTCAAGCTTAAGACAAAGAGTTCCTAGTGACTTGTTTCATGTTTTGGAGTCATGTGTAATTTATGTGTTCCATGATCTCCTTATGTTATGAATGTTCTTGATGAATTCATGTCTAATGAGAAAATGAGTTTTTATGATTTTTTTTTATGATTGATGTGCATTTAGTATGAGTTGTCTATATGTTTCATGAGATGAATTGTTGAACATGCTTAAATGTGTTTTTGAGAGTAATTGCATAATTTGCTTCATGATGTTATGATGAGCATGCTTTGAGTTGGAGAAGGTAATTCCTCCAATGATATGAGAAATGTTGAAGTTTTCATGCATATTGGGTTGTTAGATGTAGTTCCAACTTCCTTGTGTTGGATTGAGTATATTGAGATGGAGTTGATGTTTCCTCCTTGTTTTGTACATTGTTATGATGTTTCATGCATGATGGGATGCTAATCTTGAGTCTTTAATTCCGAGAAGTGTTTATAAGTGTCATTCGAGGACGAATATTCCCAAGGGGGAGATAATGTTACAACTCGGAAAACTAGTAGGTGAAACTAGATCCTTACGTGGGAGTTTTTGCGTTTGATGTGTGGTAAGATGTGGTAAAATGGTTTCCCAAACTTGGGTTGAGGGGTTTAGGGGTTAAACGTCAACGTACAACCCCCCGAAGGACCAACCAAGGGTCCTTGAGGAGGACCCTAAAGCCTAACCCCCAAGACTCCCCAAGGCTGCCCAAAAAGGGCCACTTACGATGGCACCTACGGCCAGTAGGTGGACTGATGAGTCCTAGATTTGGACTCATTTAGGGATTTATTTGGATAGATTTAGTGTCCTCAAATGCTTATTTTGTGCCAATAAGTGATGTAAAATCCTTGATTTCCAAGTATTTGGATTGAGGAACAAAGCAAGGACATTAATTTGCAAAAAAGAACAAAGCGAGCTGAACGAAGGAAGAAAAGAGAGCCTAGTGATCACCAAGTCCATTTGGCGACCCACCGAGTGGCCTCTTCACCACCTAAAGTTGCAGTGTGCCAAGCCCTGAAGGAGAAAATCAAGTTGGCGAGAGAAAGGAGCAGTCGACAGAACACCGAGTGGTTCCGCGATGCAGTGTTAGATCGCCTAAAGTTACAGACCTTGAGAATGTTGAAGGCCAAAGCAAGAAGGCGATGGAATGGGTCAAAGGGCAGATTGTCGAGCTGATCAGTGAGCCCGACATACTGCGCCGAATGGTCCTTCACAACATATTTTTAGCGACTATAAATACATTTTCAAACATTAACTTTAGAGCTTTTTATCATTATCAAGTATCTTATTTTTGAATTTTGAGAGTTTTGAACTGACAGACAAGTTTTCTTAGCTTTGAAGATTTGAAGATTTCCATTTTTGAGAAATTGGAAGTGGGTCATCGAGATTCTTCAATTTGGACCTTTGTAAGGATGAAATTAATCGTACCAGTTGATGGAACTCAATTTGGTAACGATTTTTATCTTTCTATGATGTCCAGCTAAAACCCTAATTCTTGGGGTGTGATTATGTGATTATGGGCTGATTTAGCTTATGGGTATTGCTAAATGTTAGTTTAAATACTGTTTAGAAGTGATTTCAATCAGTAATTGTGGTTCAATTTAAAGAATTGTAGTTGCAAATGCAGTTCTATCTTCGTGTTTTTGGCTTGCTCGGGAAAGTGGTTTCAAAACCAAGATTACTGAATTGATGGTATGTGGGTATTGGGTTGTCATGGTTTTAGCTCGAGAGAGTGAATCCTAAACCATTTTCCACACATTCAACTCGAGAGAGTAAATGGACTAAAGCGTAGGTTGTTCTTATTTGCATGCTTGTTGGTGTTCAAGAGAAACCGACTTGATTCGGGGAAAATTGTTCGAGAGAAAGTTTATCCCCACTAAAGTCTAGCTTATTCACTGATTTATAGCTATTTTCTAACAATTGCAATTACCCATTTGTCTATGTTAGCCTATAATCTAATCACATCCCAAGAACCCGGCTCATTATTGTCATCTAAGTATTATTTTTTGTTGTAGCTGATAGTTAAATCCAAAAACCCCCTTGTTATTTGACATTCGTGTCAACCCCTTGATTTACATCATGTTGTTAATCGTAAATGTCTATTCCTATGATTGACTTGAGCACATTCATACTTTTCTATTGAATCTTAAACACGTACTACTCCCTGTGGGATTCGACCCCAACTCATTTAGTTGGGTTATATACTGACTAACGGTCATTGCCTCTTAGAACTGGATTAAGTGTCTTTGATAGCGTTATTCGATCATAATGGCGCGCCACTGCCAGGGAGTGGTGTTGGATAGGATTATTTAGTTAAGTTGAATTTTTGTTCTTGTTAGTTATAGTTGAAACTACTTACTTTCAGTTTTGGTTTTGTGTTGCTTGTTTAGAATAAAAGAAAGAAGCATGTCATGTAGCAATGGTAACCAAATGGACCACTCTCCTTGTAAAATAATGATTGTTAGAGATAACATCCTAAGTTTCAAGCAATTGGAGAGTTAGTCAATCCATGAGTTGTGGCTGAGATTTTAGTCACTATAGCTGCAATGCCCAGCTCATGGAATCTCAGATAAAATGCTACTGGACGGCTTCTATAAAGGTCTTTGTCAGGAAAACAGAGGAGTGGTTGACCAAATTTCTCTGGGTGGTCTTACATGACTACCCTGTGCAATAGCAGCCCAGCTCCTTGATTATATAGCCAAGACTAACAAAGAGACTGAGAAGGACCAGATTTTGGCAACACTGCTGACTCAGCTGGATCTCGTGGCCAAAACGTTTATGGAATTAGAAGTACCGGACAAAAAGAAAGATCGGTACATTCCCCCTCACGAGCGTATAAAGCCCAAGGAGTATGAAAGTGGACAAGTGGAAGAGATTCTCTCACTCATTCTCCACAGAGTTGAAGAACACGACAAAGTGTTGAATGAGATAAAAGAAAATCTCTTACTACTGAATTTGCTTCCCATTCCATATCGTTTCAGCTACTCGAGACCCAAATGGGTCATGTTTTGTCTTGTCTCTACCGCACAAATCCAAATTGAGTGAGGAATTGTGTCATGCCACAACGTTAACTAGGGCGCTTCTTGAGAGGCAACCCAAGTGTTTATCGCTTCATTTTCATTTTAGAAATAATCGTGTATTGATTTTTGCAGGTTGAAATTTAGAATGAGTTTGAAAAGTGGAGATTGGCGAGCTGAAAGTCCAGTCGGTGACTCGCCGAAGAGGTCGGCGAGCCTAACTTGGACCGTTGTTGGACTCAAGAAATTCTAGGGGTTGAGTCTGTAAAACTCGGCGAGCCCAGGAGCTAATCGACGTGTCGCCGAATCAATTGGCGATCACGACTTAATCTGCCATTTGGATCCCCACATTAACTGGAGGTCTTGTAAAACTTGGCGAGGTAAGTGCCCACTCGGTGTGTCCCCGAGTGGGTCAGTGAGCAAGACTAATGTCGCCGAATGGGCGAGAACTGGACGGTTTTAAAGGCCAAAAGTTCAAAAGTTCAAAATCTCTCGCATTCCCTCACTTTTCAACTTTCCAAACTCACAACCGCACTTTATTTTCTGTATTTTTTGCATTTCTATCGCTTTTTGGTCATCGATTGTGTGTTCGGAGTTGGATTTCTTTGCCGCCTAGCTTTTCAACTGATTTATTCGGCATTAAAGGTTGGTTTTTCGAACCTCAAACTTGTAATTAGTAATTTTTACTCATTTGCAATTGCTTTTATCTTAGTGTTGTGTACTCGGCCTCTATAATTATGTGTTTGTGCGCCTGTTTTAATGTTAAAAACATTCCTTTATTTCCTTTGTTGTTGATTTCCCAAAACTTTTGTGCTTAAAATTGATCAAAATTGTTGGGTGTTGCTTTGTTGTTGTTGGGTCTAGTTGGGTGAAGTCTAACTAACCTGCATTTGTGCCAAATAATGTGCTTTGCCTGATGATGGAGTGTTTGACATCATTCTTAAGAGCGAAACTCATCAAATGGCCAAATTTGGCAAAATCGGGAGAAGTCTGAGTATCCCGGGGGCATGGGTGTAATGGGTCTAAGCCTAATGGGTGCATGTTTTGATTTTGTTTTCGGGGGCTTCGAGATTGAATTTTGGAAGTTGGGTTGAAAGTAGGCACGTTGGGTCATTTGGTGAGCTTGCCGAACCACTCGGCGGTTCACCGAATCACCCTAGATCGCCTTTAATTTCATGCTAACTTAGAACTTGGGTTCTGTAACTTTCGGCGAGAAGCCTCAGTTCGCCGAGTGAACTCGGGGACTCACCGAAAGTCCTTCTTAATCGCCCTTTCTGCGCCCCTAACCCCTAAAATGCATTGTAACTTTCGACGGGCTAGTCCTTGCTCGCCGAATGCTATCGGTGATTCACCAAAGGGTCCTTCTCATCGCCTACATGGCAATTTTTCTGGAAAATTTTGGGTCAATCCTTTCGGCAAGCCTGATTTGGCTCGCCAAAGTGATTCTGTGACTCATTGACCGGTTTGGTGAGTCTGTCTGCAATCATCTTTCTATAAATTTGCTTGAACTATTCCTAATTCTTTTTTATGTTTTTGCAGATATGGCTAGAACCAACCTAGACATGCCACCCCGTAAAAGAGTACGAAGAATTGTTATAAATGAAAAAGGACCCAACCCTCCTAAAAAGGGAAGAACAGAGCCTCCAAAGGGAGGCAATGGCAAAGGCAAGAGGCCAGCATCTGAGGTTCCATAGCACAACTCCGGCAGCGAGGGAGAGGCCTTTAACTCCCGACATGTATTGCCTGAGCTGGAGGATGACCAACCATTACAATCCCGGAGAGCGGAGTTTCATGCTAGATCTCGTCCAGACCCAGCTAGAGCCCCAACAGCCTCCTCTCCTGCAGATACAGTGCCAGCTCCGGCACCTCCTATGGCTCTAATGCCACCAGTGGTCCCTCCTCCCAAGCTACTCAACAGATTAAAAGTTGATGAGTTGCAGACTATTCTTGAGGAGAAGGTACTATCCACGGATGGCCTTGAGGGCAGATACTCCGCACTGAGGGACACCCTCCATTTTCACCGGTTCGAGCAGTACACCAGGCCCCTACATTCCTACATGGGTCCGAGAGTTTTATACAACATACGAAGAGCTGGTGCCCAAGGGGAAGAAGAAGGCATATGCCTTCACACCGGTGAAGTCGGTTATGGTCCAAGGAATGGAAGTAGGGTGCAGCAGTGAGTACATTTACATTGTACTCAACAGGTCTCTAGGTGCTACATTTGCATATGAGGGCTTGAACCTTTGATTTATGATACGACCCTGAGGTGGATCGAGGCAGGAGCTCCCATTGAGAAGAAGGACCTGAATATAGCCGCTCAGTTTTGGTTCAGATTCATCAGCAGCACCATTTTGCCTTCCCAGAACGAGTCCATCCTCCGGCATCCCAAGGCAGCCGCCTTGGTTCAATCATATCCAGGAAGAGCATTGACCAGGGACTCCTCATAGAGCAGGAGATAGCCATGAGGGCCAAACAGAGCTAGACCTTCCTATAATTCCTGATGCTGATTAAAGAGTTATGCCGGCGTGCTGGAGTTTCTCGTGATGAGACGAGAGATTTTGAGGTCACCCCTAAATCCTCCACTGATATTCGGCGTATAGAGGATGAGTACACTCGAGAGGAGATAGACAGGAGGAGAGCAGCTCTGGTGGACACATCCCCAAAGATTGACATAGAGACGATCCCTGCAGAGGCATCTTTGCCTACTCCGGCCTCCGGGCCTTCAGGTACATCTACTCCCACTTCTTCCTCACAGGCTCCTAGTACGTCTACTTCTTCCCAGCCCATCAAGATTACTCAGGCTATGATCCTGTGGGGCACCTGGCCTATTCGGCTAATGTGAGGGCTACCCGACTAGAGGCATCAGTCTCATGGATTATGAGAGTGGCATCCTTACTGCACTAACCCCCTTCCGGACTTTTATTTATGATTTGACTACGAGGGTCGTGACTTGTGAGCATCGACAGGGGGAGTCTTCTGAGGTGACAGCTTTGAAAGCCGAGGTTGCAGATTTGAGGAAAGACGTGGACTACTTAAACTCCACTGACTTCACTTCATTATTGGAGGCAGCAAATGATGTGGATGCCCAGCCCAGTTCTGATATTCCTCCGTCCACCACCAGAGATGTACATTGGAATGACACAACAACTGATGAGTCGGAGGCAAAGACCGATGAGGAGCAAATAGAGGTGCGGGATGCTGAATTTTATGATTTTCTGCTGACCTTCAGCATATGATGTTTGAGACTGCGCGCCAGACTTCTTTGAGAGATACTACCATGGGTGGGTCCAGTAGAGCCGATTTTCTAAGGTGACTCCGGGCACTAATGCCGAAGACAAGAGCGATGCACCGGGCTTTGATGCCCCGATAGATGGAGCGACTGTGTAGACAGGATTCTTCTTTACCTCCCTCTCTGCCTTCAAATTTATTTTTTGATATTTTTATTGAATTTGAGGACAAAATGCTTTTTGTTTGTGGTGGGGTGAGGTATTCTATACCTACCTCTTTTAATTATGATTTTTCTGTATATATTGGGTCTTGTGCTTTGACACTATTTTTATGGATGTTTGAGCTTCTGGCTCCTTATTTTGAATATAAATGATTTTTGGACCCTTCTGAAAAAATTGTGCCACCTTTTGATTGTGTTTTGAATGTGGCTGTTCTTTTGCAAATTTGAGTATCGGTCTTGATCAATACCGATGACTTGAATAGTGCTCATAATCGAACAAACATGAATGTGCGGCTACGATGAGGCCAAATAAAGTTGCATAGGCAATATGTGAACTCGTTGCATCTCGTTGTGACTAGCCGATTATCAAATTAAGTCTCTTGTGATGAACATTGCACACTAGCAAAAGTGTGGAGTCTTGTTTTACATTGGTGTCAATGCCTTGTGTGATGAGCTTACTGTGAACCATGTGTGATGACACCTAGAATTGCCCCATTGGTCCGTTGACCAAGTGATGTGAGCTATTGAAATGATCTTAGCCAACAATTTTTAAAGAGTGAAACAATTTGACATTATACCTCTTTTGTGGCCTACCTTGTGAGTGTGTGATCTTTGCTTGAACACCCTTTGAGCCTTATCCTTTTCTTGGAAGAAACTTGATGAAATTGTGGCCTTTCTTTATCCCTTCACCTCAAATCCTCATGAGATGTGGTTTGTTTGAATAGCCAACTTAGGCCAAAAGCCTAAGTTGGGGGTGTGGTGAAAAGAGAAGGTAAATCAAGAAATGTGAAGAAATTCCTCTCTACCCATGGTTTTGAAAAAAAAAGAGGGAACCCCTCCATACAAAAAAAAAAAGAGAAGAAGAAGAAAAGAAAAGAAAAAGAATGAAAAAGTTGTGAAATAAAGTTGCAAAAAGAAATGGGGTGTCCAAAGTTTCATAGAAAAGGGATAATGGGGTAATTTTTGAGCATTAATGAAAATGTTGAAGAAAAGGGAAGAAAGTGTTGCTCATACTGCATTTCATGAGAATAGCAGCCACTGAGCCTAAATGACCATACATTTACACTCAGCCCCGTTACACACCTTGAAAAGACCTTTTTGATCTTGAGTGAGTTGAAACAATTGTTGATTGGAAAATAAGGGCAAACATCTGGGTGAAGTCATGCATGTGTTCATCTTTGTCAGTGTTAGAGTTGTATGTGATTCCGAAACTATAAAGTATTGAACCATTGTGTGTGAATATGGAATCAATCTTTGTGTGAGGGCATTTGAGTACCTTTGTTGAGCTTGAACTTGCATCTGAAGCTAGTATTGTGACCTTGATAATCTTTGATAATGGTGAGTCACAACTGCAATCTTTAAGTGCACAATTGAGCCTTGCATAAGTAAGTTGAGTCTTTTTATGTGCATTCATGATTGAGTCTTGTGTAGCACTGTTTGAGGCATCCTTTTTGAACTGCTAAACTTGAATTTTACTTGAGCACAAGCAAAAGTTTAAGTTATGGGTGTTGATGAGTCCTAGATTTAGACTCATTTAGGGCTTTATTTGGATAGATTTAGTGTCCTCAAATGCTTATTTTCTGCCAATAATTAATGTAAAATCCTTGATTTCCAGACATTTGGATTAAGGAACAAAGCAAGGACACTAATTTGCAAAAAGGAACGAAGTAAGCTAAAAAAAGGAAGAAAAGAGAGCCTGGTGATCACCAAGTCCATTTGGCGACTCGCCGAGTGGCCTCTTGACCGCCTAAAGTTGCAGTGTGCCAAGCCCTAAAGGAGAAAATCAAGTTAGCGAGAGAAAGGAGCAGTCGGCAGATCGCCGAGTGGTTTCGCGATCCTGTTAAATCGCCTAAACTTACAGACCTTGAGAATGTTGAAGGCCAAAGTAAGAAGGCGGTGGAATGGGTCAAAGGGCGAATCACCGAGCTGATCAAAGAGGCCGACTTACTGCGCCGAATAGTTCTTCGCAACATATTTTTGGCGACTATAAATACGTTTTCAAACATTAGTTTAGAGCTTTTATCATTATCAAGTATCTTATTTTTGAATTTTGAGAGTTTTGAACTAAGAGACAAGTTTTTTCTTTTCTTTGAAGATTTCCATTTTTGAGAAATTGGAAGTGGGTCTTTGAGATTCTTCAATTTGGACCTTTGTAAAGACGAAATTAATCGCACCTAGTTGATGGAAACTCAATTTGGTAACGATATTTATCTTTTTATGATGTCTAGCTAAAACCCCAATTCTTGGGGTGTGATTATGTGATTATGGGCTAATTTAGCTTGTGGGTATTGCTAATTGTTAGTTTAAATGCTGTTTAGAAATGATTTCAATCAGTAATTGTGGTTCAATTTAAAGAATTGTAGTTGGAAATGCAGTTCTATCTTCATGTTTTTGGCTTGCTCGAGAAAGAGGTTTTAAAACCAAGATTACTGAATTAATGGTCTGTGGGTATTGGGTTGTCATGGGTTCAGCTCGAGAGAGTGAATCCTAAACCCTTTTACATACATTCAGTTCGAGAGAGTGAATGGACTAAAGCGTAGGTTGTTTTTATTTGCATGCTTGTTGGTGTTCGAGAGAAACTGACTTGATTCGGGGTAAATTGTTCAAGAGAAAGTTTATCCCCACTAAAGTCTAGCTTATTCACTGATTTACAGCTATTTTCTAATAGTTGAAATTACCCATTTGTCTACCTTAGCCTATAATCCAATCACATCCCAAGAACCTGTCTCGTTATTGTCATTTTCGTATTATTTGTTGTTGTTGTAGCTGATAGTTAAATCCAAAAACCCCCTTGTTATTTGACATTCATGTTAACCCCCTGATTTACATTATATTGTTAATCGTAAATGTCTATTCCTATAATTTACTTGAGCATATTCATACTTTTCTATTAAATCTTAAACACGTACCACTCATTGTGGGATTCAACCCCAACTCATTTTGTTGGGTTATACACTGACTAACATCGTTGACTCTTAAAACTGGATTAAGTGTCTTTGATAACGTTATTCAATCATCGACCCATGCCCCGTAGGTGGGGGTCGTGGGTCATAGCCTGACTTCCCCCAAGGTTTCAAGCCCCAGCCCTAGACCCACGATTGACCAGTACGGTCCATGGGTCCATCCACGCCCCGTAGGTAAGGATCGTGGATGGGGCTTGTGTTGCTGCCTAGTCTCAGCCAAGGTGGGGGTAGTTTAGGTAATTCCTAATTAAGTTAGTTTAATGTAGGGACATTTTATATTGATTATCTAGACCGATATAAGGGTTTTTAATCTATTAATTAACCCTTACACTTCATAAATCACAACTACCCAAATCATAACCACCTTTACCCCCAAAGTTTTCTCCCAGAAACTCCATTGAAGAAGGTCAAGTTAGAGCTTGAAGAAAGGGGCTTTCTCTCACGATTTTGGTTGGATTTCTTCATCTAAGGTATGGTAGTCTTGATTCATGGAATGCTTTCATCCATGATGCCCTCAAACTTTCAATTTCAAAGAAACAAATTCTCCAAAAACTAGGGTTTTCATTCCAAGTCATGGATTCTTCCTAGAAACGTTTTCAGTGATTTAATTATCATATATTATGAATGAATTGTTGTTTTATGGTGGTTTTAAGATAAAATCTCCCATGAATCCATGAATTCCCCATAACCCTAATTTATGATTATGTGATGTGGGTGAATTGTAGTAAGATGAATACTATGCAATTGTTATTGTAGTAGTTTAATTACTTGAATTATGTTCTTATTCATGCCTAAATTGTATTAATTCTAGGTGTGTTGGTGAATTATGTTTCATGGTCCTTGAAGGGAAAATTATGAAGATTATTGTATAATCATGATGCTTATGTACATGCTTTGTGATTTCAATGAAAGTAATGTGATTATGACTATAGTGCAATTGTGATATTGTTGAAAGGTTATCATCAATTATACACTTGTGAATGATGATGACATGTTGTGAAAGGTTTCTTCAATGTAATGATACACTTTGAATTGGTAGGCTCAGAGCATCCTCTTCTTGTGTAACTAAAGTATCTTGAATTAATGAACTTTGAATCGGTAGGCCAAGTGCCATCCCTTTTATAAATGACTAATGGAGTATTCTTGGCTTTGTCTTGAATCGGTAGACCTAATGGTAGCCCTTTCATGATAAGTCTATGAACTGCTATAATGATGAACCTCGAATCGGTAGACCTAATGGTAGCCCTTCATGAGGATTCAATGAGTTATCCTAATAATGTACCTTGAATCGGTAGACCTAATGATAGCCCTTTCATGTGTGTAATAATGTACCTTGGGTCGGTAGGCTAATGGCATCCCTCTCATGTACAAGAATGTTAAAAAGAGAATGAACTACTCTATGGGAATTTAATCCTTAGCACCGAGTGGATATTGTAGGGTGGAAGCTCTCCCCATGTTAGGCCGGGTATCTATGAACACCTTCCTTATCCCATAACTATGTGCCCACATAGGTTATAGCTAGTGGATCCACCTAAGCTAACTTACCAGTTCTACCTTAGGCAAGTAAACCAACCATTTACGGAGTGGGACAAACACCGGATTCCATGATTTGCTCACATGGTCTATGTCGGTTAGGTCTTATTCCCATCATGTGAGTTATTTTCTATGGTTACTCAAGAGGTGCTATGAAGTGTGGGTGGTAGTATGGGATGCCATCCATGCATTGCATGAGTAGGCTTTGAGAGTGGCTATGGTGTGTTTCTCAAATGTCATAATGTCTAATGAAATGAATGTGCTCATAATGATGCTAATGAGAATGTTGACTTAAAGGCTTATTGTAAAAGTGAATGCTTAACTTGGATTGTTATTATGAGTTGCTTTACTTGTCATGACTTATTAAACATGAATGTTCCTTATCTATGACCATTAATTAAAAATGAGAATGAAGAATGGTAAGTATGTTATGGTGGCCTCAAAGAGGTACTTACTATGTGTGGTATTATGGCATGTCATTCCTACATTGCACAAGTATAACTTAGAGTTACTTAAGATGATGGTCCTACTATGTTATAATGATATACATGATGAATATGATTATGTCTTATGTGTTTATACTAAAAGTGCATGATGATTCTAAAATTTCTTAATTTTAAACCAAAACGTCCTTTTTAGCATGATTTTTGCATGGCTATCATACTTAGTACATATTTGTGCTAACCCATATTTCTTCTACATTTTTAAAAAGTGTAGATTCCGGATCTTAAGGTGATTTCTTTGGATTCAAGCTTGGATTGACTATTCTCCTAGCTTGTGGTGAGTCTTCAAGATTCGAGGACATATGAGAGTATTTAGTAGTTTCTTTCATGTCATTTTATGTTTCGGACTATGTTGAAGGGTTGTGACCCTATTGTTTATTCAAAGTTGTATTAGATGGCCATGTGAGACAAAGTTAGACTTCCGTTGTTTTTAAATAAAGACTTCGATTGTATGAATAAAAGTTTTTAAACTCCGCACCATTTTCTTATGTCTTATGTTATGAATGTTATGAGGCTTGTATGAGGCTCTTTGGAGTCTTGTACGTTGTGTTACGTCCGCGGTGTAGGCTCGGGTCGTAACAAAATGACATTGCCAAAGGTTGTAGGAACTCCTTTAGCTCAAAAGCATGGGTTACATGAAGCTATGAGAAGTCTTGTAGATGCCTCCTTATAGAGAATGATAGTAGGGATTCTTCAGTACTTGACACTCACAAAAATTGATATCACTCATATTGGGAATTTAGCAAGCCAATTTATGCAAATTCCAAACATTTAACATCTTCAAGGAGTAAAAAGGGTTCTCAGATACTTCAAACGTACTCTACACTTTCGACTCAGAATTATTTCACAATCATCATGGAGGTTGTATGGACTTTCATATGCTGATTGGGGAGGTTGTACCACTACTAGGAGATCAACTACATTCTATAATATCTACGTAAGTGCAAATTCTATTTCTTGGACTTCCAAGAAACAAACCACAGTAGCTCGATCGAGTTCTAAACTTGAGAATAAAGCACTAGCCTCCACTGCAGAAGATATAACATGGATCATGTATCTACTTCATGATCTTGGAGTGTTCCTTCGATATGTTCCTACATTGTATTGTGATAACTTGAGTGCCTTGTACATGATGGTTAATCCAGTTATGCATGCTAGAACCAAACATGTTGACATGGACTATCATTTTGTTAGTGAGAAGGTGGTCAGAGGAAAAATTCTTACTCACTTTGTGGGTATAAGGATCAACTAGATGACATTCATACCAAGGCATTGACAAAACAAGTGTTTTCTACATTTTGCAGCAAGCTAGGAGTTATAGTTCCTCCACTCACTAGCTTTAGGGGAGTGTTGAAGATGAAGGAAGTTAATGATTGGAACATGTCCAAGGAAGCTGACTGACATGTTTACTTCTGTAGAGTTAGAGTTACACTAGTACTAGACTACTACATCCTAACTTATGTATGACTAAGATAATGTATCGTGTATGGGGCTGAAGTCGACTAGGATAAGAATTTTTAGTTATAGTAGTAATACTATTCATGTAAATAATATATTTGTATTGTAGTAGGACTCCTAGTGTAGCTAGTATAAGACTCTTCTCCTATATAAGGATCATCTATTTAGCAATTTTTAATCATCAATACAATCCTTGATTTATCTATACTTTACGTGAGATTTATACACACTCTACAATTCGTCCTATTCTTGTGTAGGTCAACTTATTGGGAGTTGACATTTTCCAATTTTTCAAGATCATTTCTACGACACGTTTTATAGTCCGTAGACCTCCTTACGGGCCATAGACTGATCTATATATACTAGCATCAGGTCTGTTTCCTGCAACTTTTCAACCCAAATTTAACATCCAATATTCGAGGTGTTACAGTATCCCCTCAAATCCTAAATCATCTTCCAATTCATCATCACTTGGATTATGATCTATTATAGGATCATATTATGGTACATAGGAAGGAGGAGGTACTGTAGATGGATGAGGCACAATAGAAGGAGGATCATCAAAATGAGTGTTACGGTTGGAAGGAAATGTATAAGAAGGAGGTTGATTATTAGGATTGCAAGCCTAAGCCTCATTCAATTATTCCTCACCTACCTCACTGTCCCTCACATTGGAGACAAACTCCAATTTAAGTGGGGCCTGATAAGATTTTCACCCCATGAGAAACATACACCTCAACTTCATCCCCATTTTTTATCATGTTGAAAATGTCAAATATAACCTTATCACAATTCATAAGGACCAATAACTCATCCCACTTAATAAAAAGGTCACATTCTGGTGTATATCCTAACTCTTTTATGTAGTCCCTCAACTCAAAGTAAGATATTCTATCAACATCTACTTCTAGTAATTTTGTCACCTCTCACAATTCATAAGGACCAATAACCCATCCCACTTAATGAAAAAGTCACATTCGGGTGTAAATCCTAGCTCTTTTATGTAGTCCCTCAACTCAAAGTAAGACATTCTATCAACATCTATTTCTAGGATTTGTGTCACCTACCCCCAATGTATTCAGGTGGGGGACCAGATACAATTTGTCCCCCATGATACCATCTTAAAGTGTCACAACCCAGGGGTACACCGTATACGTAACATGACATACAAGACCCCGAGAGACCTCATATAAGCCACTCAACTTTCATAGTCAAGATAATAGAAAATCGGTAAAAATTTAAAACATTTTCAACAACATCAAAGTTTCATAAAACGAAGCGGAAGTCTTATACAATTGTCTCAAAACCATCTAATACAAATATTATTGGGACACCGCCCATACAACAATATTCAAAACTTAAAATCAAAAGATCATAAGGAAATGGTGGCCAAGTCCTTGTATGCTATGAGAACTCACCAATCTTCAATCTTGCCTCTACTATGATCCTAGCCACAAGGATGAGAGTTGGGAACGCCGGACCCTATATTTTTATAAGACATGTAGGCAAGAGTATGTGTTGGTACACGAATGTACTAAATATGATAGTTTGCATAAAAATCAACATAAACTTAAGAGTTAGACAACATAAGTCATAAGCATAATCAATGCACATAATAGATCATTTCAACATAAAAGGAATACTTATGGAAGTAACCTCAACGCATACTTAGCCAAGACATGGGTAATCCTCCACTAGACTTACTCATCATAGAAGGCAACCATGAGCAATCATCCAAGCTCATCACCTATCATACCATACTTAGCTTATATTTTATAGACATGGGGAATCTCCTTTTGCCTCCTATAAAGGATCATGAGTATTCGCATCTTGCCTTACATAAATGGATCACGGGTATTCTCCTCCATGTCCAACTTATGGGGTCATGGGTACTTTCCTCCATGCCCAACATCATATGACACGGGTACTCGCATCTATGTTGTTACATAAGGATCATGGGTAATTGCCTCCATGTCCAATCATCATTATAAGAACGTGGGGAGTCGCCTCTTGTTCAACATCAAGGAATAAGGGTAGTCGCCTCTTATTCAATTCTAAGGAATATGGGGAATCACCTCATATCCTTCTCATTTAGAGGTCATGGGTGATCGCCTCTAGCATCATCCATTTCTTAGTCTTTTAGCTTAGATTCATTTTAGGTGAGAAATCCTTTCAACCTAGAATCATTCAATATGAGAAAGCCTTACACATTCATACATAAACAATTCATGTGGGAACTATCCCTTCCACAACAATTAAATCAATAATCATCAATTCATAACAAAAGCTTTATACTCAAAGCACTACATCTCATAATCATCATATATGCTTCACTCTCAAAGCAATTAATATGTATCTCATCAATCCTATAAGAATACATCTCAACCCATAAATTCTCTTTTCATGGCATAAAACCCATTTACATCAATTTCATCTTTCTAGACATGGGTTAGGCATGGGTACATGTAAATTCATCCTAAAAACATGTATTCCTATCAATTCATGCATAAACAACCATAACCCAATCATTTGGATCAACATTCATCAATACCCACAACATTAGAAGAAACCTCTAACTCAAATTAGGGAATTTCTACTTTTCAATTAGAGAATCTTATGGGCTTTATGGATGCAAGGATTCCATGGATAAAAGGTCATAATACCATACTAACAAAGCCCATAAATACTTGAGTATTGGAGACTTGACTTTGATCCTAGCTTCAACTCTTTCTTCTTCATCAAGTTCTAGAGAGAAAAATATTTGGAGAGGAAACCCCAATTTCTTTTGGTGAGTTTGAGAGAATGACTTTGAATGGGTGAGTTTTGGGGTTAAAATCACTTATATAAGGGTCCTAGGCTTGGGTAAAACGTCAAAGTATTAATTCACTTAAAACCTGAAAAGACCCAAAAACCCTTGAATTAAAACTGTCGACTCACCTTCACGATGGGCACCACGGCCTGTCAAGGACTTCACGTCCCGTAGTGGTGCCCGTGATCCTTGACCAGTGGCTTGGCTTGCCACCACTTAACCTCTTAACCAGGACCCCTCTCACGGCCCGCAGTGGCCTTCACAAGCCGTCTAGTGGCTCCTGTAGAGGGTATCATTTTTGGACAGTTTCGACTAGCTACTGCCTAGCTCATTACCACGACCCATGGTCCCCACCACGAGCTGTCTTGGTGGTCGTTAGAGGTGAGCACAGCTATGTTAGCTACTGTGAGCTACTATGGGTAGCACCACGACTCGTGGTTCCCTTCACGGGTATTGGTCCTCGTGAAGGTTGCCCAAGCTCACTTCTTTGGCTCATGATATCTCACTTAGCCCCTAGCTGAGACTACTAAATTCCAAGGTGTTACATTTTCTCCCCCTTGGGAACATTCGTCCCTGAATGGAATTCCAGACACCTCTTGAAAGAAAATACGCAATACTAGCAGCCCATCATGCATGCAATCTCATCTAAATGCACAAATTAAGGAGGAAACATCGACTCTAAGCTAAACATACTCAATGCATAACAAGGAAGGTAGGAACTAGACCTAGCAACCAATATGCATGAAATTTCAAAATTTCTCATATTCAAGAAGAAACTACCATCTCCAAGCTAAAAGCATGCTCAACATAATCTCATGGAGCCTATATGCAATTCATACTCAGAAACATAGCTAAAGCATGTTCGACAATTCATCTGATGAAGTTTATAGGCAACTCATCCTCAATGCACAGCAACATCAGGAAAATCAATCATGTAAACTCATTTCTTTCAAAACACAAGTTATTCATGAACACGTATAAAATAAGGAAATCATGGGAATATCTAAAACACATGACACCAAAATAAAGAGTAAACCCTGAGGAACTCATTACCTCAAGCTAGAGTAGGAGTAGGAGGAAAAAGATGGAGGTATCAGGACATCATATCGGCCTCGGCCTCCCAAGTAGCATCCTTAACTAAATGATTCCTCCATAACACTTTCATGGAAGCAACTTCCTTGTTTTTCAATTTCTTAAGTTGCCGGTCTAAAATCTCAACCGGAACTTCCTCATAAGAAAGATTCTCATCAACTGCCAAACCTTCTAAAGGGACTATGATGTCAGATATCTAACACACTTCTTTAACATAGAGACATGGAAAATTGGATGCACCGATGCCAAATCATTAGGCAATTCAAGCTCATAAGCAACATTACCAACACGTCTCAAAATCTTATATGGGCCTACATAACGGGGACTAAGCTTCCCTTTCTTAACAAACCTCATTATACCCTTCAGGGTTGAGATTTTCAAGTTAACCCAATCATGAACATTAAACTCAATATCTCTTCTTCTAACATCGACATATGACTTTTGTCGACTTTGGGTTGTTCTCAACCTCTCTCTAATAAGTCGGACTTTCTCCATAGCCTCATGAACTAACTCGAGTCCTATTAAGGCAACTTCAGCCACCTCAAACCAACCTATAAGAGATCTACACCTCCTACCATAAAGAGCCTCAAATGGAGCCATACCAATACTAGAGTGATATCTATTATTATAAGCAAATTCAATCAATGGCAAGTGATCATCCCAATTTCCCTTGAATTCGATGACACACACTCTCAACATATCTTCCAAAGTTTAGATAGTTCACTCTGCTTACCCATCAATTTGTGGATGAAAAGTCGTGCTAAGATTAACTTTAGTGCCAAGACCTATTTGGAAGGATTTCCAAAACTGAGAAGTAAACTGAGTACCCCAATCGAAGATAATGGACAAGAGCATGGGTACATGTAAATTCATCCTAAAACATGTATTCCTATCAATTCACATAAACAACCATAACCCAATCATTTGGATCAACATTCATCAATACCCACAACATTAGAAGAAAACCCTTACTCAAATTGGGAAATTTCTACTTTTCAATTGGGGAATCTTAGGGGATCCATGTATGCAAGGATTCCATGGATGAAATGTCATCATACCTTACTAACATAGACCACAAATGCTTGACGATTGGAGACTTGACCTTGATCCCAGCTTCAACTCTTTCTTCTTCTTCTTCAAGTTCTAGAGAGAGATATATTTGGAGAGGAAAACCCAATTTCTTTTGGTGAGTTTGAGAGAATGACTTTGAATGGGTGAGTTTTGGGGTTACAATCACTTATATAGGGTCTTAGGCTTGGGTAAAACGACATAGTATTAATTCACTTAAAATCGGAAAAGACCCAAAAACCCCTGAACTAAAACTACCGACTCACCTTCACGATGGGCACCACGGCCTGTCAAGGACTTCATGGCCCGTAGTGGTGCCCGTGGTACTTGACCAGTGGCTTGGCTTGCCACCACTTAACCTATTAATCTCAACTCTTGACCACGACCCCTCCCACATCCCGTAGTGGCCTTCACGAGCCGTCAAGTGGCTTGTGTGAAGGGTCTCATTTTTGGGCAGTTTTGACTAGCTACTGCCTAGCCAACCACGCTCATCACCATGACCCATAGTCCCCACCACGAGCCAACTTGGTGGTTGTTGGAGGTGAGCACAACTTGTTTAGCTACTGTGAGCTACCATGGGCAGCACCACGACTCGTGGCGCCCTTCACCACCCATATGGGTCCTCGTGAAGGTTGCCTAAGCTCACTTCTTTGGCTCATGATATCATATCTCACTTAGCCCCAACTTAGACTACTAGATTTCGAGGTGTTGCATAAAGTTATCAGAATAAAAATCATAGGAAGATTCTTAAAAAAAACATGTAAACAAGAGAAACACAATTCAACCACACATTCAGGAACAAACTCTAACAAATTAATATATTCTAATCGAATAAAGTCCTAACATATGTACACTAAAGATTAATATTACACTACAAATGTACAAATACAAAGCCTACAAATGTATAATAATACTCTACAACAAAATCAATAAAAGTAGTACTAAGTCGATAACACGAAACCTAACAATACCATTACTCTATAACACAACAATTAAGTATATAACCATACAAAATCCTTACACTACCAATTATAATAAGTCGATTCTAACACTTTTTACGCTAAAATAATCCCTAAACGTGTGTTTATTCCAACAAGTCACAAATACATAAAGAAAAATATTCAATCCTTTGTTCAGGTAGTCCTCCAAGATTTTTTTTTTAATGTCTAGCAGATTTCAAATTGAAAAGAAGAGAGAATCTGAAAAATGAAAAAGAAAGAAATCTTCAGTGTTTTTCTTAAGATTCGGGTCGGATTGTCCTAACTTTATTAATATTTAATTTTAATTAAAAATGTGTGACTTCATTGATGAGAAAATGGGTCAAAATGGTCTATTTACAAAGGTATATAATACTTTTGTGGGGGTAATAGGACGCCCACAAAGATAAGGTGTCTTTTGAAAAATTTGGGACAACTTTAGTGGCGACTTTATGTTTTTTCTCTAACTTTAATCCTATTTGAAAACCAAACATGGTATAAATTTAAGAGAAAAGACGTAAAGTCACCACTGAAGTTGTCCCAAATTTTCAAAACGACACCTTAATTATGCGGATGTCCTATTACCTCACAAAAGTAATAAATATTGTTGTAAAGAGACCTTTTTGACCCATTTTCTCACCAACCCAAGAATTCTAATAGGAGAGTGATGCACACCCTCTTTTAATGAATTAATTTAAATATTAATAAAATGCAGACCCAAAACTAAAATATTGGCACATCTTTGCCAGTAAAGGACGTTTTCGCTGCTTTCAATTTATGGGTTTCTTCATAACCTTTTTCAATTGATGATTTCAATTTCTTGGGAGGCGATTTGCCTCCGGATGCTAAAATCAAGCTTTCGCTTTTCGGAATCGTCCATTTTTTCCGCTATTGTTATGAAGAGTTGAGCTTCTTTAAGTTTTGGGGGTTGGGATTTTGCTATTTGTGGCATTTTTTTATAATGAAATAATGCTCCAGACTCACCCATCTCATGGAACGAAATTCTAAAAAAAAAATAGAAGCTTTTAAAAATGAGAAAAGACATATTTTTTCTTTTCTTTGACCACTAAATTTGCACTAAAAGTAAGTTTTCATGTTCGCATCGCATCACACACAACGTCAAATCATTCTCGTCATTACAAATATGATTCAAGATTTGTATTTGACATTATAAGAGTATTTTTCCTCAAAATCTAATCACAAAAGATAACTTGATTTCTCAATTTTTAAAGATATTAAATCTTGACGACTGGAAATTAACAAGAAGATAGAAAGTTAGTATCTTTTTGGGTTGATTTCATTCAAGAGAGAAGATGATTTTTTTTTTAGTTTAAGCCTTCAACCATGGATCTTTTTGAAAGAATTGGGGAAGATGAAGTATTTAAAAAAGAAGTAATTAAATAATAGAGAATGAAATGACACGTGGAGCCTTTTCATTCATTTTTGAAAAAAAAAATTCACATCCACGCGCATCATCTGCGTGAATGTAAACATAGGGAGAAAATGGGTTAAAATGGTCTCTTTACAACGATATTTAATACTTTTATAGTAATAGGATGCCTGCATAGTTAATGTGTCCTTTTGACAATTCGGGACAACTTCAGGTGTCACTCTATGTCTTTCCTCTAAAATTAATACATGAATAACCAAAGTTATTCGGGGTCGTTTGATAGCAGGTTAGAGTTATGATGATATTAATAATATAGGTATTAGTTATGAGTAAGTCTATGTATTATTTTATGCAGATATTAGTTATTCATGTATCAATTACTCCTCCTTCTATCTTGCACAAATTAATAAATAGTGAGTTTCTAAATTGTCAGTCAAACACCGTATTAATTTTCTACATGAATAACTTGGATCCTATTTAGCTACCAAACGATCTCTTTAGTTTTGGACTAATTATAAAAAATAAAAATAAAAAGGAGTTTCGGACTAATCTCATAACCATACTGCACTTTATTGATAATTTTCTTATTTATTTGGCTATTTTGGGGTTCTACTCAAAAAGAAGAAAAAAAGAAATGCTATTGCCAAGTGAGTACATCGTATCATTAAGGGCCCGTTTGGCCATGCGATATGATATCATGATATGAAATCATGATATGGTATCATGATATGGAATCATGAGATGAAATTGAAGGTTTGTTTGGACATGCGATATGAAATTTTTGTGTTGTATATTTTCTCATAAACATAAAAATCCCATAAGTTGTAAAACTATTAAAATAACCCCAATTGTTTATTCAATCTTATCAAATAAACAAAAATTATGAAATCGCATAATAAATGATTACAAAGTTATTTATTCTTCAGTTAAATAATTGTTTCATCTAACTTTAATTTAATTTAAAAAAATTGAACATAAATTGTACTTGATATGTTCATATCTCTCAACTACTCTTACAAATAACCTATAAAGTAGAAAAAAAAACATACATTAGTGAGTAAATATTAACTTAGAAGTTAAATGCACTAAGATAAAAATTAACAAACATCACTAACTTTTAACTATTTACAAGAAAAATCAATAGTTAAATATTATTGAATAACGAAATTTTAAAAAGTTACCACAAGTTTGAGTCAAAAACACTTCTAATAAAATTTAATCAAAAAAATTATAACTAGTCCACTTGACTAAATATTAATAACTAATTGATCAAATTTTCCTAAGTCCTCAATCAATTGGACTTGATATCCTTCAATCATGTGAACGAACATTTTGCAAATACTAAGATTAAGAAAGTGCGGCATCGCCAATGAAAATTGTCTTTTATCAATATTATGCTTAGTCATAAGATTAAGACGTTTTTTTTTATTATGAAAAATAAAAAAAAGTATTACTCCCTTTGTTCTCATTTATATTCACCAAATGAATTTCTACTTTATCATTTATATTTACCAAATTTAAAGTGATAATAAATTTTATATTGGTGAGAATAATAAATTTTAAAAAGTAATGATGTCATTATAAATTTTATTTATATATGAAACAAATGGTTAGTAGATATAAATGTGGGGTTGTTTTAACAAAATATAAACTCATGGATCAATTATTGTATTAAAATATCTCAAATCATGATATGAAATCACATGGTGATTCCATATCATGGTTTTTGGAGAATATGATATCACCTCTCATGATATGAAATCGTGAGATGAAATCAGCATAAAATCGCATGTCCAAACGCTGATTTCATCTCACGACATCATATCGTGATATGATATCGCATGGCCAAACGCCTGCTAAATCAATAGCGCAAAACTAGAGAATTTATTGAAGAAGGAAAGGAAAGGAACACATCCCAGAAATCGGCTTTCCTTGCCCAGGGCTGCCTTAAATGCAGTAGCAAAGGCAAGATTGTTCAAAAAGAGGAAGTGTCGTCGTCGCTTTGTTCCGTTGTTGAGAAGCGAAATCGAACGGTTTTTCGGGCCTTTCAATGTAGAACCCCTCGCGGGCGACGATCATCCTTTCCCCATCTTCTCCTACTGGTTTTTCTTCTCAGTTATAAGTGTCCAGTGGAATTTCTTCTTGTATATGATGCTTTGTTCTGCATTTACGACTCACATACAAACGTGGCTACGTGATTATGACAGGATTCAATCCTTTGCAGTTATTCTCATCTATGTTCAGGTATTTTCTGACTTGTTGTTTTTGGGTAAATAAATTGGTGATTAATTTTATGCCATCTTTCTATTTTGATTCCTCAAGATTGGTTGTGCACTGATTGGATCTCTTGGGGCATTATACAACGGCGTTTCCTTAATCAATTTGGGTATTGGGTTATTCGCATTGGTGGCTATTGAGAGTAGCAGTCAGAGTCTTGGTAGAACATACGCCGTACTTCTCTTCTGTGCAATCTTAGTGGACATTTCTTGGTTCATCCTTTTTGCATCCGAAATCTGGTAAGTTTCATTTCATACTCTTCTCATTTACTCAATTTTTCAGAATGGTAATCTAGAGATCACTGGGAAAGTTTCACTGGGAATATCAAATAGAATAATGAATCTTGAACTGAATGCAGAATTGTATGGAATTTCACTTGAATTTCTTTTGTGGTTAAACATAATTCACTAACAATTATGTGACCATCTGCTTCTGCTTGTTAAATATCTCTAGAAGTTTGATATAAACATTTTTGAAGACCAGAGAAGTGAAACCTTTAAGAATGCAAGGAATGTTTTAGGGGTCCATAGTGTCTTGATAATCATATGATCCATTATTTTGAGATTTTTTTTTTTTTTTTAAAAGAACAACATCTAATTCGACTTTTGAGAATCCATTCTTTAATAAGTTTTATTTCAATAAATTATGTAGTACCTCCTAGTTGATATATGTATTTCCTATCTCATCAAAATAATGTCATCTATCCAAACTTTATTTTGCCTTACGAATTAAGTATTTTCTGAAGATGCAAATTGTTAGAGTTGACTATTTGTGTGGACAGTTGGTCGTTGAATAAGATATTGGACAAGAATGTGCATTAGAAATGGAGTGAGTGGCATATGGTTCAGGTCAAATTGATATGTAAATTGTTATCTCTAGCTTTAATTTATAGTTCCCTTTAAACATAAATTTTTTAGGAATTTATTTGGCATTGAAACCACCATGTTTGAGTAACAAAAAAGACCGTACATTTTTATGTTCTTAGTTATAGTTGTAGATTCACTACAAAGCTTCAGTTCATGCATATGCCAACATGAAATTTAAAATTCATGAGGATCTACAATGAAAAAGTATGATACTAACTAATGTGGAGGAATGGTGAAGTTTTTAAGAGTTCCCACAAGTAAATGCATTGGTGTTTAAGTGAAAGATTGGAGCTATGTAAGAGACAAATAATTGATACCGAAATTAACGATGGACAGAGATGTAAGGCTCTACAGAGATGCTCCAACTGTTACTTGTTCTTTCATTTCTCACACCAGGGTTGAACTTGTGCTTTGGTACCGAAATTAATGGTGGACAATTTTAATTTGGACTGACCTGAAATTTTTGTCTGAAAAAAAGAATATGAAACAGAGCTTTGGTTTAAAGACTATTCAATTCAAGCGCCAAAGAATGATTTAACGGACAAGGAACTGATAGTGGGTGTCGACTAGTGAAAAGAAATGGAAAAGAGTTATAGAGTTCCGAGATTTGTCTAGCTCCCTGAGGATTTATATTGAAGATTATAATTGCCTTACACCATTCAAGGTGGAACATTATTTCAGTAAATTTCTCTCTTGATCGAATGAACTGTAGCTTAGAATGGTTATTCACTATTCAAAAAGGCGATATCTTCTGATCCTAGATAAGAATTTTATCATAAAGAGTGCTTTTGTGCTCAATTTAAAAAAGTCAGTTCCAATTTCAAAAAGAGTGTTTGTGAATACAAAAGGATTACAAAGCACAAACGTTGAATCCCGTGGCTTGGTATTCCTTTTTATGCCAGTAATCTAGAAATTTTATAGATATATTAAAAATTAGACACCAGGAAGGTGATTGGAATGTACAAGGTTGGGCAGTCCCCTATGCAAAACTAATAATGAAGGGGAAACCTCTATACAAAAGATCCTATTCCTGAAGGAGTTAATGAAATCTAATCATTTTCTGTATTTCGTAAACATCCTGGAGTTTACACCAAAAAGTTAGCATTCACAGACACCTATATTTCATTTCATGTACAGTGTTTGCTTTGCCCTCAAAGCACCTAGACTTCTTGTCTCTCCACAGTACCCAAAACACACCAACCGGATATTTCTCCAGATATCTTTTATCTGGTTGTTTCTTCCTTCAATACCCAAATGTAGTAGTAAATCCTTCATTGAGCTTGGCATGACCCATTTTAAACCAAAGAAATTAAGGAACAAATCCCAAAGCTGTCTGGCAACTCAGTAGTGAAAGAATGAGTGGATTCCATTCTCTTCCTGTTTCTTGCAGAGGTAACATCAGTTACATAAAGGCAAAACCCAAAGAGGGATCTACTAACTTGAGCTTCTCAGGGCCAAATAGTCGATTGACAAAGTGGTCAAACATAGTTCTGTGGTGGCACATAGTTCTAGAACTTGGGCTATCTAGAACCCTCATTCGCTTGGTGCTAAATACTACTCCCAAAATATACTATCCATATAACTCGTAAAAATATCTGTTAAGCTTATCTAGAAGCTTATCATGAGTCTTGCTCAAAATCTCTTTCTAAAACATATCTCGCTATGACACTATGCTCAAATCTTGTTTTCTAAAATCATATACTGAAATCTCTTCTAAAACATATATTTCAAATCATGTTCACAACCTAAATCATGAGAAAATTTCTAGAACATGCATATCTTGTAATTTCTCAAAATAGCTTTCATAATAACATAAAGACTCTAAAATCATGTTTTGAAATACAAGGTTCATGAATCATAAACAATAACATGCCAAGAACTAACAAGGATGACAATGGAAAACCTTTTTAAGTATATAAAAGAAGTGCATTTGTCAATAATCCATTATCATGAATAAAAAGTTCAAGAAATCACGCAGTTCTGGTCATGAATATGATGAATTTGAATGTGGATTTGACAACCCTAACTATGGAATCAAGTTCATAAAAACATAGGAGTTTTGGACATGAGGATGAAAAAAATTCCTCATTGAAGTCCTACATGTAATTCAGGTCATAAATATAATGAATTTGAATGTGGGCTTGATAACCCTAATTATGGAATCAAGTTCATAAAAGCTTATGAGTTTTGGACATGAGGATGAAACAAATTCCTCATTGTAGTCCTAATACCTTAGTGACGAAGCTTGATGGAGAATCTTGGAAGATGGACCCTAGCCTTGGTGTTTCTTGAAGTTGTTGAGCGTAGAGATTTAAGAGTGAATAAGAGAGTTTAATAATGAAAAAAAACTAAAAGTCCACACGTTTAAGGCTATTTAGATAATTCCCCAAAGGTTTTAAGATGAAAACACCCTAATAAAGAAAAACAAAAATCGATGAATTTTGGCCCAGCTCTGAGTTGGCTCTGTGTCATGGAGCTGGAAGATGAAATTTTGTTCAAGTGGATAGTGAGGTCCACTTCCCATTCGTGACACGGACTTGGTCGCGAAGTTGGGCTCGATCCATTAGCTAGGTTGGAGAGTCTCTGGTAAATCATGCATAACTTTTTACTTCGAACTTCGATTGACGAATGGTGGGGGGCGTTGGAAAGAAGACTCACAATCCTTTAATTTGATAGATCATGGGTCACCTAACTCTTCATAACCTTAGAGATATGGTTGTTTGAAGTTGACCCTTATCTAAATTCATGCTCTAATTTAGCTAATAGAAATGCTTTGAACTTGGCTTAGTGTTTGAGGTACCTTACGACCCTAAACCACATCCGATACACTTACTACACTTAGTAAAGGACCTTAACATATATGTACAACTTAGAAATCATAGGGTTCGAGTCTATACGCATATGGACGATGGTTTGAACCTTTGCTTAGAAGTTGCGGGTATTACACGAGCTTTTTTTAAATCTAGACGGTCTACTATGCTTTGTAAAGGAGGTTTCTGGTGATGCCTCCTCTTTTACGTTTTAAGGACCAATGTGATCTCCAAATTCATTTCTTTCTTATTTATTATATAACACTATCAAATGCTATTGAAGTAGTATGAGCTCTTGTTTCCCCACATTATTACTTTTCAAGTAATAGGCTAATAAATTGGTGTGCGAGCTAATTATCAATGAACTAATTAACTTTTAGCTTTAGTTCTTTTTACTCCTTTGACCACAAGTAATTCTCAATCCTAAAAATTTGGTTTAGCTCAACTTATTTGTTTACTGTAAGCTGTTCTATTGGTCACTTCATGGATATTTTTAGTTTGACTTAGTAGCATCACCGGCTGCTGCATCACTGTCTAAGATTGCAGGTAGAGCCAGCCTTCACTCATGCATTGTGTTCTCAAACATCCTTGTACAGTAAATTTACCACAGCTCTTGAAATGTTAGAAAAAGTAAAATCTTTCTTCCTGAACTTCAGTTATTCATGCAGGAATATTTCTTCTGGGAATTATGGAACCTTTGTTATCTTCTCGGTGAAACTCACTCTCTCCATGCAAATTATTGGATTTTGTGTGAGATTATCATCTTCACTATTGTGGATTCAAATGTATAAGCTCGGTGTTTCGTATATAGACTGTTCAGTTCCCCGAGAGGCAGATAGTGATATGAGAAACAGTTTTCTCAATCCTGCAACTCCTCTAACTAGACAGCCATCCAATTCTGATGATGCTCTAGGTGGTTCTGTATACGATCCTGCATATTATTCCTCCTTGTTTGAAGATGGTAAAGACGAAACGTATTTTTGCAGGGTATGCAGCTCCACTTTAGCACTTTCCTTCCTCTTTTTCTGTTATCCTTTTATATATAATTGAATTTGTCATGTTTTAGTTCCTTTGGATTGTTTGAGCAAGTGATGTGGACATTGAATATGATCTGTTTTAGAAGTATTTGAACACTCCATGGCATTTCCTTCAACTCATTTGGCTGAAAAAATTTAAAAAGTGTATTGAACATAATGGATGTGGAATCTTATTAAAAGCATGATATAATTGGGATGCTGACATGGGGTGAGTAGACGGGAGGAATCACTGACCTAGATATGCTTGACTAAAGGAAAATAAAGATGAAGTGAAGAAAAATGTTTGCTCATATGCATAATGAGTTCATAGCTAAAGATATATGTTTTGATTTTTTTTTTTTTTTTTTTTTTTTTGTGTTCGTAGAAAGGAGAGATGGTTGGCATCTCCCCCGACAGGGACGGGAACAGCCTTCGGGCTTTACCTGTTATCAGATATATGTTTTGATTTTTATCCTCTTACCTTTTTCATCAAAAAATATATGGTTTTGTTTTGGGGCTATTTAATAATGGGTACATAATGCTAATAATAATCTTCATTTCCTGAATCGTCATTGAATATTTTAGTTTGATTTGACATAATTAGCTCGATGACGATAATTGCATGTATGGCTTTTATATAGAATGGAGGAAGAGGTCAACTTTACTTTTTGTTTTTCTCGAAGTATTACTATAACATACTGCGCAAATATTTGGAATTGAATGTTGCTAAATGATTGGATAATTGTTGTTATCAAACTTATAAAGGTTATTTGAATATAAGTTAAATGTGTTCGATGAGCAAAACTTTTCAACCTCGGAAAATGGGTATAATTTTGGGGCATTATACAAAAATAACAACATTTTATTAAAAGAAATCATTCTAAATGTTTGCAAGAGGAGGTTATGAATTGCCGAACTGGGATATACACTTCATTGTCAAACATTTAGGACCTATCTTGGCATGCCTTTGGGAGCTAAGAGTAAATCCTTGAGCATTTGGAACTCTGTGGTTGAAATATGTTAAAATAAGTTGGTATTGGAGAAGTGAATACTTATCCTTGGGTTGTAGAGTCACATTGATCAATAGTGTTCTTGAGGCCATGCCAACCTATATGATGCCCCTCTTTCCTATGCCTAGGAAAATCATTAAAAAGCTAGATCCTATGAGAAGAAATTTTCTATGGCAAGGTAATGGAGAAAGGGAAAAGAAATTTCATTTGGTTAAGTGGGATGCTATTATAACCAAACAAAAAACAAGGAGGTTTGACAATTAAGAATTTGAAAGCCCACAAGAAGAGCCCTCTATTAAAGTGGCTTTGGAGACTAGCAACAGATGATCAGGAAGGATATCAAGTGCTTGATCAGAATATCTATGCCAATATAATTCATGACACCAATCTTAATTCAAACTCTTCAAATTTTAGAGATATCTGGATATTGATATTTAGTTCTCCAATTCTTTTCTTAAATAGAACTTCATATGTTGCTTCCATTCTTGTCAATTGTTTGAGAAGAGTTTCATATATTGCTTTTATTCCCAAGAAAACAGGGTCTCTGAACTCAAGAGATTTCAGATCTATAAATTATAAAATCATTGCTAAGCTCCTAGAAGAGAGGCTGAAGAGGGAGGTGAGCGAGTTGCTAAACAAGCATCTATTATTCTTCATTGAACGGAGACAAATCATGGATACTGCACTTAATAGCCAATGACATTTTGGACTCTAGGCTCAAAGGTGAAGATCCAGGTACTAAGCATTAAGTAGATGTTGAGAAGACTTATGACCACTTCAACTAGGAGTTCCTTTTCAATATTCTTAAACAAATGGGTTTTATTGAGAGGTGGTTGAAGTAGGTTGTATTTTGCATCAAGACTGTTAGGTTCTCGAGCCATGAGAATGGAGAATCCTTAGTAAAGAACGCTTCCCCCAAAATAGCCCTACGTGACACAAATCTGTTTTAATAGTGTCAAGAAGGTATTAGCCACCAACAACCTTATTTTCCGTAAACATACCATTGGGCAATGGTTCCTCTCCTTCCAATGGAACCACAAACAAAAAATCAGTCCCACCAGCTCGACTAAGAGTTCTGAATCAAAAAAGTAAATTGCACCTTACTTATGATGAAGGAAGCAAGTTGCTAAACAAGCATCTAATTCCTTCATTAAAGGGAGACAAATCATGTATACTGCACTAATAGCCAATGAAATTTTGGATTCTAGGCTCAAAGGTGAAGTTCGAGGTACTAGGCATAAAGTAGATGTTGAGAAGGCTTATGACCATGTCAACTAGGAGTCCTTTGCAATATTCTTAATCAAATGGGTTTTGGTGAGAGGTGGTTGAAGAAGATTGTATTTTGCATCCAGATTGTTAGGTTCTTGAGCCATGAGAATGGAGAATCCTTGGTAAAGGGCCCTTCCCCCAAATGGCCCCTATGTGATACGAATCCGTTTTGATAGTCTCGAGAAGGTATATGCCCCGGTGACCATACTTTCGTAAAGTACCATTGGGTGGTCGCTCCTCTCTTTCCTATGGAACCTGAATAAAAAAAATCTATCTCTCCAGCTTAACTAAGAGTTCTGAATAAAAAAAGTAAATAAATTACTTGCCCCGGTGACCATACTTTCGTAAAGTACCATTGGGTGGTGGCTCCTCTCTTTCCTATGAAACCTGAATAAAAAAAATCTATCTCTCCAGCTTGACTAAGAGTTCTGAATCAAAAAGGTAAATAAATTGCACTTTACTTAAGACGAAGGAAGCAAGTGCCGAACCCCCCGCCCCACCTACTTTCTTAAGGGTTCAAAGTACTAGTCATTAAGACTACTATGAATTGAAAGTAAGGAAGCCTTTTCTTGACTTAGTAAGGTCTCATACAAGGAGATCCTCTTTCACCTTTCCTCTCCATGCTAACCATGGAGGGTTTCAACAATATGATGAGAGTGGCTAGTGCTGAAAGGGTTCAAGTTAGGCAACAATTGAGGACAGGAGATGCACATGCCATCTGCTTTATTCAGATTGTACTGTTATTTCTATGAAGCTAAGGCAGAACAACTTAGCTTTATGAGAATGAAAACTAAGTCCTTTTCTTGACTTAGTAAGGTCTCATACAGGGAAATCCTCTTTCACCTTTCCTCTCCATGCTAACCATGGAGGGTTTCAAGTGGCTAAAAGGGTTCAAGTTAGGCAATAATTAAGGACAGGAGATGAATATATTCCATCTGCTTTATGCAGATGCTACTGTTATTTTCTATGAAGCTAATGCAAAACAACTTATCTTTATGAGAATGATTTTGGTGATCTTTGAGGGTACTTCTTCTCTGTGTGTAAATTGGAGGAAGAACAGTATATTTCCTATCAAAGTAGTATCACATATGCAGAGTCTGGCTATCATATTGGGATGTAGAATAGACCAATTCCCGGTAGTGTATCTAGGCATGCCTTTAGGCAACCAACAGAAAGAGTTGGAAATTTGTGATTTGAATAGTAGAAAAAACGGAAAAGAAGCTATTAAAGTGGAAAACTCAATACCTTTCTCTAGGAGGAAGAATTATTCTGATAAATTCAATTTTCGATCCACTACCAATTTATGTAATGTCATTATTCCCCATTCCCTCCAAGGTGGAGAAGAGGTTGGATAAGTTGAGGAGAAATTTTGTGGATGGAAAATAAAGAGGGCAAAGGAATACATTTGGCTAACTGGCACACTACTTAGTTGAGCAGGCATTCTGGTGGTCTTGGAATCAGGAATTTGAAGGTGCAAAACGATTGCTTGCTGATGAAGTGGCTCTGCAGATTTTCCAGGGAGGATCATGCATTGTGGAAGGAAGTGATTTATCGCAAATATGGGCAGAATTACCAATGGTGTACTAACACAGTATCTAGCATTTATGGTATTGCAGTGTTGAGAACAATTGGGAATATTTGGTCCAACCTTGCTAGGAGCTTACATTATGAAGTGGGGAATGACACCAAGATCCTTCTATGGAAAGAGAACTGGATTGGACATGAGACCTTAATGAACTCATATCCTGATCTAATCACTTTTTAAAACAATCCTGATGCAACAATAGTTGACATATGATCTCCGCAAGGATGAAACATCTCCTTTAGAAGACAAATGAATGATTGGAAAGTGGAGAGAGTGGTTGAGATGCTGCAAGAATTAAGTGGATTTAATGGCATCACTTCAGAGCCTGATACAATAAGGTGGAAGCATGACAATGAAGACAGAGTTTCAGTGAATAGCTGTACAGGAAGAAAGAGATAAAGCAATCAAGTTGTAAGACAAGCCCATGGAAAGTGGAAACAGGTCTAGAAAAACATGGCTACAACCAAGGGTGAAGTGTTTTACTCGATTGATAGTTAGAAAAGCATGTCTTACCCAGGAAAAATTACAAAGGAGAGATTTCCACATAGCATCTAGGTGCATCCTGTGCAATGTGGCTGAGGAAACTAACAACCATTTGTTCCTACATTGCAAAGTTACTTCACAGATTTGGGCATTATTTCATAGCCTCACAGAAACTAAGTGGATACTGCTAGAACATACAACAAACAGATCTTAGCTGCTGGATCAGGAGAGTAGGAAGCAAAAGTCAAAAGCAGTGGTGGAAAATAATTCCACCTAGTATATGGTGGACAAACTGGAGAGAGAGAAACAATATATGTTTTGAAGATAGTTTCAGTTCCATTCAAAAGATTAAATGGAACTGTATCATAATCTTTCATTTTTGGTGTAAAGAAGAAAGCGTAGAGTAAGTTGAACAGTTAGTAGATCTTTTAGGATCCTTGTAAGTGCCTTAGTTATTGTTTTGGTTCACAATATTTTGGAGGTCTCCAACATGACCTTGATGTTGAGGAATACATTACTACTAATTTCAAAAACATAATGCCAATTATTTCTTAAAAATGGAGAGCTGAAAAGTGAACATCTTCAACATTTGTAGATGTTTTAAACTCTTGGAGAGTTTGAATTAAGATTTAAATGTTTCAGTATTGAGATCAACACAGAATTATTGTCTAACAACATAATTATTGTCAGGTTCAACAAGCATGTTTAGATGTAATTGTATTGATGGAATTTGGTACTCAAATCTTGTATCCATGTTTGTTTAAGTCTTCATAATTTTTGTTGTGCAATATTGAAATTATAGTATAAGAGTAATAAAATTTTCAAGTTGAAATCTTGGCTCAAATTAAATTTGATTGAGGTTTATTGGATAAGTAAGAGTTGATGGAAAGTGACACGTGAATAGAGTGGACGCGGATATGGAAGATTGCTGTACTGCCAGATATTTAATGTTTTATGTAGCTGATGTTGCTAATAAGATAGATCTCAAAGTTCATATTTTTTCCACTAAAAAAAAAAACCTTAAAAGAAGAAATAAAAGGTTGCTTTGAAAAATATTTTTATTATTGAGGCGCTATTAAATGTCTTTCTTAAAAGTCGTGCAAAAACCTTAAAAGACAATATTAAATTAGTAGTTCAAAAGTTAATTTGATGTGGAAACACCTTGACTTAAACTTGAATTATTAAATGATAGATATATTATAAGACATCCTAAAATAGAAAGCGTGTTACGTAAGTTTGGAGAAAGAGGAGTATTTCTGAAGCTTGTAAAAGCAGAATAATACATCTCTGTAAATGTGGCAGGTGTTTGTTAAAAAATGCATCCCTACTGTGGTATTTACTCTGAGATTGAGTGCATAATTTCCTGTATTTTGAGGTTTAGCTGAGTCATGATTAACTATATGATACTTTTTATGTTATATTTGATGGTCATTATATTCTCTTCCTGTTGTTTTTAGGGTAGTCAAAATAATGGCTTTGTGATTGGATCACCTTCTATGGCGAAAACAATTCAATTTAAGCCATCAATGAGCAGATCTATCCGCATCACCGACGTGAGTTGTCCTTAATATGTTTGACATTCTCATGTTAGCTCCTCATAATGCGTAGTTTTATACTTTATATGCTCTAAATGTTGTTAAAGATTGCAATGCCCTCCTCTGTATTAGTTGCTACAGTTAACAATTGCTCAACGACACTTTTGAATCATGAAGAGCACTTTGAGTCTCTGGGACCTTACCGTGATGGTAAAGTTTAGTCCCATATATAGATGTCTCCCCTTGAATTTTTTATCATTGGAATCTGATAATTGTATCTTGGAAGTTCTTCCTGGGTCTCATAATCAGACTAATTTTTTTAGCGCCAATTGTGAACAACTTTAAAGTGTTAGTACTAAGCAAGAGACAGTCCTTTTGTGATTTCAGTCCTGTATCTGTAATAGATGAGCAAGGTCTGAATAATCAGGAATCATGTCTGCTATCTCACTACAGAGTATACTCTTCCTCATCTTTCATTATTCATCTTTTATGTCCGTCCTGGGACATAGATATTCTAGATACCCCCTTCTATTATGAATCGCCAAAGTCTTCCTACTTCTCCATTGTTACAATCAGATCCGAAAAATAGCCGGCAAGAGAGATGGAAAGAGTGGATCGATCTCCTGCTTCCCGAATGCCTTGACATACTAAAGACTGGAATGAACCATGAAATTGATAAGGGCTCAAAGAACCGTGCAATAAGGTCACCCATAACACGGCTCTCCCACTTGAGTTATCTTAGCCCCAGGCCATGCTATTCAATAATATTGGAAAAATGGCAGTGTAAGGTAACAACTAGTATGGAAAGCTGGTCGCCTTTGGAAGCCTTCGCCGGTAACCAAAGTGTATCGTTCCCGCAACCACTTTGGTACTTTGTTTATAGCTTTTTTAAGTTATGCAATAGAAGGGGGGGCTTGCGCTTGAATTGAAGTAGCCCCTTTATGGAAGGACCTATGTAGAAGCTCATTCCGGAAAAAGGAAATCTCTGACACAGATTTAGGCTTCTCCGATTGAGAAAACCCCGACAATTACTTTTATAGTAGTTGCGAGCCTAAGATCAAAGGCAGTTCCAAAAAGGAGGACAGGACCCTACCCTATTCTCGAACCCTTTGCCGAGCTCTACCCTGCCCGCATTTCCTTGTGTTTTGAAGAGGAAAAAAAAATCTCTCTACCTGCTGCCAACAGTCTTTCTTCGGAGCAACCCGACTGTGCCTTACATGTGCTCTACAGGCTGCACGTAATCTTTCTTCCCAACGAGCCCTTTTTTTATTTGGAAGACGGGCATTGTGTTCGGTTCGAAAGGCATGGTTTTCAGTATGTCTCCAGATAGGGCCCCCACTAGTCCGGCTAGCTAGTGAGCGGTTCTTTCGGGCGGGAAGCAGGCCGGACCCTACGGGTGGGCATCTCCCGCAACGCAAGCACCATTGTTCGACACCACCCGAGAAGCAAAAGATTCGTTAGTCCAGGCTGAAAATACATGCATAGATAGTGGTTTAATGCCAAGATTGTCACTATCATCAATATCGTCACTATCATCAATATCGATCTCATCAAGAAGAAAACCTTTAGACTTGTTATCCAGGAACTTGTTCAGAAATACCGTAATGAAAGGAACATAGGAGTTTGTCGCTAGGTATTTGACCAAATAGGATCGTCCAGTTCCTATAGAACCTATCACTAAAATACCCCTAGAGGGGGATAAGGCTAAGCGGAGTGAAAAGGGTTTTCCAGGAGATGGAAAATGAAAACTATTTTCCCCACACGAAGTTTGTGAATAAGTGATTGTCTGATAATGAGCAAGGAATATTCTTCTTTTTGACCATAAAATCCGAACTAAATAATTTCGGCCTCGCCTGATCATTGGTTACGGAGCGGTTAGAAGTACCTTGACTTACTTTCTTTCTCTTGTTTTTTTGTTTTATTTGACTTGATAGTAGACTTAGAGTTTCTAGGGCATGTTGATGCTTGCTTCCTTGATATTTCTCTTTCCTTTTGCTGCCTTTTTTATTTTATTTTTATATCTAACCTCATTAATTATTTTTATCTACCAGTTAAAAGTAACCACCCAATCCCAGCAGTTTTCACCTTTGGTTCTGTCCCCCATGCCAACCTCGTTCCACTCTCCTTGCCGATTTTATTTCAAGTACACAACTACATTAGGATTGGTTCTGTATCCTCGCAGTCCATGTTTCTCCATCTAAATCTGTCAGTCCAACATTATAATTAGTTTCTCTAGTACTGAAATCGCATAAAAATCTTTTACAATATTAAAAAAACTTCTAGTAAATATTGGACCTAATGGGTAGATCCACAATGCGGTATGAGGAACCCAATAGCATTTGTCTAGACCTTGCATATGTGTTAAGAATTCTACTACATATTCGTAAAAAGTTTTTGGCCAAAATCTTTCTTAAAGTATACTCTAAATTTAGACTATATCCTTAAAATATCATTTTTAGCAGAAAAAACCCTTCTTTTTTTTGATGAAGTGAGATTTCATCAAGGCATCCAGTAGATGCAATGATACAAAAGGGGGGATCTGTCAGCTCAGTAAGAACAGAAAAAACCTATCGAGCTAAGGAGCTGACAAAATCCAGGTAGTGATCTAAGTTATTTACAGGGGAAAAGTTGGCCCAACTAAAAAGGTTAACCAAACAACTAGCCTTAAGCTTACAATTTGGAGTTAAAACTCCATCGAAATATCTCCTGTTTCTTTCATTCCAAATAACCCAAAAAATACAATCTGGGGTCATGATCCAGATTTTCCTGATGGATTTTCTAACTTCCATAGAGCTCCAACTAGTGTAGGCATCTCTGATATTGAAGGGCATGGACCAACTTATACCAAAAAGCGCTAGGAACATGTGCCAAAAGTGTGTTGCAAAAAGGGCAGTGAAGCATAAGGTGGTTGATGCTTTCTGAAGTTGACTGACACATGTAACACCTATTGACCAGTTGAAATTTTGAGTGAGGCATGCTTCTTGTAAGGCTGTCCAAGTAAAACACGAGACTTTAGGGGGGATTTTTAGTCTTCCAGACTAACTTCCAGGGCCATAGATCAATCATCATCTTATTGGAGCTCTATTTTTGATATCCTGCCTTGACTTTGTATATAAACCTTTCTTGTTGAAGTTCCATTTTAACTTATCACTGCTCTGAATGTTAATGTTGCTGTTCTCTAAGCTTTTGAGCAGATTCAATAACTCTTCAAATTCCCAATCTTGCAAATTTCTTCTTAGGTTCAGGTTCCAAGAATTGCCATCCCTATACTGAGCAATACAATAATTAGGATGTCTGGCAATGTTAAATATATTTGGGAAGGCTTCTTTCAAAGTGTAGTCTCCTGTCCATTTGTCTAACCAGAATCTGATATGGTTCCCATTCCCTGCCTCAAAGTGAGTTTGTTTGAGAAAAGCATCCCACAAGGTATTAATGGCCTTCCGTAATCCAGTTCTGTAGGGAAGTGTGAATTGTTTTGTACACCATTGGGTGTTGCTGCCATGCTTAGCCACAATTACCTTTTTCCAGAGACCAGCATCCTCCTCCTGAGTGAACCTCGAATGCCACTTCATAAGCATAAACTTGCTATGAATAGCAAGATCTTTGATACCAAGGCGACCAAGATGTTTGGAAAGAGTGTCTTTTTGCCACATCACAAGGTGTAACTTGTGAGATTCACTGTTTCCTTCGCACAAAAAGTCTCCTGATGTTGTTTAGACGCTTCAAGACTTTGTCGGGGATTTGAAAGAGATACATAAAATATGTTGGGATGCTATCCAAGACACTGCTTATTAGAGTCAATCTTCCTCCTAGAGAAAGATACTGCTTTTGCCATGTAGCCAGTCTTTTCTCAAATTTCTCAATAACCCCATTCCATATTTCAGTTGCTTTGTGTTTTACCTCCAAAGGTAGTCCCAAATAAGTTGTTGGGAAATTGCCAATAGTGTACCCCATAATATCGGCCAGCTCTACCAAATTTGGCACCACATTAACAGGATAAATAACACTCTTCAACATGTTAATATGAAGGCCCGATGATGCTTCAAAAATCATGATGGTGAGGTTAAGGTAAAGAGCTTGTGATATTTTCAGCACCACAAAAAATGAGTGTCATCTGCAAATAATAGGTTTGAGAAGGACACCTGAGTCTCACTGTTGGTTCCAACCTTGAAACCCTCCAACCATTGTCTCTGTTTGGCTTTCTCGAGCATGCAACTGAGACCCTCCATAGCAAGGATGAAGAGAAATGGAGAGAGAAGATCCCCTTGTCTGATCCCTCTTGTGGGAGAAAAGAATCCCACAGGACCACTATTAAGAAGGATGGAATATTTCACAGTAGGCATGCTGTATCTTATCCATCTGATCCATTTTTCCCCGAACCCCATCTTTCTGAGAATTGAGATTAGGAATGCCCAATTTATTTTGTCAAAAAGCTTTTTCTACATCAAGCTTAAAAAGGAGGCCCGCTGCTAGTCCAAAATTTCATTAGCAATGAGTGTAGCATATGTGATTTGCCTGCCTTTAATAAAAGCATTTTGATATTTTGACACCAGCTTTCCAATCACCTTTTTAAGTCTTTCAGCCAGCACCTTAGGTGTGAGTTTATAGAAGCTACCTATTAGACTAATGGGTCTGTAGTTGGTTAGCGCCATAGCTCGTTTTCTTTTTAGTATAAGGGCAATGAAAGCTGCATTAAAAGACTTCACCATATGACAATTGTGATGGAAGTGATTGAGAGCTCCAAGTACGTTATTCTTAATTGTATCCCAATTCTTATGATAAAAGGCCACGGTAAAGCCATCCGGTCCAGGGTCTTTATCGGGGGCACAAGATGTGACTGCACTTAGCACTTCTTCCTCACCAAAGTTGCTTCCAAACCATCTTTTTCTTCAGTTGTTAGGCGTCCCATCCCTTCAAAGGACGTTGTAGGTCTCTAGTTTTCTTCCTCTGTATAGAGGCTCTGATAGAAGCTGAGTATTTCTTCCTTTATGAGCTCTTTATCTTCTATTATCTCTTCCTCCACTAGTAGTTTGTCTATTCTGTTGTATCTTCTGTTGGCATTTGCAACCCTTTGGAAGAATTTAGTATTCCTATCACCCTCTTTCAACCACAAACATCTGGACTTTTGTCTCCACGAGGCCTCCTCTGCTTTGGCCGACCTCTGAATTTCCAGTTTGAGATTCAAAATCTGATATGTTTTTTCTTGAGTCTTTATTCTGCCTTCGGTTGCCTGCTTCAAGTATTAGAAGTTCATCCAACACTTTGCTTGCCCTGACTTCCACTTTGCCATATTCCTCTTTATTCCATTTGTTGATATCCGTTTTCAAGTGTTTCAGTTTTTGAGCTAGTATGTAATCTGGGGAACCATTAACATTATAGCTCTGCCGCCATTCTTTGACTTTGTCAATGAAACCATCATCTTGCAACCACATATTCTAAAATTGAAGTATGACGGGTTAACATACCAGTCACCACTCTCCAATACTATGGGTCTATGATCAGAAGTTACTTTTGGGATGGCAAGTTGATTCACCGAAGTTGTCACTTCATTGGGTAGAAATCAGAAATCTATCTATTCTGGAGGCTTGAGTTGAATGCTCACCCCTGTACCAAGTGTGGTGAGCACCCTGAAGAGGTAAACCTTTCATGTTCGAATCTACAGACATTTAAGTCTCCTCCAACTACCCAGTGATCAATCCATAACCCTCTAATATCAGCTAATTCATCCCAAAAATATGTTCTTTCCCAATTTGAATGTGGCCCATATACACCAGTAAAGCACCATCTGAGATCTCCCTGTAACCCTTCAAACATTGCAGTGATGGAGTATGTGCCTCTCAAAAAATCTATACGATTCCATTGCCTCTTTTCCCAGAATATTATGATACCCCCGCTACTTCCATATGATTTTAATTCCATCCAGTTGACCTATCTAGATCCCCAAATCTGTGTTGCTATAACCGTAGACCATCCTTCAATTTTTGTTTCTTGTAGACATAAAACATCTGGCTTCCACTTCTTGACCAACGATATAATGGTCTTTTTTTTTTAATTGTCATTAAGCCCCCACACATCTAACTTATTATTTTCACTTTCATTCGGACAGTGCTTTGAGTTTCCTACCCTTCATGATTCTTTCTCCCTCATTATGGACCCCTTTGTCATAGTTGACTGAGGAAATCAAAATTTTCACCTCACCATCCCCCTTTTTCTTGGAATTTTTTGCATCTTTCTTTTTTTCCCTTTGTTGCTGAAGTTGTAATTTTCTCTTCTGCCCCATATGTAAAATCATCTCCAGGATCTCATGCTCAAACCCATTTACATTCACCCCAAAGGCCTTGCATGCTTTAGCCATAACAATCTTTGTCCACTGTGTCATCTTAATTTCAACAGGGTTATCCAGCAACTGCTGATATTGAGAGCTTTCTTCATGTCAGAGGAGAGAGAGAAAATCCCTATTCGAGGAAATAGAGTAATCAGAATCTGAGGCAGTTACTTTGTTTTATTCTGGTAATAAAGAGGGATTTATGGGGAGGGATATGTTCTGAAAGTTCTCTGCTTCATCGTCAGCTTCTCTGTATGTTTCCCCTGCTACTCCATGCTCTGCGTGTGATTCAGAATTCAATTCTGAGAACTGGTTAGGCTTCAGGGTGTCTTTAATTGGAGGCATTCTAGCATTATTGACTGGCCCAATAACTCTCCAAATCTTGTGTTGTTTGGCTGGCCCTCTGCTCCCCTCTTCTTTAGGTCCGATCTGCATATATTAAAGGTCCCTTCTCCTTATTTTCGTCCTGATCCACCATTTTAAAAAAGTTTGGCTTCTGTTGACCCACGTGGTTGTTCACGTGTTGCTTTCTAGGGTTGGGGGAAGCAGGTGCAGCTATAGGTATAGCTACAGGAGTCCTAGAAGTGGAGCATTCCGTGGACGGCTGGGTAAAGACCCCTCTTGCTTGACTTTACCCGCGACGACATCGGAATCGGAGATAATGGAGATTTCAAATTTCCACTCCTTAACTGCTAAATCCACCTTCCTTGGAAATTCCATGTCGGAGTGAACACAGATGCGAGCCCAATAAAGTTGATTCCTGTTCTGTGTGTCTTCATCAATGTCTACATATCCCCCGCACTGATTTCCTATTTTCCTGAAATTTTCAGTTGTCCAAGCATGCAAGGGGTTCCCAAACACCTTCACCCATCTCTGACCCGCATCTCTGTGTGTTACTTCAGATTCAGCAGCCGCTAACCACCAATTGAGAGTTAGCCTCCTTCCGTTCCAAAACCAATCACCATTTTTGACTCGTATAGCTTCCTGCTTGGGGTGTAGCTTGAAGAGAAATTTGTTGTGATTTATGGGAGTGACTCTACGCCCTGCACTGATTTGCCATCTGTTGTTTTTGAATTATCTCCTGATTAGGGCAGATATTAAAAGAGTCGTTGAACGTCCCAATTAGACACTTCGCAAGGAAATTTTCCTTTTCTATTGACTGGGACTGTGAAGATTTCTCAGAGTTGGTTGGCCAATTAGTAATTTTTGCTGCTTGAAAATATGATTTTGCCTTTGAATCTGCAAGCTGAAATCGTGGATTTACAGCCTTCCCCAGAATATTTTTGATCTTCCCTGCAATATCTTCCCACCCCCAGTTGTAGTCATTCTCCGGGATAATCACTGATGTTCTTTTCTCCCCAAGCAAATTTTCTATTCTTACGTACCAGCCATAGATGTTGAAATTTTCGATTACAGTCGCATTGGATCTTTCTCGCCCACCTTCTGCATCGATTTCCCCTTCCCTGCGAAGCTTCAAGGAGAGCTTCACACCCAACGCTGATTTGCTTCATCGATTCTAATACTGCCAGTAGCCTCCTCCCACGTTCAATCAGAGTGAACCATCGATCACAATCTTCACTAATGCTTAATAACTCAAAAGATTTGTCACCTGCAATAAAAAGAATCTGTCCCATATCTAGAAAAGAGAGAAGTCATCGGAGAAAGTTGACGGCAAACTTTAGGAGAGAGAAGATTGAGTGGATAAGTTTTGGCACATTTCCCATGTAAGAGCACATTTTGAAACCTGTAATTTTTAAATATCCTTCAAGTATTTAAAAGTAAACAACTTTCATCCTTCTGTTAAAATTTGTCAAAAAATTAATAGAACCCACAAAAATCAAGTCACCCCATTGTCTTTATTATTTTGAGATATGCCAAAAATGTTATCGTGAATATTTGTCTTATGATTAGTAGTTCTTTCCATTCATTTTTAGTGATTTAATATTAAAATTTTTATCAATTGAAACGTGGTTCTCATTTGAATCTGCTAGAAGTGGTGTTTGCTGAAGACTTCCACTTCTAGTAATGGAGAATGAAACTTGAATGTGAGACATAATCAGAATTTTGATCACCTCAATATCAGACTGTCCCAAAAAATTATTGATTTAACTACAATTTAACTTTGTAAAAGGTAAAAGATAATTAAGCTCTAGCTTTTTTCCGTCGACAAATCAGAACAAGAGCAGTTCATGTAACCTCGCATCTTCCAAACCTTTTTGTTTCAAGAAGTAATGGTATTTGAGATTATTTATATTCTTTTTTCGGAAGCTTTTTATAGCAGGTAATGAAATTATGTAAGAAAACTTTTGTTGATAGTCATGTAATCTACATATGTTTTTGTAGGATTTCCTTAGTTTTTTGACAATATCTAACTCAAAGATGAGAGTTGTTAACTTTCGAATATTTGGAGGATATTTTTTTGCCAAGAAAGATATTTTAAGAATGTACTTTAAGTTTGGAGTATAGTTTAAGGATGTTTTTGACAAAAAACTCTATTTGTAAATATGACTGTGCATCCAGTTATTATTGTATATTTATGTGTGGTCGTTCTAGGAATCAACAAACTTTAAATTCTGAATTTGTCTATGATTAAACATATTAACCTAACACTTAATAGATGTCTAAATCTGAATAGTTGAAACCTCATATGAGTAAGTGAATTGAGTTTTATTTTGTTTGTTTTATAATTTGACCACTTAGGGTTTGATTAGGTGTGAAACATTCATGTCTTTAACAAAGTCTTAGTACTATTAATAAACTATTCAAAGATTTTTGTGAAGATGATTTTTCACTACCATTTTGTCCACAACTACTATCAGTTGTTCACCACTACCACCCCTACTGCCAACCACCATTATCAACCACCCCACTACCATCATCATAACAATCTCTACTATCACAACTATCACCACTTCCACAGCTAACCACCACCACTACCACTAACATTGACAACCACCATTACCATTGTCGTAGCCATTACCAGTCCCGATGTAATCATCATCACCAACCACCTTCACTGTCACAACCACCATCATTGCCTCTACCACCACCATCCACATTCCTCGGTCACTACCACCAGCCACCTCCACCTCCACCGTTACAACTTACAACCACCACTACTGCTAACAATCACCGCTGCCCTTCCTACCATACAACAACCACTGCCACCACCTTACAACCTAATAAATTTTGGACCACCGTACAACCTAATAATAATAATTTGTCGATAGTAGTATTTTAATTATCTTGTTTAAATTTCAATTTTTTAATAAATAAGTTATGAACATTCAAATTTAAGAAAACAAATCGTCTATATCATTTATCTAAAATACAACATCTGAATATATATATATATATTCAGACATCTTAGTGTATCTTTTTTTCTAAAAATGTCCCTTCAACTTTGTCCTAACTAATTGATATCAGCTAAAATAATCTATAGGTGATATTAATTAGTTGGAATTATATAACACGGTCCTTGAGAATTTATGTAACCTATCCCAAGTTCCCAACTTGCTTTGGATTGAAAGTAGTTGAGATTGGGTGGTTAATTTTAGGTGGTGGATAAAAATGATTAATGCTCTTTTAAATAATTAATATTATATAGACATTTTCCTCTTTTGTTTGTACTAGTCATCGAACGCATGTGTTGCATGTATATCTCATGCTAAATAGTATAACTACTTAAAAGTTCAAGAATTTGAACTAAATTTTTTATATGTTATTTGAACATGTGAAAAAAACTACATTTCATTTTTTAGAACTATTTGTACATACATTAATTTCTATGTTTTAAGGAACAAACATGTTATATATATATATATATATATATATATATATGGAAAACATGTTAGTATGTTCTTGTTTTAGGTTCTCATTTTGACTTCTTGATTAGCTGCGTACATTGAGCAAATATAGTTATATGTTTTTTCATAGTTAATTGAAAAAAGTTTTTATGTTTTTCTACAGGAAAACTAAAATTAAAACATAAAAATATATTGAATTTGCGAAATCTATATAATCACATGTTATTTTCTCCATCATAAATGAAAAAAACAGTAAGAGAAAGTACCTACGTGATTTTACTTTGTATATATACATAGTTTTTTCATAGTTGATTGAAAAACGTTTTTATGTTTTTCTACAGGAAAACTAAAACTGAAACATAAAAAATATATTGAATTTGCGAAATCTATATAATCACATGTTATTTTTCTCTATCATAAATGAAAAAAGCAGTAAGAGAGTACCTACCTGATTTTACTTGGTATATATACATATATCAAATATAAAAAAACGAGCATGTTATTTTGAAGCAGCCAAGAATATGTTCACATGACACTAACATTTAAAATTCTTCTAAGAGAATTTAAAGAAGAAAATGTTGGAAAATGTCAAGATTTTAACCAATTCATGTTCTATGGTAAATGCTTTCATATTCATGACAAAATTTAATTGGTTGAATGAAAACAAAAAAAGAAAAAACATAAATGATATCTTTGCAATAATTTATGAATCATAATCATAATTTTAAGAAAGTTGTATAGATTTTCTATATTCGATTAAAAGCTTGAACTCAAAAGTGAAAAGTTAAATTACTTAAATGCCCTTCCAAATAAATAAATACCCTATTTATTAAAAATATTAATGGAAGAAAAAAATTATTTGTTGTGTCTTTTCAATAGTTTAACTTGTCCTTCAAATTTATAACGTTGACAACTTTAAGTATTCTTTAACTAAATCCTACTTTAAAGAAAAAAAACATGTCGCTTCTTATAGCTTCGCTAATATAGTCCAGACCAAGAAGAGAATGAAGAAGATAGGATAGAATATCTTAGATTTTGTCCCCCGTACTTGTTCCATGCATATACTACTAAGCCTGATTTCTTGTGAGGAACAACAAGCCTTTCCCTTTTGGGTTACTCGAGATGAGAGAAAGGCAGTGTTGATCCCCTTTAGTATGTTAATATTCTGATACCTACATATTCTGAGCATCAAAATAGTGAGAAATTTAACCCTCAGGGGTTGGCCTGCTGGCAATTGACTTGAGCCTTGGGGTTTGCTCCCTTTCAAGGTCTCAAGTTCGAAACCCACTGGGTGCAAACAATTTCTGAGGGCCATCGGACTGGGTAAAACCTGAATTAACCGTGGTGCACTTGCGGGAAACTCCTTGCCGAGGGCCTGTGCACCCCCGGGATTAGTCGGGGCTCAAAGAGACTCGGACACCCGGTGCAAATCAAAAAAAAAAAAATAGTGAGAAATTTCAATTCTTAGCAAGTTCAAAATTCCATGAAAAACCAAAAAAGCTGAAGGAAACCAATTGCTGATGATGAACTTTAAATCTTTGCTCATGAAGAAGCTTGGAGTTAACAAGCCTTAGGATTTTGTGCATGGAGAGTTACATGGCAAGGATAGAGGACTAATATATAATTAAACCACTCATAAAATTTGGTAGAACAGTGCGATGGGTCGCTTTGTCATCCTCCTTTTTCAATAGGGGGTTTTATATCTTTTTCATTGAGTTTATATTTAGAATACTATACATTCTTTTTCCTCAACAAGTAGACATAGTTTTCTTAGAATTGAGAGAGAGATTATACAACCTTGTATCTTGAAGTACTGCTGAAGTATAATACTCCTTCTGTCCCATTTTATATGAGTAAGTTTGACTGGACATGGAGTTAAGAAAGAAAGAATGACTTTTGAAACTTGTGATCTAAAATAAGTGATAGATGGTTGTGTGATAGGGTGAAATAGGTATTTTAAATTTAAATTGTTACTTAATCACGTGTCATTCTTTTTGGGACTGACTAAAAAAGGGAAGTCATAAATTGGGGCAGAGATAGTACTCAAATTTCTTCCCATTATAGTTGAGTATTAGAATAATTAAACCACACATGAAGTTCGGGGGAAATTGTGGGATGGCACAAGAATTTATTCATTCTCCTTTCTCTAGTGGGTATCTATGTTCTTATTGAGTTTATATTTAGAATACTATACATTCTTTTGCCTCAACAAGTTGTAAGCAATGGAGTTCTTGTCTATTTAGAGAAAGTGGGATTACAAAGAGATTATAAAACCTTGATTAATCTTGAAGTACTACTAAAGTATACTGCTCAATTTCCTTCTCATTATAGGTGATCACTTACATATAGCTGGACGATAAGCACAAAGAAAGGATAAGGAAGTTGAAAATAAAACCTGAAATGTCATATAGCATGAAAGGTTTGGGTTGAAGAATTGATTGAACAACAGATTGGCCTATCAGTGAACTTACCACAAAATCACAATTACTTCTCTTGTTGTTGACAACAGAGATAGAAATCTGAAGGTTAATATCAGATGTGAATTTCAGATTAGCATAAATATTCAAATCATCTGCTTATTTGTCAATTGAGTGTTCCCTTTCCTATTGGATTAATTAGGTTTACAGCTTTCATTATACAAAATGTTTTTGATGAATGAATAAGTTTAATGAAGAAGTACAGTGTATTGGTCAAGTGATCATTAATGCTAAATTCTTGCCACCAAATATTGTTTCATGGTAAGTGTCACCAAAATTGTAAGGAATAAGACATGCTAAAATACATTGAATACTTTTATGTATTCTTTATGCAATTTGTATCTTAAGATGTATCAAATACTTAACATAAATGACCAAGTCATTATAAGGTTCAAACAATATGTATATCAACCTCATTCACTGTCAGGGAGTAGTGGGACTATAAAAAATGCATAGTAATGATTCGAAAAATGACTTATTCAATTGACAATATTCATGATAGTTGTAAAAACCATGATCCCACCGCAACCATCCTGATTATCACAGTGCAGTTGTAACGGATAAGAGAATTAACATACACCAAGAATAACATTTATAAGGAAGTATTAGGTACGTTTCATCTATGTTGCTCGGACTTTTCAAAAAAATTGTTGCACCTGTGTCGGATCTTTCAAACATGCACTATTTTTCTAGATTATCCGACATGCACCAGTCAATATTTTTGAAGAGTCCGAGCAACAACGTTACCTTACATGTATGACTTCATAATTTTGGATGATACCTAATCATTTTGACCTCGACAACAAGTTACCATATGAGGATCCACATTGATCAATCATAGAAATTTGTGCTTCATTCTGTCATATATATTTATTTATTCAAAGCTTTGTTTCAATAATATTGATATTATTATATCAAATAGTTACCATTTGGCATTCACGTGCAACACATGTCAAGAACTTGTTGAGGCAAAAGACTGTATAGTATTCTAAATATAAACTCAATAAGAACATAGATACCCACTAGAGAAAGGAGGATGAATCAATTCTTGTGCCATCCCACAATTTCCCCCGAACTTCATGTGTGGTTTAATTATTCTAATACTCAACTATAATGTGAAGAAATTTGAGTACTATCTCTGCCCCAATTTATGACTTACTTCTCTTTTTTAGTCAGTCCCAAAAAGAATGACACATTTCTATATTAACCCTTCGGGGTGGCCCACTGGTTTGGGCTTGGGACTTCCATGTTGGAGTCTCAAATTCGAAACCCCTTGCCAGCGAAAGCAAGGGGTTTGCCTTCTGGGTTGAGCTCGTCGCATCGGGTTTGCCTAGTACGGGTTATCTCTCCTATGTGGTTTGCGAGCTATTGCATAGGAGCGGAGGTTTTACCTTGTGTGCATCCAAAAGGTAGCGGCTACGGGTTTCCCTTGTCATAAAAAAAAAAAAAAAACTAGTTATACATTAAATGCATGAATTGACAAATAAATGAACTTTATGCCAATCTTCCCATTTAAAATATAGAGAAACTAAGAACTAACCTACCATCTTCCTCATCATTATCTTATGTACTATCTTTACATCTATAAAAATTGTGATTACAAAAAACTACAAGAATGAATCAATTAATGAAAATTTAAAAAATCAACTTTCCAAAGAAACCAACCATAGCTCATGAATCCTGTGCTAGCGTTACTAATGGAGATACTGGTCCTCTTATGTTATCCCGTGAAAGTTGAAGGTAAGTTGAGTTTGGTGATTATTCAATTCTGACATCTACATACTTCTCCGTCTTCTATTTCCTTTTAGTTACCACAAATTTTTCTTTAAGGGAAAAGAAAGTAGAGGAAAAAAAAAAGGAAAATGGATAGGAAGGCCAGATTTTTTTAAAAAAACAACCTTGAGGGAAATGGAAACCGTTTGTTGCCTTGATATAGTGTTTCTTGATGTTCTTTGGAATTCCTTTTAACATGTATATATTTATTAATTTAAATTAACCTATATTTAATTTAACAAACAGGTTACTGTTTGAAATGTCGTACCAAGTTAAGAAAATGAAAAGATAAATGGTAGCAATTGTGGAAGTTAGTGTTACACAATGATGTATTAATTTAAAGCAATTAATTTTGTGTAATATTTTATGCCCCATATACATTGATTTATTTGGAAAAAGTTAATATAAGGGAAGATGAAAGATAGAAACAATTAATAATAACTAAATAATTTATAATGATATAACTAAAGAGCACAAGAGGATGTGAATAATGTTTGCGATAATTAGTATTAAATAAGAGAATTTATAATGCCATAATTAAATAATTAAAGTACCAATAGCGGGGTTTCTAATTAATTCATCATTTACATAAATAAAATAGGACTTTTAATTAATTCGATAGTTAATTAAACAACCTCTTTGCCTTCACGAGGTAGTGGTAAGGTTTGCATACATTCTACTCTCCCTAGACCTCAGTTATGGGATTTCACTAGATATGTAGTTGTTGTTGTTGTTGTTGTTGTATTTAGATAGTTAATTGGATTTTAATTGTGTAGAGGTAAAATGGTAATCCAACCGTGCACTTCGTAATTTCCAACTTTTAGTAATATATATATATATTCACTGGGTATGTAGTAGTTGTTGTATTTAGATAGTTAATTAGATTTTAATTTAATGTAGGGGTAAAATGGAAATCCAAGCACTTTGTAATTTCCACTTTTAATAATTTATATATATATATATATATATATGCATAAGTTTTAGCTTTCTTGTTTGTAGAAAAAAGCGGACTTGGAATTATCTTTCATTTCGAAGGCATAACATGATCTTGTAGCACTTACCAACAAGGCCCTATCAATTACTATTACTCCGAAGAAATCCATCATAGAAACAAACTAATAGAATTCTCATATCTACTTGCCGCCCCTTTCCTTTCTTTTGAATTCTCTCCCTATTTCTATCTTTAGCCCCGGAGTGACCTTGACCCTGACATTGCTCCTTTAACTATGGTGCTACTTGATGCATGCTTTTGATTTAACACTATTTCTGCTTCTGATGAACTTCATTCCGCTGTTAAAATAGTAGAATAGGTAGCTAGCTGCCTTATTGATCTGTTTCAATTCAGATTGGCAGTGGAGGTATTGCTGCCAAATTGTCTACTTGGGTGCTACGTAGAATATTCTAATTACATAATATTTAAAATCTGAGCATAGATTATTTCCGAGTTCATTTATGAAGTTTCATTTGCAGGATGACGGTGCTGCAAGTAGTCCCCAGCATGTCTGAAGTTGGTTGTTTTACAATGAGCACTTTGGGAACGTCCATTCTCCATTTTTTATCTGGAGATGTAGTTTTTTTCACTCAATTCAGCAGGTTTGTGTATGGTAGTGAGCTCTGTACAGTAACCGAATGGTAGTATTCTTTTCCAAGATAATACAAATGATAAACCTTGTGTTTAGTCTTGTAAAGATAATCGTTTAAGTTGCCATATTCTGGCAATGAAATTTTAATCTTTCAAGTAAACCTTGTTGAAGATGTCCAATATGAGATTCACGAATTGAAGATAGGTTGTGAAGTCTATCGCATTGGTAATTGGTTCTATTTCTTCCCTTGCATCTTCCTCACATTAGCATTAGGCTTTGATTGATGTAACTCGATATGTCATTGGTAATGATGTCTAGGAAGTCTTTCATTAACATGTTTCATCTATTGTTTGGCAGGTATTGTCGTTGTAGCATTTCATGATTTATTTGTATATCCACTTACAAATTGAACAGAAAAAGATGACCTTTTCAGGCCTCTTTATGTGTAAGAATAAAGATCTGATATAAAGTTAAAAAATAAGTTTGTTAAAGGCTATATAGACTAAATCTCCCATTTCCTTTCACTAAATGGAAAAAAACACACTTGAATCATTTTCACATTATATATAGGTCAAATCTTACAATAACATTTTGAATACCCTTAGAAATAATATTAGTGGCAAGGGTGTGCACAAAGCATACACAACTCTTAGGTTTGATTCCTCGAGTCCACATTTTGTTTTTAATTTTGTAGCATTGCCTTAAAACTATAAAAAAAAAAAAAAAAAAAAGACTGTTGACGTGGAGAGAGCAGCAGCTCAGGGTCAATCGTTTGACTCCCCATGTCCTCATTTCTGGGATTTGCCTATTTTTGCTTTAAACTAAACTCTATTTCGTTTTAAAAAAATTATTTTAATTAAAAATAACATATTTGTTTTCATTCCTTTTATGATTAGGTCTAATAAAGGACCTTTTTTGGTCAAATTTAAAGAGATTGATTTCTTTACTTCAATTTTAATACCCTTTTCCTTGTGGATTAGCGTTTTCCTATTTTATTCCTTTTACCCATATTATATGACCATATTGTTGAGTATAAAAATCTCAATAATTCTCTCCACTTTCCTTCCTTTTCTCTTATTTTACGACAAAACAAATATAGTTTTGTAAATATTTTAGCTTGAAGTTCCATGGACTTGATGAATTATTTTAGTAGTGTACCAAAAATAAGTTCGACGTCTCTAAGTCAACCTATTATAAAAGAAACAGGAGACTAATAAGAGATACTATCACGTTCTTATAAGAAACAAAAACTTGATTTAAATGCTCTAGAACTTGATCTAAGCCAAAAGAACTCTAATTTTAAAATCATGATATGCTGAAATAAGAAGGGTATATCTTCAAATTGGTCCTTATCGACCTAAGGTTCATGAATTTCCTCAATCTATATTTTTGAAACAATGCGTCATAATTCTAAATGGTTTGAAGAATATGATTAGTAGGAGTATAATGAGAATGTAGATGCGGTATATTGCTTGCCTTGTTAATGTATTTTGAAGAATAACATTTAGGAATTAACATATAAAAGATAATCTTAACCAACATATTGGTGGGTAGAATAGCATTCATAATCAAGAGAAAAGATATTGTGATGATTAAATACAACAACAATCCATTTGTGTTGCATTTGACAAACAATCTGATCAAATTAAGCATGAATATTGGACACACTTAAATGCTTCAATAGATGTGGTAAGACTTGTCTTGAATCATGGTTGTTACTCTACGATCATGATGAAAGTGAATCATCATTGAATGAAGGTAATTTTATTGACTTTCATTCATGGTATAAAGATAGGTGTGAAAAGGTTAAATCTTTTGTGGTGGAAAATGCTCTAAGAAATAATAAAACAACTTTTCCAGAAAATTATGATCACATATAATATAGAAACATTAAAGGTTATATGTAACACCTCGGACATCGAGAAAGGGCTAGAAAGCACAAACGGGAAAGTGCACAAACCAAAAATGAACAATGGGCCCTTCACGGAACCCTAGATGGGCCGTTTAGGGGTCCACAACCCATTAAGGGCATAGTGAGACCATTCAGGATTACCCTTAGGCATGAGTTACCTAGACGGTTCCTTAGACGGCCCGTGGTTACTTGGACGGTTCGTACAAGTCACCTAGACAGTGAGGTTGCACCCTACGGTCACTATGAAGGACCACGGATGCCTAGACGGTCCATGAAGCTTCACATGGCCCGTGAAGTTGTCTGTGAAAGGGACTTATCATGTTTTGAGTTTTGGGTCAAATTCAAACGATCATATTTTTTAGCACAAAATGAATTATATGACCCATGATCTAAAAATTAAAGGTCTTTGAGTCCTCTTTCCAATGCCACCAAGTTTGCCTAATTTCAAGCCCAGAGTAAAAAGTTGTGCTCGTTTTAATGAAGCCCTGTTGGGTAGGGGAACATCACAACACACTAGAAGGGCCATGATGCCTTAAACGACTGGTGAAGCCCATCTTGATAATAACCTCGTCTGTTTTAAGTGAGGGTCGTGTTGGTCTTTTCCCCTATGTGTTTGGTACTTAAACTACGTCGTTTTACTTTGTTTAAGCCTAGTTAATTAGTCAGAAACTACCTAAAACATTCATTCTCCTAAAAATCATCAGACATAGAAAGAAAAGAAAAGAAAGAGGCGACATGTTTCTCTCAAGAATATGCAGAGCTCTCCTTCAAGTTCAGCCTCGAAATCTAAAGGATTTTGATATACCGTACGTTTATGGCATTTTTGATGCATTTCACTTAGAGTTTGTGTGTGTCTTGGGCTAGTTTGTTATTAGAAATAATATTTTTGTGTAATTCTTGCAGGAAATAGGCTTGGAGGCAGTTTGATTGAGAGAAGAGCTGAAAAGTGCAGAAGAAGCCACTTACGGAGCCAACCACATACCGTAGGTCCTTTGACGGGCTGTAGGTGGACGATCGTAGGTCGTGGTCAAAGAGCTAATTTTCACTACTCAAACCATAGAGTGACAGGACGGACCATAGTACAATCCACGGACTGTAGGTGGAACTATTGTCTGAAGGCCCTGAAATATTGCCCAAGTGTTGATGCATAGAGGGAGACCACAGACTGTAGGTTGACCCATGGTCTGCAGGTCGTGTCGTTGATTGAAACTGCGTCTGAGCTGTTATTTCCTTATTTTGTTTCCTAGTTGGTTTAGGATTTGTTTTCTATAAATATTAGTTGTAATTTTCATTTTTGGGGGTTAGACATTATTGTAGACTTTTGCTTTTGGTCTTTTGGAATTATTTTGCAAACATTGAGCAATTTAATTTCCAGAAGTCGGTTTATGCAATTTGACTTTGAATTTTAATTTAAGATTTCAGTTTTCATCAATTCTAATTGTAAGTTCATGATTTCTTTTAACCTAATTATGAATTGTGAATTCTCAAGCATGAGTAGCTAAATCCACAACTAGGGTTGTGGAAATCATAAACAATTAACAAAGTATGAATAATAATTAAAGTAATTCTTGAATAGATGTATTGTTAATCCTTTCGTTTAGAATGCTTTTTAACGGTGGCCAACGTTAGAACTCGCCTCGTTCCTACTTGCCTTACCAAGGGGGGAATGAATGAGAAAAGGATTAAACAACATAGATTTAGTTAAGGATTTGCTGCTATCTACTAGTCCGACTTTAATAAATCGAAGTGAAGGTGAAAACTAAACTAAATTGACACGATGACTAATCTGGGGTGAAGGTAAGGGTTAGTAAAGCACACACTCGTAGATTTACCAAGTCACGAATGAAAGTTCCTGCTAAGATTACCAAACACGTAGGAATACATAACTTTTCGGCCTTGCATGTCAAACACTAGGATAAGATTACTATTATTAGGATTATTGCGTTAAGAGCTTGTGGAGAACACATATACCCTAGTTTCCATCTTATAATGACAACTCAAATTGTGAATCTTGTTTACTTGTTACTTAATCATTCAAATTAACAATCTATGACTTATTTACAACATTCACCCTGTTTACTTTTCTCGGAAATAGTTTGACTAAACGGAGATAATTGTGAGTTAAGTTTAAGTCTGAACCATATTCCTCATGGGATCGACCCCAACCTACAAGTTGGGTTCTTTATTTGGCAACGACCCCTAATACTTCTTTAGGGAGGTGTAATTTGGGCATATCAAATTTTTGGCGTCGTTTCAATGGAATACAACTTATAGATTAAACTAACTATATTGTTGAACGTTAGTCAAGTATTTCCTGATTTTATGTTTTTATTTTCTACAGGTTTCAACTCTAGTGTATGCCAAGTACACGGAGTCGAGGTGAACACTTGACCCCCTACGATCCTAAATTGAGAGTTTTTTTGAGGAAAATGAAAAATCAACGGGTACACAATAATCCAATCGGAGAGGGTCAAGGAGATGGAGCTGAGTTTCAACCTCCTGGAGTTGTTAATGTGCCTGCTCTGATTCAAGGTGGTCATATAATAGGAGATGCAGAAAGGGTGCAAAATCCGCCAGCACCGAGGTTTCGTGATCACTGCAGGGTTGACTATGATGCGGTTGGATCAGATGGACCTATTGTTCTCCCTCCTCTACCTACAAAACATACATTTGTGGTACCCAACAACCTTATACAGGCACAGCGAGAGGGTTGTTTGCTGGGTTGGCTTTGGAATATCCATACGCTCATATGACTAAATTGTCCAGTATCTGTAAGAGTTGTGTAGGACAACCAGAGTTGGATATGGATGTCATAGGCTTGAGAGTATTTCCACTATCGCTGACCGATGATGCTGCTGTGTAGTTTTCTAAGCTGCCATATAATTTGATCTATACATGGGACCAATTATATAAGGTGTTCATAGCAAGGTATTTTCCGGTGTCCAAGAAATTAAATCATAAGGATAAACTGAATAACTTCACAACATTACCTGGAGAATCGGTAAGCAGTTCTTGGGATAGGTTCACTGGGTTCATGAGGAGTATTCTGAATCACCGCATAGATGATGAGTTATTGAAGAAGTACTTCTATAGAGGACAAGATGACAATGGAAGAGTTGTATTAGATACTATTACTAGAGGATCATATGGTGAGTGCACTTTTGAGGAGATCGCTGAAAAACTCGAGAGGATTTCCCAAAACAATAGAGACTGGAGCACTATAAAGGCAAATACTGGCAGGAGCACGTTCGTTGTCCAAACTGCACCAAATCAATCTAATGATGACATTCATGAAAAGATGGCTCAAATGAGGACATAACTTGGCATGGTACTGAAACATGTGACTGGAAATGCAGAAAAGGTGAATGCGGTATATTATCTGACTAGACCTCCACCACCGCCAGTTCAAGAGTACTACTATGAGGAGGATGCAAATTTGGTTAATGATCAGATGGGGGGTTTCAGAACCAACGCCCAAGGTTCCAACTTGGATAATTGGCACCAAGGTCGGAACTATGGAAACTACAATCGTGAGGGAAACTATGTCCGGATGGAAATTACAATCGTGATAACAATTACAAACAGAACAATTATGGTAACAAGAATGATAAGTTTGGACCCTACGTTCCCCTGGTAATAAAGAGGCTAGTAATAATCTGACTCACATTGAGGATATTATGCAAAAGATGATGAAGAGGTTTGATGTGACATATGAGAATGTGAAAGAGATGCGTAATGATTTGTCTGGAATCAGTCAAAAAGTTGATTTCCATGCAGTGTCAATCAAGAAACTCGAACAACAATTTAGTCAATTGTCTACTATAGTGAACCTACACCAGCGTGACACACTTCCTATCAGCACCATCCAAAATCCAAAAAATGATGGGTATTGTATGGCAATCACTACTTGAGGAGGAAAACAAACTATTGATCCCCCCATGCCATCTAAGGTTTAAAGAGTGATAGCAAAGGATGTTGATGAGGTTGAGGTTACTGGAGATTTGAAAGTTGATACAGAGAATGAAGCTTAGGTGACCCAAAAAGTTGTTCCCATGCCTAGACCTCCACCTCTATTCCCACAGAGATTGGTGAAAAATACTGAAGAGGGAAAATACCGCAGGTTCATATCTATGTTGAAGCAACTGTCCATCAATATCCCGTTGATAGAAGCTTTGGAACAAATGCCTGGGTATGCTAAATTCATGAAAGACTTGGTGACCAAAAAGAGGGCTATCAATTTTGAGAATGATTAGAGGCTGCAACATTGTAGTGCTATTGCTCCTAGGTCACTTATGCATAAGAAAGAAGATCCTGGAGCTTTCACTATTCCTTGTACCATTGGGATTCTACACTTTGTGAAAGCTTTGTGTGATTTGGGGGCAAGCATTAATTTGATGCCTTTGTCCATTTATAAGAAACTGGGCTTAAGAGCTCCAAAGCTGACTGCGATGTGTTTACTTATGGTCGATAGAACTGTGAAGAGGCCCATTGGAGTTCTCCAAGTGTCCTTGTGAAAGTAGAGTCATTCATCTTTCCAGCGGACTTTGTGATACTCGATTGTGAGGTAGATTTTGAGGTTCCATTTCTTAGGGAGTCATTCATCTTTCCATCGATTGGTGTCAATTTTGAACTGAATCATCTTGGAGCATTGTAAAGACTTCGAGACTTTCACCTAGCTGATGGCTAATCTAGTTAGTATTGTTTTTTTAATATTTTTATGATGTTTAGCTAAAACTCAATTCTTGGTGTGTGATCATGTGACTATGGGCTGAATTAGCTTATGGGTATTGTTATTTACTAGTTTATATTCTTAATTGAAGTGGGTTTAATTGATTGCTGTGTTTTAATCTATGAATTGTAGTTACAAATGCAATTCTAACTTAGAATTCTGAGCTTGCTTGAGAAAGTGGTTTTAAAATCAAAGTTTTCTATTGATGATTGTAGTTATTGGGTTGATGTGGGTATCTCAAAAGAGTAAATCCTAAAATTGATTCTACCTATCTAGCTCGAGAGAGTAGATGAATTAAGGTTTTGGGGTGTTCTTATTGATAAGCTTGTTGATGTTCGAAAGAAATCACTTGAATTGGGGTAGTTGTTCGAGAGGAAACTATTACACCTATAGTCTAGCCTACCCACTGATATTTTGCAATTTGTTAGTAATTTCAATTACCCGTATAGTGAAATTAGCCTATAATCGGTCACATCGAGAGAACTCCTCTCTATATTGTTAATTCCTCTATTTTTATTGTGTTTTAGCTGATAACTGACAATCCAAACCCCCATCTGACATTTGTTGTTGACCCGTTAGACTTATTTATATGTTTTCGATAACTTATATTCCTATAACCGATTAGACCACATTTGTAACTTCATAACTAAATTTGAACACGTACAACTCCCTGTGGGTTCGACCCCAACTCTTCATTGGGTTTTATACTAGTTAACAATAGTCTACACCTAGAATCGAATGAGGTATATTGAGCTTTAATCAAAATGGTGCCGCTGCCGAGGAGTGGTGTTGTTTAAAATTCTATTATTGAAGTTGAATTGTGATCTTTTTGTGTTATAGTTGAATCGACTCACTTTGTTAGTTGTTTTTATGTTTGAACAGACAAAGAAATGAGCGTGAACGACAATAATGGTAGCCAGATTGGCCACCAAAATGATATTGGGAACTTTAATGACGTTAATGACCCTATCCAATTGGGTGGTGTTGGGGCCATACGTCTACCACCGGCTGAAGGAACACTGTTTTTCATGTCAATATCACAATGCTTCAGCTCTTACAAATGAAATGATTGTTTGGAGGGTTGGCTTATGAGGATCCCCATGAGCATTTTCAGAATTTTGTCGACGTTTGTGGGCCGTTCTCATTAAAGAATATATCTCAAGAATCGGTTCATCTTCAATTATTTCCATTTTCTTTAATGGGAGAGGCCACCAAGTGGCTAGCTGATCTCCCAACGAATTCCATTACTACTTGGGATGAGTTTACCGTAGCTTTCTATGTGAGGTACTTTCCCCCATCAAAGATGATGACGTTAAGGGATAATATTTAAGGTTTCAAACGCTTGGAAGGTGAACTAATCCACGAGACGTGGCTGAGGTTTCAAAAGTTGTTACTTCAATGCCCAACTCACGGGCTCCCCAACAACGTCTTGTTTCACTACTTTTATAAGAGTCCTGACTCGGTGAACAAAGGAAATGCTGATCAGCTCGTTCCTAGAGGTATAATGCAACAACCTTATGAGGTCGCATTTCAACTCTTTGATGGCATGACCAATATCAATAGAGCATGGTACAGTCGCGAGGACCAAGTGTCTCCTCTCACCTTTAGAATGACAAAAGAACAGACCGAGAAGGATCAAGAGAGAGATCGAAACATGGAAAAAATGATGAGCCAACTGGACTTATTATTGAAAATGTGATGGGTAGTGGGTTGAAGAGTGTGAATGTTGTGGGTATTGGGGGATCAAACGATGATGAGGCACATTTTGAGGCATTGTACAATGAGGAAGTGAATTTCCTTGCAAATCAAGGAGGAGGTTTCGTTCAAACTATCCAAGGATGGGTGGAAATCTGGGTTGGAATAGAGATGATGGATGGAGAGATCGTGACTGAGAATGGAGTGATCGTAGCACCATTTGGAAGGAAAGAGAGGGTGATAAGGATAGATACATCCCACCTCATGAGCGTCAAAAGCCTAAGGACCAAAGGGCTGACTCGGATGTCCATACGGAAGACATGCTTTCACATATTCTCAATAAGGTAAAAGGGTTAGACAAAGTTTTGAAAGAAAAGAAAGAGGACATCTCTACACTTAATTAGACTATCACCTCACATTCAGTGCCAATCAAACAATTGGAAACGCAAATGGGTCAAATTTTGTCTCATTTGAACCTAAGGCCAAAAGGGGCCTTGGCCAACCCGAAGAATGATCCTTGAAAGCATATCCACGTCGTGCCACGACATGAAATGAGGAACTTCTTGGGAGGCAACCCAAAGTTTATTGCTTTTATTTCTATTGTTTGAATAATGGGTGTTGAATGTGCAGGTTGAAAAATTGAAGTTTTGGAAAAAGGCAACTCTGGTCGGCGAGCTCGACTTGGACCGCCGTTAGAACCACCTGGCTTGCTAGAGGTTCTATAAAACTCGGCGGGATGAAGTTCCACTTGGCGCATCGCCAAGTGGGTCGGCGAGCTCGACTTACCTCGCCGACTGGCGCGCAAACTAAAGAGTTTTTAAAGGGCCAAACCGTTTTAAATTCAAAAATCCTTCACTCTCTCACCTTTTCAACTCCCATACTCTCACCCCGATATTATATTGTTCGTACTTTAGTATTTTTTTTTTCTCATTTCGCTTGGGATCATTGCTCAGGATTGACTTTGGAATTTCTTTGCCGCCTAGCTTTACAAAAGCTTTGGCATAAAAGGTTGGTTTTCCGAACCCTAAACTTAATAGTTGGTTGAAATTAAATGCTTGTGATAAATTGTTGTTGAATATTACTGGGTACTGTAGTTTGATCATCGTATGATTGTTGGATTGCCCGTATTTAAATGAATGAGTGCTTAAATGATCGTAAATGGTTGATTCCCATGCCAATAGTTGATTAAATTGTTGGGTTGAATTGAATGTGTGTTGGGTCTAGTGGGGGTGAAGTCTGAGTAACCCCGTATTGTGCTAATTGTCTAAATTTTCTCGATGATAGAGTGGTTGACGTAATTCTTAAGGGCAAAAGACGTCAATTGGCCTATTTTGGCCAAATCAGGGGAAGTTTGAGTACCCCGAGGGCATGGGTTTTATGGGTCTAGTGTTAATTTCGTGTTTTTGGTGTTTAATTTTGTTATTGTGGGCTGCGGGTTTAATTTTGAAGAGACGGGTGAAAAACTGGAACGAAGGGCCTGGCGAGATTGGTCGAGCTCGCCGAATGGTTCGGTGGTTCGCCTAAGTCCCCCTAGATCTCCTTTTATTTCTTTATTTTGTGGATTTGAGTGCTGTAACTTTCAGTGATATGTCTGTGCTCGCCGAAAGTATCTCTTGATCGCCCTTCTGCGCCCCTTTTCCCTAAAATTAATGTGTAACTTTCGGCGAGCTACTTCTAGTTGCTGAAAGGTGTCAGTGATCCGCCGAAAGGCCCTGGACATCACCGACCAACTTAGAATTTTGGCAATTTTTGCACTTTAACTTTTAGCGAGCCCGACCTGCCTCGCCAAAGTGGTTTGGTGACTCGCCGACCGGTTCGGCGAGTCTTCCTACAGTTTACTTTTCTGAATTTTTTCTTAACGTTATCTAACGTTTCCCACCTTTTCTTGCAAGAATAGCTAGACCCAAGGTTACTGGTAGGGACATGCCACCCCGAAAGTAGGCACACAAAGTTGTGATAAATGAGGAGGTAGATGCTTCCAAGGAAAAGGTTACCAAGCTACCTCTAAAGGTAGGTAAAGGCAAGGGCAAGGCACCCGTAGTTGTGCCACTTGCAGAGGCTAGCTCAGACAGTGAGGGGGTCTACGAGACACCCCTCACTACCTCCAACATTGAGGGGGACTCACAAAGCGATTCTCAGGCTTCCATCTCTAAGCCTGAGGATGACCAATTACTTGAGGCCAGGAGAGCGGAGCCACGCTCCAAGTCGATAACGATCCGTCTAGGATCCCAGTGCCTCCGACGCCTACCCCCTCAACTTCAACTCTAGTGCTTCCTCCAATACAATCTTTGGTGCAGGCACCACCTATTCAAGGTCCTTCCCCCCGGTCACTTAACCGACAAAAGGCCTCGGATTGAGGACCATATTAAAGGAAGGGAGACTATCTACCAACGGTGTGGTGGACAGACATCCAGAGGTGTGGAACACTCTCAAATTCGACAAATTTAAGGTTTTCACCAAACCCCGTGGCCCATATATTCCTTCTTGGGTCCGGGAGTTCTATTCAGCCTACGGTGACTTAATGCCAAAGGGAAAGAAGAAGGCGAGTGCCTTCACACCGGTAGACTTCGTGGTGGTTCAAGGCAAAAAGGTCAAATGCAGAAGCTCTGACATAAATGTTGTACTTGGGTGCTCTTTCGACTTTATGCATTACTCACAGAGCCTGATCAAGACAAATACTCTAGATGATTTAAAAGGTTGGATAGCACCCCTTCTCTCTGACATCACCTTGAGGTGGATTGAGGCAGGTGTACCCATTGAGAAGAAGGACCTGAACATTGCCGCCACATATTGGTTCAGATTCATTAGTAGCATCGTTATACCGTCTCAGATGAGTCCATCATCCGGCACCTGAAGGCAACTTGTCTTGGTTTAATTATTGCTAGGAAAAGACTGAATTTTGGGTGATTGTTGAGCAGGAGATGGTCATGAAGGCCAAGCAGCCACAAACCTCACTCCTATTTCCAGTGTTGATCACCGAGTTGTGCAGACGGGCTCATGTTCTGATAGATGTGAAAAAGTATGTCGAGGTGACACCTACCTCCTCAACTGACATCCGGCGTATTGAGGCAGAGTACCTGCGAGATGAGGCTGACAGGAGGAGGGCAGCACCGGTGGACACATCCTTAGAGGTCGATGTTGAGATGTTTCCTATAGAGGCATGCCTACTCAGGCCAATCAACCCTCAGGTACTTTTGTCCCTTCTATTTCTTATGCCCATGGCTCTTCTACTGCTCCCCCTCCCACTCTTCTGCTACTGCTGCATCTAGGCCCCCTATCGCCCAGGCCATGTTATACAAGATGGGCTATCTGGATCATTTAGCTGATGTACGTGCCTCATTGGTTGAGGTTGCTGTGCTTGGGCTGATAGAGCGGGCAATTACTGATGTTTTATCCCCAATCAGGGAAGAGTTGAGAGAGCACCGAGTATTGATCGAGGGCCACAAGTTGGCATTGGATGCCCTTACAGTCAGAGTTGAAGCCTGTGAGCAGAGTCAGGGTGCTGTTGATGTTGTAACGGCATTGAAGGCCGTTATTACTGGGTTAATGAAGGATGTGGACCAGCTGAAGTACACTAATTTGTCTATGCTGATTGTCACGGTGGAGATTCCCAACATGGCGAGTGTTGATATTTCGGCTAGTTCTGAGATTCCTCCGGCTACTACCGGCAATGAGGTTAGAGTTGATGACGCTGAGGGTGAGTTCGAGGCGGAGACAGATGAGGAGCATCTCAGTGTAAGAGATGAGACTGTGTACGAGGACTTAGCCGACTTGGAGGGTTCCATGTTTGAGACAGCTAGCCAGGCATCACTCTGGGATACTTCCATGGTTGGCTCTGTGGAGCCAAGGATGTTGAGATATCAAGCACTAATGTCCAGACAGCGAGTAGCCGACATGCAGACTTCACCCTTGGCCTTGCCTGGCAGGATTATTTTCTTTGCCTCCTTTTTTGTTCATTTTTAGACTATTTTTGTTTTATTTGCATTTGAGGACAACTGCGTATTTTGTTGGTGGGGTGAGGTTTTTCCATAGCTACCTCTTTTGGGTTGATTTTTGAATATTGGATTGATTTTTATTGTGTTTTTGTGAATATTGGAGCTTATTGGTTTATATATATATATATATATATGTATTGTTTTATTTGCATTTGAGGACAACTGCGTATTTTGTTGGTGGGGTGATATTTTTCCATACCTACCTCTTTTGGGTTGATTTTTGAATATTGGATTGATTTTTGTTGTGTTTTTGTGAATATTGGAGCTTATTGGTTTATATATATATATCTTGGTTGTTGATGAATTGTGGCCCATTGTTTTGATATGAAAATGGTTTTGAACCAAGTTTAATTTTTTTTTTGCCACCTCTTTTGTGTGTGATTGTGGTTGTTCTTGTACAAATTTGAGTGTCGGTTTTGGTCAATACCGATGACTTGAATAGTGCTCTTAATTGAACAAAATGAATGTGCGTCTACGATGAGGCAAACGAAGTTACATAGGCAATATGTGAACTTTGAGCATCTCGTTGTGACTAGCCGATTGTCGATGAAGTCTCTTGTGATGAAAATTGCATGCTAGCTAGAAAGTCTAGAGTCTTGTTTGATAATTGTATCAATGCCTTGTGTGGTGAGGTTGTCTTGAACATTGTGCTTGATGACACCTAGAATTTGCCTCGTTGGTTCGATTGATTGAGTGAAGCAAGCAATTGAAATGATCTTAGGCAAAACTTTTGAAGAGTGAACCAATTTGACAATACACTTCTTTTGGCCAACCTTGTGAGAAGTGTGAACCTTGCTTGGCACCTTTTGAGCCTATCCTTTTCTCAGAAGAGACTTGAACAACTCTGACCTTTTTATCCCATCACCTATAACCTTTATCACGTTTTGGTTCATTTGAATAGCCAACTTCGGATTTTGGGGGTGTGGTGAAAAAGAATGAAAGTCAAGAAGTGTGAAAAATTTCCCCTTTGATAGATTGTTTTGAAAATAGATGGAACCCCTCCATGTAAAAAAAATGAGGGGTATCTGGTGAACCATGTCTAGTTGAATAATGGGGTCGATTATATGCTTGCATGAGAAAAAGAAGGAGAAAGTGATTTTCAGGCCATACTTCATTAAGGTAGAAGCCACTAAGCCTAAATGACCATACCTTGACAGTAATGCCCCGAAAACTAGTAAGTTGAACTAGAGAGTTCTAGAGCCTTTCGTAAGACTTTTGGAGTGTGGTATTGGGATTAAAAGTCGTAAAAATGATTCACGTACTTAGAATAGGGGTTAAAGGGTTAGGGTGTCAAGGTACGACCCCCAAGGACAACCCAAGGAGTCCTTGAGGAGGCCCTTAAAACAGCCCAAAAGCTGTCAAAAACAGCTTGGTCCACGGATGGGCACCCACGAGTCGTGGGTGGACCCACGTCCCATAGGTGGAGATCATGGGTTGAGGCTTGACCTCCCCTGATCTCCCTAGTTCCAGTAAGGAACCATGAGCTAACCAGTACGGCCCGTCAACCCACCCATGGTCCGTGGCTGGGGGTTCCGTAGGTCCAAGCAGTTTTTAAAGTTTTAATTTTAGTTAGGGGTTTAGGGAATTAATTAAGTCATTAGTTAAGGGTTAGGGAGGTCGGTTAATGAGTTATTAAACCACCTATAAATACCTAATAAGACCGGAAACTAACTCAATTAATTCCTTCATCTAAGAACCCAATTCCTCTCAAGAAAATTCTCTCTCTATAAGCAAAGAAGAAGAGGAAGAAGAGAAGGAACCTAGGTCAAAATTCACCATTGAAGCAAGATTTCTTTAGGGCTTTGGATCTAGGTATGTTTAGATTAGTAATCTATGGGTTCTTCCACCCATAGAGTTCCCTAGGTTTCCCCAATTTGTGAAGAAGAACCCTAATCTAAGCTAGGGTTATTTCCAATGTGTGGGTTTTAGTTGTGTATGATTCCAATTGGTTGGATAATACTTATTTATGGTTAATTTATTGTTGATTCATGATATTATGATGAATTCCATGGTTAACCCTAGAAATCAAAGTATTTGGGTTTATGCCTTGTGAAGAGAAATTGACGATTCTTGATAGATCTTCTAGAATTGTTATCATGTATAGAACTTTCTCAAGAATATGAATATGAAAGTATGAATTAACACTATATTTATGAATGTATGATAGATCATGAATTGTATTGATTGAATTTGGGACTTTAGGATGAATTATGCTTAGAATTGCCTATGACTAAGGCTTGTGACTAATATGTCTTGTGATATAGTCTAGTATGATGATTGTGGAGTAAAGCTTGATAGTAGGGCTTGAAGTCATAATTTTGATCACTAGTGCTTATAGAGAAAGTCTAATATGATAAAATAACTTGCATGAATTTGGTATACAAAATAAATAGTGTTGTGGTGGAAGGCTTTTACCCACATGACCTACCTATAGCTATATGAATGCATGTATGTAGAATGTGAAATGTCTTCTCACATATAATAGTTCTAATTGAAAGGTTAATCACCTAAAATGAATCAAAGCATGTTAGAATATAATAGCTTGAAGTTGTGACTTATGATCCCTTCATGTATAGCTTGTCTATGTAGCATGAGTTAGTAGTTCTCATGGTAGCTTGGGATTGAGGAATTATACTCTGCTAAGCTTAGCTTGAATTAGCATTGGTAGGATGCTTTTCATGGTAGCTTGAATTAGTATAGGCATGGTAGCCTAGGATTGAGGATCTATACTCTCCTAAGGGTAGCTTGGACTAGCATTATTAGAATGCCTCCATGGTAGCATGACTTGGTTAGGCCAAGACCACTTCATGGTAGCTTAGGATAGAGGATTTATACTTTCCTAAGGATAGCTTAGGATTGAGACACCATACCCTCCGAAGGGTAGCTTAGGATTGAGGATTCATACTCTCCTAAGGGTAGCATGCATTATATTGAATGTTTGCTTGGTAGCTAGGTTGTGGTACATGTACTCTTCCTTGTATAGCTTGGTTTGCATGATAGTGTGTTTTACCATTGTATTTAGGTCTAACCTAGTAGAGTGTTATTCTTTGATAGTCTAGAATGATAAATAGTAAGCATTGAGTAAGCTAACCTAAAGAAGTACTTAGTGTGAATGGTAGTATAGGATGTTATTCATACATGACACAAGTATGACTTGAAGCTACTTATGAAGTGTCCTCTTATGTGATGTATGATTAGCTTGGATTGTTGCAATAGTTGCCTTCCATTATATGATTGACTTAAGATGATAGTTCCTTGTCTATCTGAAGTAGGTCAATAGTGACCCCTATGAATAGTAGGCATGACTAGAGTGACTTCAAAGATATGCTTAGTGTGGGTGGTATTATGGGATGCCATTCATGCATTGCACAAGTGTGCCTTCAGGTTACTTAGGAGTATAGTGCTCTTATGACATGAAAACCTAGGTCTTGACTATGAATGTCGACTATGCCCAAGAACGACCAAAAAGAGGTACTTAGCTTGGGTAGTATTATGGGATGCTATTCTTGCCTTGCACAAGTATGGTTTGAGGTGGCCTGTTAAGTAGTTCTCTTGTAATATGAAAGACTAAAGGTTGAAGTATGTAAATATGAACGTCTAAGTAAAGACAGGAACATAATGTATCTCCTATGCTAATTTACTATGTGTTATGTTGTCTTATGATTATATGATGCTTTTGTTGGATATTATGCTATGATTATGTTATTATCTCTCCTTCTTATGTCTTATGTTGACTAACCATTTTGAGATGCTCTTATGATGTTGTGCTAGCTATCATACTTGGTACATTTTGTACTACACATACTTTGCCTACATTCTAATCAAATGTGGGGTTGTAGAGATTGAGTTCCTTTGAAGGCTAGGTTTCTAAAGTGCAAGAAGAGTTGAAGAATTGGTGAGTCCTCATAGCTTCGAGGACATAACCATTATTTCCATTTATGTCATTTCTTTATGTTTTAGAATTTTATATGGGCTGCTCCCCAAGACTTTTATTAAAGAGTTTAATAGATGGTTTGAGACAAAGATATAGTAAAGACTTCTGTTTGCTTTATAAAAATGTTTTCGACTGTATGGTTTTAAAGAAGTTTTAAATTTTCCATACTTTTCTATTATCTTATGTTATGATTATCTAAGGGCTTGTATGAGATCCCTTTCGGGGTGAAGTACGCCATGTTAAACCTAGGGTACACCCTTGGGTCGTGACAAACTTGTTAATCAGAGCATAATGTTTAGAATAGTTCTAGGATTGTCTCAAACCATGTCTATTAGAGTCTTGTTCATAAATGTGAAGTGTTCCATATTTATGAATATGAGGCTATTGGATGTTTAGGAAATCTCACTTCTTCATTCTCTTAGTCGTGCCATAGAGTTTGGCTTTATTAGGCCCTCGTTCTAATCCGTGCCTTATGGTTTTTCAGGGTATGGCTAATACAAGGGCTAATGCTAGGAGGGATGAGGAAGACAATGGAGAAAAAGAGGTTCCTCTTCAAGTTCCAATCCAAGCTCCTCAAGCTCCAAATGACCCTCCAATTGAGAATGTCACTCTTGCGGAGTTTAGGGCTTCTTGCAATTGTTGGCTCAAGCCTTGACGGTGCAAGCCAATAGAGAGGTGGTAGCTCTGGCAAACCCAATAAGGGGGATAGGTACTTCTAGGGTAAGGGAGTTTTTGAGGATGAACCCTCCGGAGTTTAGTGGCTCTAAGGTGGAAGAGGATCCAAATGGGTTCATAGAAGAGGTTTATAAGACACTTCCTATCATGGAGGTAACTTCGATAGAGAAAGTGGAGTTAGTTGCTTATCAATTAAAAGATGTTGCCCAAATATGGTATGAGCAATGGAAAGATGCTTGGCCGGTAGTAGCGGGTCCTATAGAGTGGGAAGCATTTAAGTCGGCTTTCCGTGATAGGTTCTTTCCTTGGGAGTTGAGGGAGGCTAAGTTGGAAGTGTTCATCAATCTTAAGCATGGTAACATGAGTGTTAAGGAGTATGCCTTAAAATTTACTCTTTTGACTAAGTATGCTCCATCTTTGGTAGAAAATCCAAGGGATATGATGAATAGGTTTATGATGGGGTGTCCGATATAGAAGAAGAAAAATGCCGTACAGAAATGCTTGTTGATGATATGGATATCTCACGTCTCATAAAATTTTCCCAACAAATGGAAGAATCAAAACTCAAGAAGGAGAAAGCTAGGGAGAAAAAGAGGTCTAGGATGGATGGTGATAAGTCCTTTCATGATGGGTTCGATGGACATGGTCGCACTAGAAATCGACAAAAGTTTTCCGGACAAGGCTTTCCTAATGCTCCTGAGCATAAGGATGAAAGGGTTTCTACCTCTAGGCCACAAGGGATAAGTAATGAGTCCCTATGTCCCACTTGTTCTAGGTGTGGTAAGAGGCATGAGGGTAGGTGTTTGGCCGGTATAGAAGGTTGCTTTAGTTGTGCTGAGAGTGGCCACATGAAGAAAGATTGCCCAAAGACAAAGGCTACAAGAAGATAGGGTAAGCAAGTTGCCACTATTCGTGAGGATGTGGAGCCTCAAAAGAAGAATAGGTTTTATGCTCTCCAATCTAGAGAAGATCAAGAGTGATCTCCTCATCTCCCTTTCGGTATGTGTTTTTATGCTTTAGTAAATTTCTGGATTTCTTGTCTTTTGTGACTTGTTATGTTGGACTTGAAGTTGTCTCTAGTATGAATGATGTTTAGAACAGCTTGTGTAGTCTTACTCCTAATGGGGAGATAGTGTGCCTATCTAATAAGGTTATTGTGTTGTTATGTGTTGCCATGTTTTCCTTTTATGGTTGTTCATGAAAATGCTTAGGTCTTGTTAGAAATGACTTATATGCATTGTATTCCTCATATTGTAGTGCATTTGAGTATATTTGCATATAGACTTCATGAGATGATTATATGAGCATGCCGTAGTTTTGGAGTTGAAAAGATTTCTCTTTGAATAAATGACTTTTGTGAGTAAATTGCATTTAGGCTCCATGAATGTGTGTTGAGCATGTTTTAGCTAGGAGATGTTAGTTCCTCCTTGAAAATGAGCAGATATAGAATTTCATGCATTTTGGGTTAGTAGAAGTAGTTCCTACTCCCTTGTATTGCATTGAATGTGTTTAGCTTGGAATTGAAGTTTTCTTCCTTGGTTTTGTGCATTTAGATGTATTGCATGCATGATGGGATGCTAGTCTATAGTTGTGAATTTAAGAAGTGTTTAGAATCATCATTCGAGGACGAATGATCCCAAGGGGGAGATATTATAATGCCCCAGAAACTAGTAAGTTGAACTGGAGAGTTCTAGAGCCTTTCGTAAGAGTTTTGAAGTGTGGTATGAGGATTAAAAGTGGTAAAAATGATTCATGTACTTAGAATAGGGGTTTAAGGGTTAGGGTGTCAAGGTACGATCACCCGGGTCCTTGAGGAGGACCACCCAAGGGGTCCTTGAGGAGGACCCTTAAAACAGCCCAAAAGCTGTCAAAAACAGCTTAGTCCACAGATGGGCACCACGAGCCATGGGTGGACCCACGCCCCGTAGGTGGGGGTCGTGGGTCGAGGCTTGAACTACCCTGATCTCCCTAGTTCATGTAAGGAACCACGAGCCAACCAGTACGGCCCATCAACCCACCCACGGTCCGTGGGTGGGGGTTCCATAGGTCCAAGCAATTTTTAAGATTTTAGTTTTAGTTAGGGGTTTAGGGAATTAATTAAGTAATTAGTTAAGGGAGGTCGGTTAATGAGTTATTAAACCACATAGAAATACCTAATAAGACCCTAAACTAACTCAATTAATTCATTCATCTAAGAACCCACTTCCTCTCTAGAAAATTCTCTCTCTAGAAGCAAATAAGAAGAAGAAAAAAAGGAACCTATGTCGAAATTCACTATTGAAGCAAGCTTTCTTTAGGGTTTTGGATCAAGGTTTGTTTAGCTTATTCATATATGGGTTCTTCCACCAATAGAGTCCCCTAGGTTTCCCCTAATTTGTGAAAAAGAACCCCAATCTAAGCTAGGGTTACTTCCAATGTGTGGGTTTTAGTTGGGTATGATTCCAATTGGTTGGCTAATATTTATTTATGGTTAATTTAGTGTTGATTCATGATATTATGATGAATTGATGTGAACTCCATGGTTAACCATATAAATCAAAGTATGTGGGTTTATGCCTTGTGAAGAGAAATTGATGATTCTTGATAGATTTTCTAGAATTGTTATCATATATAGAACTTGTTCAAGAATATGAATATGAAAGCAAGAATTGATACTAGATTTATGAATGTATGATATATTATGAGTTGTAGTGATTGAATTTAGGACTTTATGATGAATTATGCTTAGAATTGCCTATGACTAAGGCTTGTGATCTAGTCTAGTATGATGATTGTGGAGTAAAGCTTGATAGTAGGGCTTGAAGTCATAATGTTGATCACTAGGGCTTATAGAGTAAGTCTAATAAGATAAGATAACTTGCATGAATTTGGTATACAAAATAGATAGTGTTTTGGTGGAAGGCTTTTACCCACATGACCTACATAGAACTATTTCAAAGTATGTATATAAAATATGAAAGGTCTTCTCACATAGAATGGTTCTAATAGAAAGGTTAATCACCTAAAATGAATTCAAAGCATATTAGAATAGAATGGCTTGAAGTTGTGACATATGATCCCTTCATGTATAGCTTGTCTAGGTAGCATGAGTTAGTAGTTCTCATGGTAGCTTGGGATTGAGGAATTATACTCTCCTAAGGTTAGCTTGAATTAGCATTGGTAGGATGCTTTTCATGGTAGCTTGAATTAGCATAGGAATGGTAGCCTAGGATTGAGGATCTATACTCTCCTAATGGTAGCTTGGACTAGCATTATTAGAATGCCTCCACGGTAGCATGACTTGGTTAGTCCAAAAACACTTCATGGTAGCTTAGGATAGAGGATTTATACACTCCTAAGGATAGCTTAGGATTGAGACACCATACCCTCCGAAGGGTAGCTTAGGATTGAGGATTCATACTCTACTAAGGGTAGCATGGATTATATTAAATGATTGAATGGTAGCTAGGTTGTGGTACTTGTACTCTTCTTTGTATAGTTTGGTTTCCATGATATTGTGTCTTACCATGGTAGTTAGGTCTAACCTAGTAGAATGCTATTCTTTGATAGTGTAGAATGATAAATAGTAAGCATTGAATAAGCTAGCCTAAAGAAGTACTTAGTGTGAATGGTAGTATGGGATGCTACTCATACATGGCACAAGTATGACTTGAAGATACTTATGAAGGTCCTCTTATGTGATGTATGCTTAGCTTGGATTGTTGCTATAGTTGCCTTCTATGATATGATTGACTTAAGATGGTAGTTCCTTGTCTATATTAAGTAGGTCAATAGTGACCCCTATGAATAGTAAACATGACTAGAGTGACTTCAAAGATATACTTAGCGTGGGTGGTATTATAGGATACCATTCATGCATTGCACAAGTGTGCCTTGAGATTACTTAGGAATATAGTGCCTTTATGACATGAAACCTAGGTCTTGACTATGAATATGTACTATGCCCATGAATGACCAAAAAGAGGTACTTCGCTTGGATAGTATTATGGGATGCTATTCTTGCCTTGCACAAGTATGTTTTGAGGTGGCTTGTGAAGTAGTTCTCTCGTAATATGAAATACTAAAGGTCTCAGTATGTAAATATGAAAGTCTAAGTAAAGACCATGCCATGAACATGATGTATCTCCTATGCTCATTTACTATGTGTTATGTTGTCATATGATTATATGATGCTTATGTTGGAGATTATGCTATGAATATGTTATTATCTCTTATTCTTATGTCTTATGTTGACTAACCATTTTGAGATGCTCTTATGATGTTGTGCTAGCTATCATACTTGGTACATTTTGTACTAACACACACTTTGCCTACATTTTAATCAAATGTAGGGTTGCGGAGATTGAGTTCCTTTGAAGGCTAGGTTTCTAAGGTGCAAGAAGAGTTGAAGAATTGGTGAGTTCTCATAGCTTCGAGGACATAACCATTATTTCCCTTTATTTCATTTCTTTATGTTTTAGACTTTTATATGGGTTGTGTCCTAAGACTTTTATTCAAGAGTTTAATATATGGTTTGAGACAAAGATACAGTAAAGACTTCTGCTTGATTTATGAAAATGCTTTCGATTGTATGATTTTAAAGAAGTTTTAAATTTTCCATACTTTCTATTATCTTCTGTTATGATTATGCTAAGAGCTTGTATGAGACCCCTTCGGGGTCAAGTACACCATGTTAGACCTAGGGTATGCCTTTGGGTCGTGACATTGACATTCATCCCCGTTACAAGCCTTAAAAAGACCTTTCTGATCTTGAGTGAGCTGAAATGAATGTTGATTGGAATATAAGGGCAAGCCTATGGGTGGAGTCATGCATGTGTTCATCTTTGTGAGTGTGAGAGTTGTATGTGATTCCGGGACCTTTAATTGTTGAGAAAGTGTGAATATGGAATCATCTTCGGTGTTAGGGCTTTTGAATACCTTTGTTGAGCTTGAACTTACATTTGAAGCAAGCATTGTGAGCTTGAGTACACTTGATAATGGCGAGTCACTATTTGAAACTCAGAGTACACAATTGATCGTTGTATGTATAGTTTGAACCTTGTTGTGTGCATTTATGTTTACTCTTATGTAGCACTGTTTGTAGACATCCTTGTTGAACTGATTGATCTTAAGTTTTACTTGAGGACAAGCAAAAGTTTAAGTTGGAGGTGTTAATGAGTCCGAGATTTTGACTCACTTAGGTCTTTATTTTGATAGTATAAGTGTCAAATTCCTAATTTATGCTCTAAACTGATGTTAAAGTGTTGATTTGCAGATAACAAGGCTATGGAGCAAGGCAAGGACACTACTAGGCAAAAAAGAACTAACAAGCTAAAGAAGTGAAGACAAGTGATCCCGGTGATCTCCAAGACCACTTGGCGAACCGCTGAGTTGCTCTTTAGCTCACCCAAAGTTCCAGCATGCCATCCTTGTGGAAGAACCAATTTGGCGACAGGAATGGGCAGTCGGTGAATCGCCGAACGAATCCGCGATGGCAACCTTGATCACCCAAAGTTACAGGACCTGAGTACTGATGGCCAAGGCAAATTGGCGATGGAAGGGAGCGAAGGGCAGATCGCCAACCTGGTTGGTGAGGCACGACTTACTTCGCCCAATGACATTTGAGGCCAAAAATTGGGCAACTATAAATTGAAATTTTAAATGCAGAGTGAGAAGTTCTGATCCATAAGTTTGAGAGTTAGAGTTTTCTTTGAGTTTTTCATTTCCTATTGAAGACTTTGAGGATTTCTAAGATTAATTTTGAGGATTTGTAATTGGGTTTTTGAACTAAATCATCTTGGAGCAATGTAAGGACTTTGAGACTTTCACCCAGCTGATGGCTAATCTAGTTGGTAGTGGTTTTTATGTTTTATGATGTTTAGCTAAAACCCCAATTCTTGGGGTGTGATCATGTGATTATGGGCTGAATTAGCTTATGGGTATTGTTATTTACTTATTTAAATTCTTAATTGAAGTGGGTTTAATTGATAGTTGTGTTTTAATCTATGAATTGTAGTTGCACATGCAATTCTAACTTAGAATTCTGAGCTTGCTTGAGAAAGAGGCTTTAGAATCAAAGCTTTCGATTGATGATCGTAGTTATTGGGTTGATGTGGGTTTATCTCGAAAGAGTAAATCCTAAATTCAATTCTACCTATCTAGCTCGATAGAGTAGATGAATTAAGGGTTTGGGTTGTTCTTATTGATAAGCTTGTTGATGTTCGAAAGAAATCATTTGAATCATGGTAGTTGTTCGAGACGAAACTGTTACACCTATAGTCAAGCCTACCCACTAATATTTTGAAATTCGTTAGTAATTTCAATTACCCGTATAATGAAATTAGCCTATAATCGATCACATTCCGAGAGTTCCTCCTTATAAATTGTTAATTCCTCTATTTTTTATTGTGTTTTAGCTGATAATTGATAATCCAAACCCCATTTGACAATCATTGTCAACCCCTTAGACTTGTGTATATGTTTTCGATAACTTATATTCCTATAATCAATTAGACCATGTTTGTAACTTCATAACTGAAAACATACCGCTCCATGTATGTACTGCTCCGTGTGGGTTTGTGTCACGACCCGGGATCACCCTCTAGTCGTAACCGGCGTACTTGACCTCGAAGAGGTCATACAAGCCTCTTAGCATTCATTCATCGCATAGACACTAAAACCATAAGGAATTAAAAACTTTCTTTACCAAGAAAACATTTCATTAAAAAAAAAAACAATAGCAAGCGGAAGACTTTCTAGACTTTATACATGATGTCTCAAAACCATCTAATACTTTAGAGTACAAAATTCGGGACCAATCCCATACACAACTTAAACAATACTAAAAAGACATAAAAGAACATATGGGGTATTGTCCTCGAATATATGAGGACTCACCAAGTCTTCATCTTCAACACTTAGAAACTTATCAAATAGCCATGACATGTCACCATCTCCAAATCCCTACACTTTAGTCAAAAAAGGAAAGAAAGGGGTTAGCACAATTAAGTACTAAGTATGGAAGCCATGCAAAAACGTGCTAAAAGGGACGTTTATTGGAGAAACATGCTTTTATGCCATTTGGTAAAACTTCATGAAAAAAATACAAGTATAAGAGTCACAATATCCAACCATAACCAACATACAAGTCATTAACCACTTTAGCACATACTCCACACATAACCCATTCCTTCACCTTAAACCATCCACCTCAAGTAACCTTTGGACAACACTTTGTGCAATGTATGGATAGCGTCCCATACCATCATCCACACTAAAGCATCATCCTAAGGCCACCAAATGTGAACTCACCACTTATCATGCTTCATATCACAAGCCATCATGCACAACTAGTACCAATGTACAACACATGAACATAATTGACAAGTAAGCCTTTTCATCATTTCTTGACCTCTATCTTAAGTTACCCAAAGCCACACTTAAGTGAAACATGAAGTGACCGCCCATACAATCTCTTCATATACACCTAAGTGTTACCATAGATAAGGAAATTTACCATTACAATATAACATACTAAGTCAATGTTCACATATAAAACCATAGCCAACCGTATACATACTCAACATATATTCATATACAACCCATGCTTAACTTTAAAAGAACACATGCCATTTCATTACCATTGGACCTCTACCTAATATAACCTTAAGACACACTTGAGTAAGACAAGAAGTGACCGCCCATACAACCTCTTCAAGCACACTTAAGTGTTCCTCAAGATTACCTTAGATAAGGACATTTTCTTTACAACATAACATCAATAGACCAACATTCTTTAAGAAACCATTTTTGGAGACATTCAAGCACATAAGGGGACTTTCACATAATAGTCGTTAGACTTAGGGAACTCACTTTAGTATCTTCAAAGCCTACTCGTGCCATGTGTAGATAGCATCCCATACTACTACCTACACGTTGTAGAACCTATCCAATAACTAGAGTGCGCATCCCACATGATGGGAATAGGCATAACCGACATAGACCATACTAGCTAGGTATGGAATCCGGAGTCTATCCTACTCCGTGGAGGTTGTTCTACTTGCCAAAGGTAGAACTAGTAAGCAACCCATGTAGGCACATGGTTTAGGGGATGTCCAAGAAAGTTCATTGTGCCTAATCTCATACTCAACTAGGCCACCTTCCTAACCACATCCACTCGGTGCTAGCCTTGTTTCCCATAGAGTATTCAATCACATATGTACTTAGAGAAGGTTCCTTTTCTAGTTCAACCAACTCATAGTACCTCTTCCCAAGAAAGGCCCCATTTCTTAGTCATGGCCAATCAAGGTTCATAAGGATAGCTCATTAAATCCCCCTAGAAGGGTGCCTTAGGCCTACCGATTTTTTTCATTAAGGGTGCCTTAAGCCTGCCGGTCCAAGGTTCATCATTTCACACATGAGAAGGGCTACCACCATTAGGTCTACCGATTTCATGGTTTTACATTTACTTAGGAAAGCTAGACTTATGAAAGGGCACCATTTCTTAGTTTTGCCGATTCAAGTCTTGGCCTAGAATTCCTCTTTTAGCATTTATAGAAAGGGCACCATTTCTTAGTTCTGCCCATTTCACACATTCATGCATTCAAGACTTTAAGTAACAAGGAGGGACACTTTAGTCTACCAACCAAGTCACAACATTTTCATTTAAGGATACTTCATAATCCAACATCATTTCATATATACATCATGAGAAATCATACTTTAACTCACAATGATATCCACTTTACATAGGATCATCACAAGATCACATAAAACTCATTCACATCATACCTTCACGTATAGCTTCATATAAAACTCATTCACATCATACCTTCACATATAGCTTCACATAAAACTCATTCACATCATACCTTCACATATAGCTTCATATAGGACTTTACATATAGCCTCATTCATATATAATAATATAACAATACAATAACACTCATATAATGCCCTTCATGGCCTCAATTCACAATAATACAATATTCCAACATTATGCAACAACTTCCCCAATGCCTTCATGGCTACAATTCACAATAATACCACACAAGAACAAGATATAACACTTCCACCAAAGGTGGATTCAACCTACCAACAACAATTAATTCAATAAAGAGAGTTCAAGCTTTCTTACCATAATTCAAAGCCATAGCCAAAATCACCAAAAATCCAAATATTTAAGGCAAAAACAACCGCCGCTAGTTCAAGGTCATAGGTTGGATAGTTCTTTTCATGAATTCTAAGTTGTCTTGAAGCATGGGCAATGACTTTCCCATTTTGCATAAGGACACATCCTAACCCAATTCTAGGGGCATTAAAATAAATGACAAAACCATATGTACCTTCCGGTAAAGTCAACACCGGAGCGGAAGTAAGTCTATCCTTCAATTCCTGAAAACTCTTTTCACAAACTTCAGACCATATGAACTTAGCCTTCTTTTAAGTCAATGTTGTCAATGGAGAAGCAATTGAAGAAAATCCCTCAACAAACCTTCTATAGTGACCAGTCAAACCCAAGAAACTTCTAATATCTGAAGGGTATAAAGGTCTAGGACAACTCTTAGCCGCATGTCTTCTTAGGATCTAACTCAATACCCTTACTCGAAACAATATGACCAAGAAAAGCCACGGACCTCAACTAAAACTCGCATTTGCTAAACTTTGCAAAGAGTTGTTGGTCCTTGAGAATTCGCAACACAATCCTCAAATGATCATCGTGTTCACCCTCACTTCCTAATAGATCCATATGTCATCAATGAACACAATCACAAACATGTCGAGGTATTGTCAAAATACCCTATTCATCAAATCCATAAATGTCGTTGGGGCATTAGTCAAACCAAAAGACATTATCAAAAACTCATAATGACCATACCGAGTTCGAAATGTCATCTTCTTTCACCCTCAATTGGTGATAACCCGACCGAAGGTCAATCTTGGAATGTAACTTGCCCCTTGAAGTTGGTCAAACAAGTCATCTATCATTGGGTAATTATTCTTAATGGTAACCTTGTTCAACTGCCGATATTCTATACACATACAGAGAGAACCATCCTTCTTTCTAACAAACAAGAGCACCCCATGGAGAGATACTCAGGCGGATGAAACCCTTATCCAAAAAATCTTTCAACTGCTCTTTCAACTCCTTTAGTTTTTCCGGAGCCATTCGATAAGGGAAAATAGAGATAAGTTGTGTATCTGGGAGAAGGTCAATACCGAAGCATATTTCCCTTTCGGGATGAATACAGGGTAAATCATTTGGAAATACTTTTGGAAACTTATTAACAATGGGGACCGACATAAGAGTAGGGGTGTCGGAATCTGTGTCCCTAACCCTAACTAGATGATAAATGCAACCCTTAGAAATCATCTTTCTATCTCCAAGACAAGAGACAAATTGACCCTTAGGTATATAATTTCCCCTTTTCCACTCTAGGATAGGCTTATTTGGAAACTCAAAATTGATTACACAGGTTCTACAATCAATAGAAGCATAGCATGCATGCAACCAATCCATACAAAGGATAACATCAAAATCTAGCATATCAAGCTCTACCATATCAACAAGAATAACTCTATCAGACAAGGAGATGGGACATTTTCTATAGACCCTCTTAGCCACAACAGAATTACCAACAAGAGTAGAGATAGAAAAAGGATCCAACAACACATCTGGAAGAATATCAAACATCATAGCCACATATAGCGTCACAAAATACAAGGTACCATCGGGGTCAAGTAAAGCATAAACATCAAATTGGAAGACTTTCAACATACCGTTAACCACATCGGGAGAACCCTCTTGTTCACTACGAGTCTGAAGTGCATAAAATTTATTTTTCTTGGGAGCATTTGAACCCGCACCATTAGGACCAGATGAAGAATTAGGTTGAACACTTCGACGATTATCTCTATCATTCTTAGAAACTGAAGGGAAATCTCTTATCTTGTGGTCCATCTAACCACAATCAAAACAAGCATTGGAACCCGCTAGAAACTTGCCCTCATGCTTCCTTCCACACTTAGCACAAGTAGGCAACAAAGAGCCACTACCACTTCCTCCTTGAGTCTTAGGGTTAGACACCCTCTTTTTGTTAAACTTAGAAGTAGCATTGGAGGAACCATGACCTAAAAACCTTTGTCGAAACTTAGAACGACCTTGTCCATCGGACCTAGAATGCGAGAAGTTACCATCACCGGTCTTAGATCTCTTTGCCTCCCTAGACCTTTCCTTAAGTTTCTCCTCTTCAATTTGTTGAGCATGGACCATGAGACGAGAAATATCCATATCATTAATAAGCAAAGAGGTACGACATTCCTTAACCACCATTTCGAACACACCCGAAATGAACTTATTCATCCTTGCCCTAGAATCGGCAATCATAGTAGGAGCATACCTAGACAATTGTGTGAACTTCAAAGCATATTCCTTCACACTCATGTTTCCTTGATGAAGGTTGGTGAATTCAAGCACATTTTCCTCCCTCATCTCATGGGGAAAGAACCTATCAACGAAAGTAACTTTGAACTTTTCTCAATCGAGAGGACCCGCATCTTTTTGTCTCCCTTCTTTTCTTTGGTTGTACCATATTGAGCAACAACCTTAAGTTGATAAGCAACCACCTCCGCATTTTCCACCGGCATCACTCCCATGATCATTAACACCGTATAAACCTTATCGATGAACTCTTGAGGATCTTTCTCAACCTTAGAACCATGAAACTACGGAGGATTCATTCTCGTGAGGTCCATTACTTTAGATGTCGCCATACCCACATTTGGGTTCACGGGGACTGAAACCTCCCTATTGGCTTGGGTCGTGATGGCTTGAGCCAATACTTGAAAAGCAGCCCTAAACTCCGCATTAGTCACTTGATCGGCCAAACGATCAACCGGAACTTAGGGAGCTTGAGGAAGAGCCTCTTGATTCGCATTTTCTCCCACATTCCTCCTAGCATATGCTCTTCGAGTAGCCATATTCTGTAGAGCATCGGATAAGGATTAGGATAGAGACATTATAGAGTTAAACTATATCGCACGACTTTAGAGTATGAAAGAAGTGAAGTTTCTTAAGCATCTTGTATCCTCTTATTCATAAATGTGGCACGCTTCACACTCATGAAAAAGAACCTACTCGATGTAGCTTATGAGACTTCTTAGGACCTTTCTAAACCTTGTGCTTTGATTACCAAGTTTGTGACGACCCTAGGTAGCCCTAATGTGAGGCTAAAATACATATTTTAAATCATTATTTTCCTCACATTTAGTATTTATATCTGTACTTTTTGAGCCTAGATTTTATTTATTGTGCTAAATAGTATATTTTATTTGTAGGATTAAATTGGTGGAAAAATGAAGAAGTTTGGAGCTAAAAATAAATTAAGATGAAAGATTGAAGAAGGAAATCAAGCAGACTGCTTAATGGATTAAAGTGAATATTATATTAATATTTATATATATAGAAGTTGGCGAGAAAGCAAATAAGTGCACATTGGAGTTGTCCACGTGGTAGCATCTCAAGAAATCCAATTTTGTGGGCGGACGAAGCAGTGTTTCAAACAGAATTCAATTCCGTTTGGTTTTGGATTCCCAATTTGTTTTGGACTCAATTATTTTATTCAGGATTTCCTATATCTATAAATAGTTCATAAGAATAATTACTGGATACAATGTAGAAAATAAGTTTTGGTTTAGGGTTTTATCTTTTCTTTCGCTTTTATTTTATTTTATGTCTTTTATTTGAATGATTCATTGTAATTACTCTATGTCTATATGAAAGAATAAACTTCTCGTTCTGGGATTATATTTACTTACAAAATGATTGTTTAGTATTTTTATTCCGGCATAATTATTTATCATATTGGTTGTTCTTATATTCTTGTGATTACTATTTTGATGCTTGACCACCATTAGAATAAATTTATTGTCTTCTTTTGAACTCGGGAGAGGGATAGAACATGGAATATAAGGAGCATGATATTTTCTTGCATATCACTTGAATTGACTTGTGTCTAGGATAGGGATATACCAAGGTGCCTTCCTTTGCTCAAATACGGGAAGACAACGTAATGCTCGGTAGTTGGTACAGTTTATCCCCGCTCAACGATGTAGTTAGACTGTCAATTGTGGTAGACGGTTAGAGGTCGGGAGATCATCACTATATTATAAACCGCGTGAATCAATAACTAGATAATCAAATAAGTTGATGAAATTGATGCTAAACATGATTGTTAGTTAAATCATAATCCTAGATTGATTCATTCATTGATTGTGTAAATATTTATCTTTTCTTAGTTAATTGTTTTTTAGTTATTTTATCTTTATTTTTAGTTTAGTTAATATATATTCATCTTTTGAAACCCTCCCTTAAATAAATAATTAGAATTAGTATAATTTAGTAAATAGTTAATTTACAAGTCCTTTGGGTTCAATAATCCGGCTCTTTTAGGACCACTATATTACTTGCGAGACCACGTACACTTGCGTGTGCAATTGAAAGCAACAAGACCCTAGGAGTAACATGATGTATAAGACCCCGAGAGACCCTATACAAGCCACTTAGCTTTCATCATACAAGATAATAGAATAAAGAGAGTTAGAAGACAATTTCAACATATCAAAGTTTTATAGAGAAAAGCGGAAATCTACACATCTTCTCAAAGCCATCTAGTACATAAGAATGAATCTGGGCATAGCCCGTACATCATGTTCCAAAATTGAAGGTAAGGAAAGACTAAAAATTATAAATGTCCGGTTCTCAAAGCATGAGGACTCACCAAAGCTCGAAATATCCTCAAAGAACTCTAGCCACGAAACTAGGAACCCTGACTGTCAGACCCTAAATTTAAGGAAATGTAGGCAAGAGTATGTGTTAGTACAAACATGTACCAAGTATAATAGCCATGCATAAAAATATATAAAGTCATGCTCAAAAGGGACATTTTCATGAGCATGCAATGATCAAGCTAAAACATGGATCTTGAATGTTAGAATACATAAGTCATAAAACATGATCAATGCAAGTGAACATCATCTCAAAACATACGTAAAATACTTCTTGAAGTAACCTTAGTTCACCTTATCTTGCTTGTGGGAAGTAGCCTTAACCAGCATATAAGACCATGTAAGCTATTAACATGGAATCTAGTGTCTGCCCCACACCGAAAAGGGGTGTCCTACTTGCCAAAGTAAGGACCATGAACTTCTAGCTTATGTGAATCAACTAGCTAATGTTTATCTAGAAAATCCTATGTTGGTACATAGTTTATTGGACACGGGTAATCGCCACTTGTCCATTCGGTGCTAATCTTAACTTCCACGGAATAGTTCTTAATCATATTCATATTATCTTTTTAAAGGAACATATGTAATCACCTCTTGTCCTTATATCATGTGACATGGGTAATTGCCACTTGTCTTTCAATAGAGAGCATGGGTAATCGCCTCTTGCCTCAAATTTAGAATAGCTCCTTAACTTAGATTCATTTTAGGTGAGTAATCCTTTCGACCTTAGAATCCTTATCATGTGAGAAAACCTTTCACAATCAAGCTTTGATCTGTATATGAGAAATTCTTTCAACAACACAACAATAACAACATCATTGATACTTCACTCTCAAAGCATTCATAAAACATTTACATCAATTTCATAAGAACATGCATCATTGCATAATTCACCTTTCATGGTTCAAAACCCACATTTAATCATCAATATCTATAAAACATGGGTTAGACATGGGTTTGTGGGAATTCATCATAAAATCATGTAATTATCTCAATTCATGCTTGATAGATCATGAAACAATCAAATAAATCAATAATTAAAGGAACCCATGACATGGAAGAAAACCCTAACTCAATTGGGGAATTTTATCTTTATAAACTGGAGAATTTGGGAACTCCATGGAGGAAAGGGCTCCATGGATGAAAACTATCATACCTCAATGCCAATTTCTTAACTTCAATGGTGGAATTAGAGACTTGGCTTGAAACCCTATGTTGATCCCTTCTTCTTCAAGTTTTCTAGAGAGAGAAATATTTTGAGAGGAAAACTCGTTCTTCTTTTAGGAATTTGAGAGAATGATTTTAGTTGAGGAAATTTGGGGGTTAAAACACTTATATAGGTCTTTAGGTGAAGGGCAAAACAACATAGTACTAAGCTAGAATATTTAAGAAAAGACCCAAGAGCCCCTAGAAAGATAACTATTGACACCATAGACGGTGATGAACTACAGTCCGTGGTCCACCAATGGACCGTCTTGTTCGTCCTTCGTTTGGTGTCAGAGACTCAAACATTAGGACCTCCAACGACAGGACCCACCCACGGGTCATGGTCCAATCGATGGGCCGTGTGTCCCAACTGTGGTCCTCAACTTTCAACCTCAAAATCTCTCAAGTGTGGGACTCACCTATGAAATCTATTTACGGTTTGTGCATTGAACGATGGACCGTCCTGGTGAAACGTTGAAAAAGTACTGGAACTTGACAATTTGGGGAGACTTTCCTGGCCAACCACGGACCTGACCTATGGTCTGTGGGTCGTTCCACGGGTCGTGGATGGCACCGTAGGAACTGGCACCAGGTCTCTTAAAAACTGAATTTTCATGTCTTCTCGAATCCAAGGTGTTACAGTGACAACAATCAATTCAAAACAAAAATAGCTAGAATGACTGACATTACTTAACTTTTAATCATTAAACTTACTATGAATAAAGCTTCAAAAATCATTATTTTAGCGTAGAATGAAGAGATAGTGACATTTTCAATCTCGTAAAGAATTTTCATAGACACTCATATACATGAAACCAATAAGATAAATATTCTCACCTTGGCCATTTTGGCTATCATAAGTAAATTATCAATATTTTTTTATGAAAACACATATAAGATCTTTAAAATTGTTTATAAAAATAATATATTATGTATGTATAGTAATAAAACATATGTATATAATTTGTCGGTTCGGTTCGGTTCGGTTCGATTCGGTTATTTCTTCGGGTTTTTTCGAACAAAACCATAGCCAACTCAAATACCATCAGTTTTTAAAAATCTAAAACCAAACCACACCTAACCCAAATAAAAAACAGTTTATTTAATCAATTGGTTCAATTTTTTTGGTTTGGATTAGTTTTTATTTAAACCGTGAACACCCCTAGTTATCGGGATATGGCATAAGTACCCCCTCCTAAATTATGACTTAATCAAAGCAACACACATTAAGGGCCTGTTTGAAAAGTCACCTTGGTAATTGGATTTGGTGTAATTAGGAGTAATTACAATGTTTGTCCTGCTTGGTTGGCCTTGTAATTACCTTTTCAGCATGTAATTGGATGTAATTGGCATGATGTAATTACACTCTCCAATTCATAGGGGGAGACTGTGAATTGCTGGTAATTACATCGTGAAATTACAAGATTATTATTTTTTAATTTCTTTGTTTATTTATATTTTTATTTTTATTTTTTTCATTTTAATGTATTTTTATCTTTTTTAAAAATTGAATTTAGAACTTATGTTTAAATTTTCAATTTTATTTGTTTCAGGAGTATTGACTCGATATTTTACATTGCAAGCTATTTTTTTAAGTTCGACTTGATAGACTATCTTCTTTTTTTCAAATGTTTCATAATTTTATGACATTATATTTATAATATTAATCTTTTTGTCAAACATGCATTTCATGATGTTCATAGAAATTGTGGACTTTTAGTTTTTTATGACTAATTTAATAAAATATACTAAATTGAAAAATATAAATTAATTATTTTTTATAATATATAAGAATATTTGTTTATTAATTAATATATTTTCGAAAGATACATACATACATACATATATATATATATATATATATATATATATAAATTCTCTTATTTATTTAATATATATTTTTAGTTTAAATAATTAATTTTTCTTTTTAAAATTCAATATAACCTTAATGCAACCAAACAATACACTTATAATTACAATGTAATTACATTTTGGCAACACACAGGTCAGCATAATATGCTAGGTTGTGGAATTACTAGGCTGGTAATTACTACCCTAACAATTATACCAATTCCAATTACTTGGTGGAATTCCAAACAGACTCTAACTTAACTAGGGTCCTATTATCCCTCGTCTTCCGAACTCATTATTTATGTACTTTCGTGAACCTTTTGTGGCGACATGACACTAGTGTAGCTGCTCTTTTTTTAGGCACCATTGACCAATAAAAATTGGACACATGTCGTAAAAAATACTCAAGACAATTTAATATATAAATTGATAGGCACGTGACCTTTTTTAATTGGTCATTTTACAATTAGTTAGTACACATAATTATTAATATTAAAACTTATATATATAATTATTTTCATTTCTTTCTTTCTAAAATATTAATTTTCCTCCTCACTTTAAATTTTTTTTCTTTTTTATTACTTCTTATATTTTCACTTTTAATTAATTTTTTTAAAAAAATGTGTATTTATTTTTTTATAAAAAAGAATAAATTTTTTTTTAAAGTGTCCTTTAATTTTAATGTTTTAATATTTTTAAATTTTTCTTTGATTTTCTTTATTTATTTTGATATCCATCCGAAACTAACTTATTTTAAATAAAAGACATTTGAATCAAATCAAAAGGAAAGAAACAGAAAATAAAAAGAATAAATAATCAATAGGAAAAAAAATAATGAATAAAGGTAAAAAAAAATTAAATTAAATACAAGGCAATTTTTTTAACTTGGTTTAAATACGAGATAAAGAAAATAAAAAGATTTTCTTAAATAAATAAAAAATTACACACAGTGCGGCTCGTTTCATACAACACAACCAACTTTACCTGGCTGAAGGTTTCACATCAGCACAAAATGTGCACCAAAATAAAAAAAAATGAGGTTGAAGGTATAATACGACTCTAATTAAATTAAAAGGCTAACTATAACTATCTAGGTAAGTCATGAGGAAACTAATAATGAGTCAATACAACATGTTTGAAATGTACATACTTTCTCAAATATAAAGAACATTAATGAAAAATAGAAGGGGACTCCAAGGTGCTATGAAGTAGTCCGAGCAACTCACAACGGTAGTTTTCAAGCAACACCTAGCTCAGCCCCGGGCTCCATTGATACCAAAGTTAGTATTATGCATCAATTAAGACCCATTTGGTCTTGACGAACCCAAGCCATAAAAGTAATTAGTAGGAAGTGATTTAGTACAACAGTTGGGCCATCAATATCACGTTAAAGACCAAATTTTACCAAATCCAACACAATATCAAATTTTACCCTAAATTCTATTTTGGTGTAAAATTTAACATCTCAGTGCTCCAATTCAACACTAATTTTTACACTATTTTAGTGTGTAAATAGTGTTACACCAAATTTGATGTAACACTACCAACTCCAAATCTTTTTTTAATTATTTTATTATCATTTGCACTGTATAAAACTTTTGGAATAGATATATGTGTCAAAAATACACCTAAACTATTCTTTATTTTAAGTTTCATACCTTCAATATTGAGACTATGAGTTTCATACCTAAACTATCACATATTAGTTTGAGAAACACACCTCAGTGGTTTGTAATGCAGTCTCTTTTATTTGCAAAAACATTGTCACATGACATTCGACATAGATAAGATATTTCATCTTGATAAAAATCAAATAAACTATTAATATTAGTTAAAAAAAAAGTAAAGATTAAAGTATTACTATCCAGATAAAATTGTTTTTTTATAAAAAATAAAATTTAAAATATTTTTCTCATACCACTCCACCATCTTACCTCCCCCTCCCCCCCCCCCCCCCCGCAGACATTCCCCCATCCTTTTATTTTTTAAAATTCTTTACTAAAATATTTTAAAAAAATTTAGACCTCACCCCCTCCCCCCACAGCTTCCTAAAAACAATTGATATTATTTTTTTAAAACAAAAAAAAAAAAATTTACCCCACCCCATCTAATCCTCCGCTCCTACTTAATTTAAATTTTTTAAAACATTTTTCTCGTTTTGTGTTAGATATATACATATATTTTTAGGAAAATATTTTTTTCTACTTACGTACCGAATATAACATAAATAATAATTTATTCTAAAATATGTCTATGTGAAGTGTGATGTGACAATTTAACTAATACTAATAATTTATTTAATTTTTTCAAGGTGGAATATTTTGTCTATGTGAAGTGTGATGTGACAATTTTTTTTAAATAAAAGAGAGTGATTACACACACCATGATGAAAGTGTAATAAAAGAGAGAGATGTGTTTCTCAAACTAATAAGTGATAGTTTAGAAATGAAACTCACACTCTCAATAGTTTAGATATGAAACTAAAAAAAAGGGATAGTTTAGCTGTGTTTTTAACCCTTTATCTCTTGAAAATATAAATGATAAAAAACAATAATATAATATTGAAGAGTGGGAAGAATATCATGAAAATATTTGAAAATATTATTTTACAGGGTAATGGATTGAAGATGGTTTACACTAAAATAATGTCAATGCTAATACTTTTAATATAAATTTGGTGTTATGAATTGGAGACAACATAGGGGGATAATTGTGAAAGTAAGCTTCAAAGTTATTTGTGTCATGGGGAATACGATGAGGGTAGTGGTGCACTTGAAACAAGAAATACAACACCAACATTATATTAGTTGCATCAATTGTAGTTCTATTAATTCTCGAGTTTCTCGACATGACTAGAGGTGGAAGAGGGGATCAATTACACTAGAATTTTGACGTTGTAATCTTGGTTGATGTCATGCAAAGGTTATGAATCGTAGTGATTCTTATTACATATGTAAGCCTATTTATACACAAATTATTTATTAGTACCAAAAAAAATTAAACTAGGAAGATAAATAATTACAAAAATTTCTAGAATATATATATATATATATATATATATGCCCATGCGATGCACAGGCCCAACATGTTATTGAAACGAATAAAGTTTAACCCGGAATTCTCTGTACAACACTGGTATAATATAACTTTTTCTTTACAATATGTGCAAAACTAATGATAAAAGTGCTAACTTCCAAAAACCATTCCAGAGCTTCATTTGCAATGCTTGTTTCATCTTGCTTCTTATATATGTCTCAACTCTCAACTAGGTGGGATATCAAGAGTTCAAGTAAGGAAGTGCATTTTGGTGCTTAGAGGATAAAAAAAATCAAGTACATTGACATATTCCTTCTTGCATAGCTAAAAATATTGATATATGATATCATTCACTTACCACTACTAAAGGTTGGAGCTGTCAGTATCGAACAGTTCGACTCTTTGTATATATTACAATCATACCTAACCATGAGTCTGAATAACATCACATTTCATAAATTTGTGTTATCTAAACCGCTCAGAGAATTCATTTATTGCATAAGCATCTAATAGAACAACTTAGTCTTCAAGAGCTCTTGCTTTGTCTATCCTTCTGCTTCCGAGGGTCATAGAAAGAAAACATATGAAAAATATCTATTTCTCTTCATCTCATCTACATCTCATATTTCATCCGTTCACAATTAGATTCGTGAGTCAAAAGAAATAAGGTAGTAATATGAAAACTAAAATGAAAGGAAAAAAGGACATGAAATTTGTCTCCTGTGAATAACAAAATAAACATTTATTTCACTTCTAATGAAGGATGTGGAAAGAGAAAAAATATTCAGAAAATTGATGTGAGATTAAATTAGTTCAAAGTATTTGTGGAAGATAGTCACAAGCATTTTAGAGTTCATACATAGAATTAAGCAACAACTTTCATTTTTCATCTATTTTATTTGCCAAACCAGCAAAGCCAATAAGCAAAACACAGATGAAGGTTTTAAAATTGTTAAGCTAAATAACTCTACTAAGGAAAATCAAAGATTTTGGCTAAACAAAAAAGATGAGAGAGAGAAAAGAATAGAAGCAGAAGAAGAAGTCTTTTATTAATGCTTCAGGTTACATATATAAGAACCTAGAATGAAAAATAAAAAAAAATGTTCACACACACAATCTAGTAGTTCACTAAATAACTCCTAAATAATAGGAACACATGACTAACAACTAATTGACTAAGTTTTACTTAAAATAAAAGTAGTAAAACTAAATTTACTTTAGTTCAAAAGTAGATTCCTAACACTCCTCCTTGATTTGGATACTGCAAACTCCAATTTTCTGTCTAAGAAGTTCAAATTTGTTGATCGGTAAAGGCTTAGTAAACAGGTCTGCTTGCTAGATTTCAGACTTGCAGTAGACTAGAGTCACTTCTCCCCTTTGTTGCACTTCTCTCAGAAAATAGAACTTGGTGTTGAAATTCTTGATCTTCTTATAAAACATCGGATTACTTGAGATTGCAATAGATTTCTGGTTGTCGACAAGAATGACAGTAATTTCCTTTTGTTCCAAATGCAAATCACACATGATCTTTATAAGTCACATCACTTGATTGACGCTCATATTACTTCTACGAATTAAACTTCTGCAGTGGATTGTGCAACAATTTCATGTTTCTTAGATGGCCATGAGAATATTCCTGAACCTAGACTGAAACAATGGCCAAAGGTACTTTTCATATCATATGTGGATCCAGCCCAATCACTATATGAGAATCCAACTAACTTGAAGTTTGGACATTTCTCTAATTTACACCTTAGTCAAAAGTACCTTCAATATATGTTAATATTATTTTTTGCTTCTCTTAAATGCATTTCTCTTGCACAATGCATAAAACGAGATAAGAGACTTACAACAAATATAATATCAGGCCTTGTTGCTGTGAGAGACATTAAGCATTCAATCAATCTTCTATTATAACCTTCATCAATTTTGTCGGCTCCATCTTCATTACAGAGCTTTTCTTTTTGATTCATCAGCATGCTCATCGAATTGCATTCCACCATTTGAAATTTTTTCAGAATTTCCTTTGCGTATTTCTTCTAGCAAATGAACAATTCACTTTTGCTTTGCTTGATTCCATTCCAAGACACTAGGTCATAAGACGAAGATCTATCATTTCAAAAGCTTGCATCATTTCTTCTTTAAATTCCTCAACCAACCTTGTATTATTTTCTGTTATCAGAAGATCATCAAGATAAAGCGACATAATAGAGATATACATGTCTTTATGTTTTACATACAAAGTGGATTCAGATAAGCTCTTTTCAAAGCCTAAGCTTAACAAATGATCATCTATCCTAATATACCAAGCTCTTGGTGCTTGCTTTAGGTAATATAGAGCCTTTTTAGTAGATAGACTTTGTCTTCATGACCATATTTCACAAATTCTGATGGTTTCTCGACATATATTTCCTCCTCCAGTATGTCATTTAAGAAGGTTGATTTGACATCGAGTTGAAACAAGTTCATCTTCTACAAAAAAAAATTCTCTCTCTAGAACTCAAGGAAGAAAAAGAGTAAAATTGGAGCTAGGGCTTGAAGAAACAAGGTTTTTTCACTCAATTTATTTGGAAAATCATAACTAAGGTATGGTATTCCTTCATCCATGGATAATATTCATCCATGGAGTCCTTCCAAACTCAATTTCAAAACTAGTGATTTCCCCAAAAGTTAGGGTTTGACTTCAATCTTATGGGTTGTTTCCAAAAACGTTTTTAATGGTTAATTTATGATGGATTATGGTTGAATTGATGATTTATTGTTGATTTATGATGAATTCCCCCAAGAACCCATGAAATCCCCAATTTCTCCAATTTGGATCCTATGATGTGAATTTTTCATTATAGAAGCATAATATGAGATTATGCTTGTTATAATTGGGTTACTTGAACTATGTTATCATCCATGTCTAAGGTAGTGATTCTAGATATCTTGATGGATTATGATTATGATCTAGTTGTTGTTGTGTTGTAATGTTATCCTCATGAACACACTTGTGTATGAATATGATATGATGTGAGAGGTTTGTCACATGTAGTGATTCTGAGGTTGGAAGACAAGTCTCACCTATTGAATCTATTAGCTTCAGTATGAATTATGTTGGATGAAGTGTCAAGACATCTTCCACGAATAAGAACTTAAGTCAAGACTTAATATGTAATCTATGGGAACTAATTCATAACACCGAGTGGATTTGAATATGAGATGAAATCTTATACGATAGTCGAGTCTGGCTTACCAAGTATATCTCATGAAATGGAAACATTCTACCTTAGTCGAGTCCGGGTTTCTAGTAGCAATCTCCCTATCACATAACTATGTGCCTATATAGGTCTTTAGCAAGTGGATCCACCTAGCCAAGAGTATGGTTCTACCTTAGGCAATTAGAACAACCCCTTTTTCGGTGTAGGGTAGACACCAGATTCCATGATAGCTCACATGGTCTATTTTGGTTAAGGCTTATTCCCACTAGCACAATAATATGAACAAGAGTATGAAATATAGACTATGGTTACTTAAGGAGTTTTACTTAGTGTGGGTGGGATTATGGGATCCCATACATGCATTGCACAAGTAGCCTTTGAGGGTATCTATGGTATGTTCCTTTTATGATTTGATGACCTATGAGTTGATTATGCTTATGACTTGTGTTGTACCACTATCTTTAAAATGATGCTTTCACTTAGCAAATTGCATACATCCAACTAAAATGTCCTTTTTAGCATGTTTTCAAGGTTTTCATGCATGACTATCGTGCTTAGTGCATTTTTTTACTAACCCATATTTTCTTACATTTTTCCCAAGTGTAGGTTCTAGTTCTCAAGGTGGTCCCCATTCTGGCTAAAGCTTGGAATTGATCTTTCTCCTTGCTAGTTGGTGAGTCCTCATGGTTCGAGGATGGATGTTGTCATTTAGTAGTTTCATTCTTGTACTTTCACTTTCAGATTATATTCTTTGGGATGTGACCCTATTTTGATTCAAGAATTGTAATAGATGGCTAATTGAGAAAAGTCTAGACTTCCACTTTCCTTTATGAAACTTTTGGACTTAAATGCGTTTTTACTCTTTATTGTTCTTTACTTATGTTATGATATTCTAAGTGACTTACATGGTTCCTTTCGGGGTTCTATGTGTCATGTTATGTCTAGGGGGTACCCTTGGGTCGTGACATGCGTGTTGCACCTATTCTCCATCTATTGGTTGGTACTTCTTTTTCTTATATCATCTATCATCTCAATGTTGTGTAGGTCAGACTCCTTCAACAACTTCTTCTTGTCTCATAACACGCCCTTGCTCTTGTGATTAAAAGTCCCTTAAGAGCTCTGTTAGTGTAATACTAGACAAGTCCTTCGGATGTTCTAAGGTTGTAATGATCGCCTCAAATCTTTCAGGTACCGTTACAAGGATTTTCTCAACAATCCTTGAATTGTTAAAAGTGGAACTCAACAATTTGACGTGATTGAATATGTTAAGAAGTTGATCAGAGTATTCCTTAATGGTTTCACTATCCTCCATCCTTTACAGCTCAAATTCAGGTACCAAATTCAACACTTGCATCCCTCAAATTCTTTTATATCCTTCATACTCAGTCTTAAGATAATCTCATACCTCTTTTGTCGACTTTAGAGACATGATGTGAGTGAAAACAGTGGATGATATTTCAGAAAATAAACACGCCTTTGCCTTTGATTTCCTAATTTTCCTTTCCTGGTGATTTTTAATTTGTGTCATCGTGGGATTATTTTTCAAGGGAGTAGTGCCTCCTAGAGATACAAAGCCTCCAGATATGCCTGCATTCTAACAATCCAGATTTGATAATTTTCTCCACCAAAAGTTGGTGGTGTGATTGAAGAAAAATTTGCTTCTCCGTTCATGGAACCCTTAGACGTAATCAGAGCAAAATGTTTAGAATGATTCTAGGATGATGTCTCATAAACCACGTCTAATAGAGTCTTGTTCATGAGTGTGAAGCGTGCCACATGTATGAATGGGAGGTTATAAGATGTTTAGGAAATTCCACTTATTTCATTAATCTTAAGTCGTGCCATAGAGTTTAACTCTATAAGGTTTCCCTTCTAATCCTTCTCTTGTGTCTTTAGGAAATTAACACACGAAGGGCTAACGCTAGAAGGATGGAAGAAGAGAATGTGAATCAAGAAGCTCCTCCCCAAGCTCCTCAAGCTCTGGTTGATCTTTAGGCTATGTCAAATGAGGAGGTTAGGTCGGCTTTTCAAATGTTGGCCCGAGCTTTGGCGACTCAAGCCAATAGAGATGTAGTAGCTTTGGTCAATCCTAATGCGAACTCGACTGCTTCTAGTGTTAGGGATTTTGCTAGAATGAACTCTCCCGAGTTTCATTGCTCCAAAATGGGAGAGGATCCTCAAGAATTTGTGGAAGAAATTATAAGAAACTTGACATTATGGGGGTGACTCCGATAGAGAAAGCGGAGCTAGCCGCTTAATTGAAGAGTGTTGCTCAAATATGGTATGTTCAATGGAAGAAACATACGCCGGTAGGAGCGGGCCCGGTTAAGTGGGAAACATTAAAATTGGCATTTCTTGGTAGATTCTTTCCCGAGAGTTGAGGGAAGCTAAGGTGGAGGAATTCATTAACCTTCGCCAAGGAGGTATGAGAGTGAAAGAGTATTTCCTAAAATTTACTCAATTGTCCAAGTATGCTCAATCTTTGGTGTCGGATTCGAGGGATGAGATGAGTAGGTTTCTAACGGGTGTGTCATAACCCAACCCAAGGTGAGGCGGAAAAGTACCATATGAACACATGCTTTACAACTGACCTATGATAAGAAAGTGAACTACTATGTAGATAGATTTACTAATGAGAAGCTACATGTACAACACATGTCGACTACCTAAACCGATACATGTGACAAGTAAAACTATGAATACAGATGATAGTGTTACAATGTCTACAAAGCCTCTACTGGAATCCATGATTGTACCACTATGAAAATACGCATAGTAAAGACTCGGCAAAGCCTCGAATCAACTTGGAGCTCACCAACAACCTTGAGTATCATGTGTTTCTATTGGGGGGGATCTACTAGTTGAGTGCATGTACCAGCAGCATGAAATGCAGCGTCCCCAATGAGGGTCGTCAGTATGAAAGAACGTACTGAATATGTAAGGCATAATACAACCATATGTAAAATGAGAGCTCAAGTGAAACCAAATACAAATAGATAAGGATTTGAGACCACCTTTGCTTATGCTTGTGGAATCCTGTATGTTACATTCTTTTCTTTACTTTTATGTGCGTTATAATATATATAAGACATATGATACAAATGACCAGTTGATCAGTGGTAGAAGAGGATGATCCATGCTAGGCATTTTAACCCCTGGGATGTTGTCCTCATAATTCCACAAATTGGGATTGGCCCATGCTAGGCTTTCGCCCCTGAGCTGCCACCCTTCCATACCAATTGGGATTGTCCCATGCTAGGCTTTCTCCCATAAGCTGCCACCCTTCTATACCAATTGGGATCGAACCATGCTAGGCATTTGCCCCTGGGCTGCCACCCATAATTATACAGATAGCTTCACTTAGATTCTTTAATCTTTGAGATTGCTATTTTGATGTTCATAACTCTTTTGAGATGGTTCTTTTGATGATCGTAACTCTTTCGAGATTGTTGTTTTGGTGGTCATATCATTGTTGAGATTTGGAACAATGGACCAGTAATAGAAGACATATGAACATGGACTTACGATAATAACAATGACATGGGAAGCAAATATGACACAAGCGTAATACTTATGAGCTTATATGACTCAGTAAGCATTTTGACAACTCAAATTGAAGCACATATCAAGAAGACATTTAACACTCAGCCAAGATATTTGAACTCTATATGATAGCCAAATACTCACTAACTAATATCAAATACAAGGTATCTATGAATGTGGAACCAATGGAGAACGTTGGCATATTCAACTTAAGGACGGATACATATTCAGAGCAAGTACATATAAAATGTACAATAGAGCAAATAGGGATCTTGTGAGGTAACATTGTAGCCTAACACAATGGGAATAATAACCAATAAAGGGAACATATGAACATGTGGAAATATGAAATATATGATGGAATAGACAATTGAAGCAAGTTGGCAAGATATGGGCAGATTGTATATCCAACATATAATATATGTACCATGTGTAATCTAGGATCATTTTGATTTATATAAGGGAAATGCATGCCAAGGGTAAAATGATGAAACAAGTTTAAACCTTGCATGCTAATACTTAGTAGAGTAAGCACGTACATTTTACTAATAAACTCATATTAGAGCACTCACTTTAATGCTCTAGGGAGTAGGAACTGCAACTATGGATCAGTCACTACCAAGGAAACTTAGAAAGCTTACTTTGTAATACAAGTGTTGGATTCATGCCAAAGAAATAGGAAATCGAATAGCCTTACATACCTTACTTTTTGACCAATACAACTATCATGTTTTAGCCTCCCTTTAAGGTATTTATCTACAATATAATTCATGATTGAACTAATGTTAGCAGCTAATCACATTACTGGCCTCGTAAAACATTAGCTAAACACTTGACGGACAGTAGGACCATCCAATCTTACACAAATGGTAAATCACCACACCCTTCTTCTATACATTAATACAACTTCATACATCCTTTGCCAAGATACCCAAGCTGCCCCCAACAATAATATACATAAGGCAACTACTATTAATCACCAAAAATCACTCAACATAATAGGAGAATATTGAACTCAAGGATTCATCACAATCCATGAGTTATTGACAAATATATACAAAATTCTCCACCCCAAACCTGTATTTAAAAAGGAAATAAAATGGGCAGTAGCCTTACCTTAATTTCTGGAAATTTATCCTCTAAACTTATACTTCAAGAACTTAAACTCTCCTTCAAACTTTTACTTGAAAAGGGGGACAATATTCAAGAACCCTAAGGTGTTTTAGGGCTGTTGTGTTAAGCCAAGAAAGACCAAGATAGAAACTTAATAAATCTGAAATTTCGCAAGTTAACAATGAAACAAAAGATCTGATCTTTATCCCTTAAAAAAAGAGGTGCATAGGCCAACTTTCTTGGCCAATTTTGGGCCATATATTGTCAAGTAGGTGATCCACCTACTTGGACTTTCCACTTGGGCCTTTTTGGACTTAAAATATTGGGCCTTGGCTATGCATTTTCCCATTATTCTTCTAATCAACTTGCGCCAAATTAATGCAAGTAGGTGGTAATGTACTTGGCCCAATAACATGGTCAAAAGAATCTTAGTAGGTGATGCACCTACTTGGTCCTTTGGGCTGGTCAATAAGTCAAAGTAGGTGATGCACCTACTTGTCACCAACTAGCTTAGTTAAGTCAAGCAAGCACCTCAATATTGTATTCCATTTATAGACCTACCTTCAAATTAACTTAAAACTTATATACACTATGTCACTTTAAACTTTAGACTCAAATACCAACTTATGATCTCAAGTTTAAATACTTCCATCGATGTCAACTTAATCGGGTCGCATCAAAATCTACGGACAGTTCACTTTAAGCCTATTCTATTGTCACTAGTCGCATAGGAAACCGAGTCCATAACTATAGCACAAGGCAAATTATAAATGTCATATAAATAGAAATAGCACACATAGAATACGGGGTGTTACAGGTTGTGTCCGACTTGGTTGAAGAAGAATGTCATACGGCGATGCTCCATGATAATATGGATATCTCAAGGCTCATGGTATACCCTCAACAAATTGAGGAGTCAAAACTCAAGAAGAGGAATAGAGAGGTAAAGAGAGCAAGAACTGGTGAGGGAAAATTTTCTAGGTCGGACAAGGTTTAAACAAAGATTCTCCAACCAAGGCTCCTCTAGTGCTCCTCCAAGGGTCAACAAGGATACGGATTTCAACCCTAAACCTCAAGGGGGTAATAGTTGTAGTTCTTATGTTGCTACGCCTAATTGTGCAAAATGTGGGACAAGGCATAATGGCAAGTGTCTTGTTGGTAACGATGGGTGTTTGAGTTGTGGGAAGGTTGGCCACAAGAAGAGAGATTTTCCAATGATCAAGACTAAGGGAAGGGAAGATAAATGAGCTCCTCCAAGTTGTTCCAACTCCAATGCTCAAAAGCAAAACCACTTTTATGCTCTTCAATCCTGAGGTAACCAAGAGAGCTCCCCCGATGTGGTGACCGGTATGTTACAAGTCTTTTCCATTGATGTATATGCCTTGTTAGATCCTGGTGCTACCTTGTCCTTTGTGACACCCTTTGTGGCTATTAAGTTTGAAATACTCCCCGAAGTATTAATAGAACCTTTTTCGGTCTCTACCCCGGTTGGTGACTCGGTAGTGGCTAAGAGGGCTTATAGAAGTTGTCCCATTTCCTTATCTCATAGAGTTACTTTGGTGGATTTAGTAGAGTTAGACATGTTAGACTGGGATGTAATTTTGGGCATGGATTGGTTGCATGCATGTTATGCCTCTATCGATTGTAGGACTTGGGTGGTTAGGTTCCAATTTCCAAATGAGCCTATTTTAGAATGGAAGGGGGGAAATTCTATGCCTAGAGGTCAATTTGTGTCCTACCTCAAAGCTAGGAAGATGATCTTAAAAGGGTGTATTTACCATCTTGTTAGGGTGAGGGATGTTGAATTTGAAACCCCTTCTCTAGAGTCAGTTCCAATAGTTAATGAGTTTCCAAAAGTTTTTCCCAATGATTTGCCCGTTATTCCTCCCGAGCGGGAAATAGATTTTGCTATTGACCTTCTCCCACATACGCAACCTATCTTCATTCCTTCCTATAGAATGGCTCCGGCAGATTTAAAGGAGTCGAAAGATCAACTAAAGGATTTGCTAGACAAGGGGTTTATTCAACCATGTATCTCTCTATGGGGTGCTCCGGTGTTGTTTGTTAAGAAAAAGGATGGGTCTCTTAGGATGTGCATTGATTATCATCAATGAATAAAGTGACCATTAAGAACAAGTATCCCCTTCCAAGAATTGATGACTTGTTTGACCAATTTCAAGGGGCTAGTTATTTCTCTAAGATTGATCTTCGTTCGTGTTATGGTGCATTGAGGGTGAGAGGAATTGATATTCCAAAGAAGACCTTTCGAACTTGATATGGTCACTATGAATTTCTAGTAATGTCCTTTGGTTTGACTAACGCTGCAGCGACATTCATAGACTTAATGAATAGGGTCTTCTGACAACATCTTGGCATGTTTGTGATAGTGTTTATCGATGATATTTTGATATATTCAAGGAGTGAGAATGAGCATGTTGACCATTTGAGGGTTGTATTGCAAGTTCTTAAACCATCAACTTTTTGCAAAGTTTAGCAAGTGCGAGTTTTGGTTAAGGTCCGTAGCATTCCTTGGTCATATTGTGTCAAGCAAGGGTATTGAGGTAGATCCAAAGATGACGGATGCGGTCTAGAGTTGGCCTAGACCTCTAAATCCTTATGACATTAGAAGTTTCTTGGGTTTGGCCGGTTACTATAGGAGGTTTGTTGAGGGGTTTTCCTGCATTGCTTCTCCGTTGACGGCTTTGACTCAAAAGAAGGCTAACTTTGAGTGGTCGAAATCTTGTGAGAAGAGTTTTCAAGAATTGAAAGATAGACTTACTTCCGCTCCGGTGTTGACCTTACCGGATGGCACAGATGGTTTCCTAGTGTATTGTGATGCCTCTAGGGTAGGGTTGGGATATGTAATTATGCAACATGGTAAGGTGATTGTCAATGCTTCAAGGCAACTCAAAGTCCATGAGAAGAATTATCCAACCCATGACCATGAATTAGCGGCGGTTGTATTTGCCTTAAAAATATGGAGGAATTATCTATATGGGGAGCATGTTTATGTGTTCACCGATCACAAGAGTCTACAATATGTGTTTAGTAAAAAGGACTTGAATCTCTGACAAAGAAGGTGGCTAGAACTCTTGAAGGATTATGACATGAGTGTCCTTTACCACCCCGGCAAAGCTAATGTGGTCGCAGATTCTCTTAGTAGATTGTCCATGGGTAGTGTGGCTCATGTAGAGGACGAAAAGAAAGAATTGGTTCGTGATGTGCATAGGTTGCCCCAGTTAGGTGTCCAACTTGTGGATTCCACCAAGGGTGGTGTCATGGTCTATAATGGTTCCGAATCATCCTGTGTGATGGATGTGAAGTCTAAGCAAGACCTTGACCATATATTAGTTGGGTTCAAAGAGTCGGTACACAAAAAGTCTGTTGAGGCTTTCTCCCAAGGGGGAGATGGATTGCTTAGGTACTAAAGTCGGTTATGTGTTTCGGATGTTGCTGGTTTGAGGGAGAAAATTCTAAAAGAAGCTCATAGTTCTCGGTATTCTATTCATCCAGGAACCACCAAGATGTACTGTGATCTACGGGAAGTCCATTGGTGGAATGGCATGAAGAGAGATATTGTGGGGTTTGTAGCCAAATGTCCAAATTGCCAACAAGTTAAGGTTAAGCATCAAAGGTCGGGAGGCTCATTACAAGCTATACCGGTTCCCACTTGGAAGTGGGAAGAGATTAATATGGATTTTATTATGGGTTTGCCTCGTACCCGAAGGTAACATGATTCTATTTGGGGCATTATAGATAGGATGACAAAATCAGCCAACTTCATTCCCATCAAGGTTTCTTTTTCGGCGGAAGGCTTTGCCAAGTTGTATATCAAGGAGATAGTGAAGTTGCATGGGGTTCCTTTTTCTATTATTTCGGATAGGGGTACTCAATTTACTTCACACTTTTGGAAGTCATTCCAAAAAGGGCTTGATACTAAGGTTAAGCCTAGCACGGCTTTTCATCTCCAAACAGATGGCCAAGCGAAACGTACAATCCAAACATTAGAAGATATGTTGAGGGCATGTGTTATAGACTTCAAGGGTAATTGGGATGACCGCTTGCCATTAATAGAGTTTTCCTACAATAATAGTTATCATTCAAGTATCAATATGGCTCCTTCTGAAGCTTTGTATGGTAGGAGATGCAGGTCTCCGGTTGGTTGGTTTGAGGTAGGTGAAATTGCTCTTATTGGTCCTGAATTGGTTTATGAAGCTATTGAGAAGGTCTGACTCATTTGAGAGAGGTTGAGAACGGCCCAAAGTCGGCAAAAAATCTTATGCCGATATAGAAGGAGGGATTTAGAATTTGAAGTTAATGATTGGTTCTATTTGAAAATCTCACCTATGAAAGGCGTGATGAGGTTTGGCAAGAAGGGGAAACTTAGTCCATGGTATGTTGGCCCATACCAAATTTTGAAGCATATTGGGAATGTTGCCTATGAGATAGATTTGCCAAATGAGTTGGCTCCGGTTCATCCGGTATTTCATGTTTCCATGCTTAAGAAATGTATTGGAGATCCATTATTCCCCTAGAAGGGTTGGGGGATGATAAAAGTCTTTCTTCTGAGGAAGTCCCAGTAGAAATCATAGATCGGTAAGTCAAGAGGTAGAGAAATAAGGAAATAGCTGTCGTAAAAGTTTTATGGAGAAACCAATTAGTTGAGGGCGCTACTTGGGAGGCCGAGGCCGATATGAAGTACCGAGTTTTAGTGTTTTGGCAGTAGTTTCTCTTGGTTTTTAGCGTTTTGGGAGTCATGTGGGTTATATGTGTTTTACTATGGTTTCCTTATGTTATGCATGTTCTTGATGAAAATCATATTTAGTAAGAGAGTGAGTTTTCATGATTGATGTATTCCTCATGTTGTTGTGCATTTAGTATGAGTTGCCTATTTGACTTCATGAGATGAGTTGATGAACATGCTTTAGTATGCTTTTGAGAGTAATTGCATATTGGCTCAATGATGTAGTGTTGAGCATTCTCTTAGGTGGAGAAGGTAGTTCCTCTTATGAATATGATAAATGTTGAGTTTCATGCGTAATGGGTTGTTAGATGTAGTTCCTACTTCTTTGTGTTGCATTGAATATGTATGAGATGGAGTGGATGTTTCCTTCTTTAAATTGTGCATTATTTTGATGTTGCATGCATGATGGGCTACTAGTCTTGAGTCTTTAACCCCGTAAGGTGTCTAGATCGTCATTCAAGGATGGATGTTCTCAAGTGGGAGATATTGTAACACCCCAGAAAGTCTTTAAGCTAAACTAGGGCTAAATGTGAGGGTTAACGTCAAGGAAAAAGGGGCAAGGGCATATCATGCATTGAACTAGACAAAGGAAAACATTGAGGCTGCCTTGATCCACTTGGCTATGGGAAGTACCATCTCCCAAGTTACTTGGCGATTAGCCAAGTGGGCCACCATCGCCTATTGAGCAACCCCCCCCCCCAGCCTAGCTACTGGAATATTGGGCGAGCTAGGTAGGGGCTCGCCAACCCGGTTGGCGCATCGCCCAAAGACCCTGCACATCGCTTAGTAAGCTGGCTCCATGAGGGAGCATTCTAGAAAAATTTGGCGGACCAAGGGTCCACTTGGCGAGTTGCCAAGTGCCCTTGGCGAGCTAAAGCGGGTAAGTTGGCAACTTTTAAGTGGAAGTCTTAGGGGTCTTTGGTTATTTTCCCTAAATTGAAACTACATTGTTTAACTCTTTCCCTAATAAAGTATATAAGCTTTTTAGACTCAAAATTCCCCAAATTAAGTCATTCTCCCAAGAAATTCATGTATCATTACCCTGATGATATAACAAAATAAAAGCTTCCCCTATCTCGCATGATAAAGCAAAGAGAAAAGAAAGATAAAGAATAGAAAAAAGATAGAATTGAACAACCGTACAGGCATCTTTTGTGCATACGGCTCTACAAGAAAATTGACCCCCCTCCTTTCTATTGAAGAAAGAGAAAATAGAATCTATTCCAAAAAATAAAACCTCCAAAGTTCATCTTCTACACAAAATTTCTCTCTCTAGAACTCAAGGAATAATAAGCGTAAAATTGGAGCTAGGGCTTGAAGAAACAAGGCTTTTTCACTCAATTTCTTTGTAGAATCAAAACTAAGGTATGGTAGTCCGAATAATCTTCATCCATGGAGTTCCTCCAAACTCAACTTCAAAACTAGTTATTTCTCCAAAAGTTAGGGTTTGACTTCAATCTTGTGGGTTCTTTCCAAAAACGTTTTTAATAGTTGATTTATGATGTATTATGAGTGAATTGATGATTTATGATGAATTCCCCCAAGAACCCATGAAATCCCCAATTTTCCCGATTTGGATCCTATGATGTGAATTGTTCATTATAGAAGGATAATATGAGATTATGATTGTTATAATTGGGTTACTTGAATTATGTTATCATCCATGTCTAAGGTAGTGATTCTAGATGTGTTGATGGATTATGATTATGATCTATTTGTTGTTGTGTTGGAATGTTATCCTCATGAACACACTTGTGTATGAAGATGATATGATGTGAAACGTTTGTCACATGCAGTGATTCTAAGGTTGGAAGACTAGTCTAACCTATTGAATCTATGAGCTTTAGTATAAATTATGTTGGATGAAGTGTCAAGACATTCTTTCACGAATAAGAACTTAAGTCAAGACTTAATATGTAATCTATGGGAATTAATGCCTATCACCGAGTGGATTTGAATATGAGATGGAAGCTTATACGATAGTTGAGTCCGGCTTTCCAAGTATATATCTCATGAGATGGAAACATTCTACCTTAGTCGAGTCCGGGTTTCTAGTAGCAATCTCCATATCCCATGACTATGTGCCCACATAGGTCTTTAGCTAGTGGATCCACCTAAGCTAAGAGTATGGTTCTACCTTAGGCAAGTAGAACAACCCTTTTTTGATGTGGGGTAGTCACCGAATTCCATGTTAGCTCACATGGTCTATGTCGGTTTAGGCTTATTCCCACTAGCACAATAATATGAACAAGAGTATGAAATATAGACTATGGTTACTTAAGAAGTTTTATTTGGTGTGGGTGGGATTATGGGATCTCATTCATGCATTGCACAAGTAGGCTTTAAGGGTATCTATGGTATGTTCTTTTTATGATTTGATGACCTATGAGTTGATTATGCTTATGAGTTGTGTTGTACCACTATCTTTAAAATGATGCTTGCACTTAGCAAATTGCATACATCCAACTAAAATGTCCTTTTTAGAATGTTTTCAAGGTTTTCATGCATGACTATCATACTTAGTGCATTTTTGTACTAACCCATATTTTCCTACATTTTTTCCAAGTGTAGGGTCAGGTTCTCGAGGTGGTCCCCATCGTGGCAAAAGCTTGGAATTGATCTTTCTCCTTGCTAGTTGGTGAGTCCTCATGGTTCAAGGACGGATGTTGTCATTTAGTAGTTTCATTCTTGTACTTTCACTTTCGGATTATATTCCTTAGGCTGTGACCCTATTTTGATTGAAGAATTGTAATAGATGGCTAATTGAGACAAGTCTAGACTTCCACTTTCCTTTATGAAACTTTTGGACTTAAATGCGTTTTTACTCTTTATTGTTCTTTACTTATGGTATGATATGCTAAGTGGCTTACATGGTTCCTTTCGGGGTTCTATGTGCCATGTTACGTCTAGGAGGTACCCTTGGATCGTGACATGCGTGCTGCACCTATTGTCCATCTATTGGTTGGTACTTCTTTTTTTTATATGATCCATCATCTTGATGCTTGGTAGGTCAGACTCCTTCAACAACTTCTTCTTGTCTCGTAACACGCCCTTGCTCTTGTGCTTGAAAGGCACTTAAGAGCTTTGTTAGTGTAATACTAGACAAGTCCTTGGTATGTTCTAAGGTTGTAATGGTTGCCTTAAATCTTTCAGGTACCGTTACAAGGATTTTCTCAACGATCCTTGAATCATTAAAAGTGGAACCCAACAATTTGATGTGATTGAATATGTTAAGAAGTCACTATCCTCCATCCTTTACAGCTCAAACTCATGTACCAAATTCAGCACTTGCATCCATCAAATTCTTTCATATCCTTCATACTCAGTCTTAAGATAATCACATACCTCTTTTGTCGAATTTAGAGACATGATGCGAGTGAAGACGGTGGATGAAATTTCAGAAAATAAACACGCATTTGCCTTTGATTTCCTAATTTTCCTTCTTGGTGAGTTTTAATTTGTGTCATCGTCGGATTGTTTCTCAAGGGAGCAATGATGTATTCATCTTCTACAGTGCCTCCTAGAGATCCAAAGCTTCCAGATATGCCTGCATTCTAACAATCCAGATTTGATAATTTTCTCAACCAAAAGTTAGTGGTGTCATTGAAGAAAAATATGCTTCTCCGTTCATAGCATTCACAAAATCTGATTGGCACGCACACACACAGGTCCATTAAGATATAAAGCTCATGATACCAATTGAAGGTTTTAAAACTATTAAGCTAAATAAGATGTCTAAGGAAAATGAAAGTTGCGGCGGAACAAAAAAGACGAGAGAGAGAAAAGAATAGAAGCAGATGAAGAAGTTTTTTATTAATGCTTCATTTTACATGTATAAGAACCTAGAATGAAAAAAAATACACAGCCTAGCAGTTCACTAACTAACTCCTAAATAATAGGAACACATGACTAACGACTTATTGACTAAGTCTTACTTAAAATAAAAGCGGTAAAACTATATTTACTGCAGTTCAAAAGCAGATTCCTAACAATAGAGAATTACATCAATTAGTTGAAAATCTAAAAGATACAATTGATTTATTTTCTTTAGAAAGTGTACTGCTTAGTCCAAGATGTATCAAATGATCATGCCACAAAATTCTAATGACAAAATATCATGCTACAAATTAAAGAAGATAACATTAAGAGTATATACCTCTATAAGAAGCATATGACAACAATTTAACACAATAGTGTTATATTACATAATGAGATTATTCCTATTTCACATATGATTTTAAAAAAATAGGAGTTTGTAGCTACTATTGAGCAACAAACTCAATATTAAGAAAATAGTTCGTACCAAATAGTCCTATACAATGCTCCAATTACCCCAATATTTGTTTTACTCTCTCCCATTTCCCGAACATCCCCTAGCATCAACATTTTTATTTATTTCTATTTGTTTGCTAGTATTTTATCATCAAATTTTTTCAGGATTGGTCAGATGAAAAAGATTTTAACATCAATTGTATTTATTCAACCAATATGAATACATGAAATAGAAGCTTTGAGAAAGTATAAGATCACATGGCAGGCTTTTAGAGCTAAATCTAGTAACATAATTTTTAATGTTAAACTTATAATCATTATCCAAGAACAATCACTAATGTCATAATCAATAATTGTCCATTATCAATAAACAAAATAAAACAACGAAAAAAATTATTTTTTGCCCTGAGATCTTAGCCTTTGATATCACTGTCACACCCCTTTTTCGCACAGCAAAAGGGTTTTTCCAATTTAAGTGACGGTATTGATTAGAGATTATTTTAATTTTCAAAGTTGTCATTTGGAATTGATTTATGGTGTTCCAAGTCACCTTTTTGTTTTTAATCCCTAATCAAAAGGAAATGACTCTTTATTATTTGATCTGAGAACTAGAAATTCGGGTAAGGAATTTTGTTAACCGAGGGGAAGGTATTAGGCATCCCTCGAGTCCCGTGATTCTAGCACGATTGCTTTTATTGACTTATACTTGGCATATTTTTATTATTATTTTTTTGGTATGTTATAACGTGCCATGATTTATTCAATTTTTTTATTGTTGAACTTTTATTAATCTCAAATCGGATGCATAACTGCATTCTCGATTTTTGACATATAAATAGCTTAAGAGCTGTCACGACCCAAGCTTAGGGCCTAGACGTGACATGGCGAATGAGGAACCCGAAGGAACCCCAAACAAGCCTCTCAAACTTGTCATCACACTTCATCGGTCACGGAAGTACATTCAACATTTATTTAACGGGAAATAGGGACTAAGGGCAAACCATTTCAAAATGACATCATAGAACAAGAGTCAAGCTCATTTACAAAATACTTGTCCAACGCACACATCTACATACATAGATAGGATGGGGCCATGACATACTACCGGCTCCCCTCATAGTCAAAATACAATTGCAAGCTAAAGTCTCAAAACATAGGAGTAGGAAACATAACATAGCCCTCGAATCATTGAGGACTCACCAACAACTCGGATAAGCACCGTACTAGCCACGTGAATGGAGAGAAGGATCAAGAGTAGCTCCGGTCCCTACATGGTGACATCATGTAGGCAAAATATGCGTTAGTACTTGGAATGTACTAAGTATGCGGGGTGCAACACAACAATAGACAAGGACACAATCGAAATACAAGAAATAGTTTCATAGGCATTATGAATAACAATATGAGGATGCATGATCAAAGTGAAGTCAAAACATCTTTAAGTAAATCTATACTAATAGTAGATATCATATGTGTATGCATGATCCAACCAATCTATAACCCCAACTTAGGATGGGGGATGCCGTTCACACCCGGACACCCTGGTGGCAAGGTATAAACCCCTCACATGGTTGATGTTGGTCACACCCCAAGCATCCTAGGTGGTGAGATATAAACCTCTCACATGGTTGATGTTGGTCACACCCCAAGCATCCTAGGTGGTGAGATATAAACCTCTCACATGGTTGTCCGGTTCTTTTCCCCCGGACCGGGCATGGTCATACAACACTTTATATAGGAAATTCCCATTAGGCTCTAATGCAATCTCACGTATGGAATGAACATATACACAAGCTTAGTTTGTCATCAACACATCTCTGGATTTCCATACATCTCATAACTCAAGCTTTAAAGCATCGATTCATCAATTCTCCATAGTTGGACATTTTGTCAAACACCTTGAAGGCATGTAATGGAATCAAAGAGCATGGAAAATAGGGTAGTAATTATGCAGCCAAACCAGTGAACAACCTACAACAACACCTTTTTAACACCCACAATACCACATGAAAATCTCCACATCCATTCCAAATTTAGGTTCAAGTTCTAGAGTCACAACATGCTCAAAACAATCACTTTTCATGTTTAAAATTCAATGTGCAGGAAATTATTACAAAGAACAAGACTAATTTATGAATCTTAACTTAAACCATGAATTAGTGAGTAGAATAGAGTCTAGGCACTATGGGTGGAAGGACTCATGAGTTCAACACCACATACCTTGAGTTTTTATGAAGGTCTTGAGAGTGTCTTCAATGGAAGCTTGGAACTTGGAGCAAGAGTCTCTTCAATCTTGAGGAAGGTTTTGGATTAGGGTTCTTGAGAGAACTTGAGAGAAAATGTGTCTAAGTATGGGAGAGGTGTTTTGGGAAATGTTTTAGAGATGAGAATTGAACTAATGGTATATAGGAAATAACATATGCCCTTTGGAAAAATGGTCCAACACTTAGAAAAAAAATGAGGTGGGTGAACAGTAAAAACGCTCAATGGAAATTGCCTTTCCTGCCGGACAGATTTTACGAAAATGGGCATTAATTCTTCGTCCGAACTCCGAATGAGGTGAAAAGAAGTGCGTTAGGTAGCTAACTCAAAGGTCTTTCCATGGATATGTTATTGGCCACCCAATAATTTGTGTGCTAGTAGATATGACCCTCCAAAGTAGACCCTTCACTTGGAAATTTCGGATTTTGATATGGTTGCTCTAAAATTTGGGTTAGACCCATTTCCCACTCAATTTGACCCCCTAAACAAGAATATGAAGTTGGATTTTTGAAAAATGAAACGGATTTTTTTATATATAGCTAAACAAGTTTCCGGTAACTTCCGAAGCACATTTTTAAGAACTTTTTGGGTCATTTCAATATCTCCCCCTTGGGAACATTTGTCCCCGAATGTGGAAGAGACGTACAAGGCAAGACTTAGTAAGAACATATCAGCCCCAACATGAATGCAAAAATTTTATTTAAACATCACTTCAAGATTTCAAAACTTAGTGTAAAGCATCCATAACTCATCAATTTAAACATATATGCACATTAATGATCCAGGGGCTGAAATGTAAGACTCAATGGAGTACAAAGGACTTGATTTAATACCTTAGGCTTGAGTGGAGTTGAATAGATAAGGATAACGTCTTTGCATGTCCGCTTCGGCCTCCCAAGTAGCACTCTCCACTTGTTGATTTCTCCAAAGCACCTTAATGGACGCCACTTCTTTGTTCCTCAACCTTTTAACTTGTCTATCTAAGATCTGAACCGGGACTTCTTCATACGTCAAATTATCTTCTACAACACCCACAACCTCAAGAGGTGCAATAGCGTTAGGATCACCAACACATTTCCTCAACATCGATACATGGAATACCGGATGAACTAATTCCATCTCCTTGGGCAACCCCAACTCATAGGCTACTTTACCAACCCTTCTTATTATCTCATAAGGACCGACATACCTAGGACTTAATTTCCCCTTCTTACCAAAACGAACCACACCTTTCATTGGAGAAACTTTCAAATAAACCCAATCACCCACTTTGAATTCAAGATCTTGTCTCCTCACATCGACATACGACTTTTGACGACTTTGGGCTATTTTCAACCTCTCCCTAATCATCCTTACCTTCTCAAGAGCATCCATGACCAGATCCGGACCCAACAAGGCCACCTCTCCAACTTCAAACCACCCAACCGGTGACCTACACCGTCTACCATAAAGTGCCTCAAAAGGAGCCATACCGATACTAGAATGATAACTATTGTTGTATGCAAATTCAATCAAAGGAAGATGATCATCCCAACTACCTTTCAACTCCAATACACAAGCTCTAAGCATATCCTCCAAGGTTTGAAATGTTCTTTCGGCTTGGCCATCCGTTTGAGGGTGGAAGGCCGTGCTAAGCTTTACCTTTGTACCAAGACCCCTTTGGAATGACTTCCAAAAGTGAGAAGTGAATTGGGCACCACGATCCGAGATGATAGAGAAAGGAATCCCATGCAACCTTACCAATTCATGAATGTACAACTTGGCATACTCTTCAGCCCCGTAAGTAGTTTTAACCGGTAGAAAATGAGCCGACTTTGTCATCCGATCAACTACCACCCAAACCGAATCAAAGCCTCTTCTAGCCTTGGGTAAGCCCACTACAAAATCCATGTTGATTTCTTCCCACTTCCAAGTAGGTATCTCAATGTCTTGAGTTAGGCCACCCGGCCTTTGATGTTCGGCCTTGACTTATTGACAACTATGGCAACCCGAAACAAATTTTGCAATGTCCTTCTTCATACCGCCTCACCAATACACATCCCTCAAGTCTCTATACATCTTTGTTGACCCCGGATGAATAGAATAAAAAGAATTATGAGCCTCATCAAGGATTCTTTCCCTCACACCATCCACACAAGGAACACATAATCTACGTTGGTACCTAAGGGCACCATCTCCCCCTTGGGAGAAAACCTCCACCTTACCACTACTCACCGAAGCCTTTAATTCTACCAAAGAAGTATCAAGATCTTGCTTGACTATCACCTCATCAACCAAGGAAGACCTTAAACCATCAACAACAACTACTCCTCCACTATCCACCCCTTCTAACCTAACTCCCAATTTGGCCAACCGATGGACCTCCTTAGCCAACTCTTTACTACCTTCCTCCACATGAGCCAAGCTACCCATGGACACTCTACTCAATGTGCAGGAAATTATTACAAAGAACAAGACTAATTTATGAATCTTAACTTAAACCATGAATTAGTGAGTAGAATAGAGTCTAGGCACTATGGGTGGAAGGACTCATGAGTTCAACACCACATACCTTGAGTTTTTATGAAGGTCTTGAGAGTGTCTTCAATGGAAGCTTGGAACTTGGAGCAAGAGTCTCTTCAATCTTGAGGAAGGTTTTGGATTAGGGTTCTTGAGAGAACTTGAGAGAAAATGTGTCTAAGTATGGGAGAGGTGTTTTGGGAAATGTTTTAGAGATGAGAATTGAACTAATGGTATATAGGAAATAACATATGCCCTTTGGAAAAATGGTCCAACACTTAGAAAAAAAATGAGGTGGGTGAACAGTAAAAACGCTCAATGGAAATTGCCTTTCCTGCCGGACAGATTTTACGAAAATGGGCATTAATTCTTCGTCCGAACTCCGAATGAGGTGAAAAGAAGTGCGTTAGGTAGCTAACTCAAAGGTCTTTCCATGGATATGTTATTGGCCACCCAATAATTTGTGTGCTAGTAGATATGACCCTCCAAAGTAGACCCTTCACTTGGAAATTTTGGATTTTGATACGGTTGCTCTAAAATTTGGGTTAGACCCATTTCCCACTCAATTTGACCCCCTAAACAAGAATATGAAGTCGGATTTTTGAAAAACAAAATGGATTTTTTTATATATAGCTAAACAAGTTTCCGGTAACTTCCGAAGCACATTTTTAAGAACTTTTTGGGTCATTTCAAGAGCATAACTGATTTCTTCTCTTGAGTGCATCACCTAATTTTCTCTGTCCACAATTTTAGTTTAAATTTAATGAAAGTTAATTACTAACAATTATTTTGTCAAGGTGCATCACTACATCCTTGAATTTCTTTTAAGGTCTCAAAAAAGATGTGTAACCACATTATTAATTGAGACAAATATTTTTTTAAAAGGTGTATAAAAGTTTGTTTAACGTTAAAAATAATGTTTTTCCTTTATAAATCTAAAACATCTTATTCAAAGTGAATCATTATTATTAACTCCGACTAAATTTTTATAAGGTCCAACAAGTTGAATTTAAATAGTAAACAAAAAAATGGTATAACTTCTGATATAAGCTCCTTTAGATTAAGATTTGGAAATGTTAACACCAATAGAAATTGTATACAAATAGTAATTCAATTAATGATTCAACCTATCTTAAGCCAAAAATTATTATTTTAAGCAAAACAAAACTCAATGTACTAACTCTAAATCCTTAATTAATTTCTCATATTCAATGAAATTCTACATGACGTTAACTAAAAACTTATTTAAAGCATCAAAATTGTACAACAATAAATAACAACAAATATATTTAATTCCAAATTCATTTCAATCAAATTATGAATGAAACAAAACTATACAAAAAAACAAGTGCCATAAAATTACATCACACTCCATAAAAAAAATTAAAGGGATAAGGTAAAGTTGAACCTTAAATGAAGAAATAAGAACCGCAAAATCTTGACCGGAGCTCGATTAGAACGCTAACAAATCCTTTTTTTGGCTTGGATGTGTGTTGTATTTTTGTTGTTGTAGTAGTTGGAAGAAAATTAAAATGTTTGGATGTTGTTCTCTTTTCCTGTACTTATGTACGTGGGTTGTATATAAATGGGTGTGTGTGGGTATTTTGGTATTGCTTTCTTTTTTTGTATGTTTTTTTTTTGTGTGTGTTGCATGTGTGTATATCTTTATGTCACGACCCAAAACGAGTTATGAGTGACACCCACATTTAACCTTCTAGGTGGGCGAACCAACGAATTCAACCCCAACATATATTTATTGTACAACTTATGAAATACAAACAATAATGTGGAAGCTCAAATTTTATTAATATATGAAACACGAATCCAATAAAGTATATTAACTATCGTTTCCCGAAACCTCAAAGTCATCACGCCAAGGACATCTAAACTTCAAATACTAAGTTTAAGAGTATTAAAGACACCAAAATAAAAGAATAAAGTAGTCTATATCCGAAAACTTAGGACATCATGCCATGACCGAGAGAATTCAACACGAGCTAGAATGAATAGCTCACCCTGGAACCTGAGGTGCTGGAGACTAGCTAGAACCGAGGGCAAGTCGAAGTTGTTGGTACACTCGCTGCACTCCATAAAATGAAAACAAAGAAAAACACAATTAGGGCTCAGTACAGGGCAACATGTACTGAGTAGATATCATCGGTCAACTCAAAATAGGAACTGTTATACATAAAGTAATAACATGAAATAAACTATAGCACTTAGCAAGTGACACACAACAAACAACATGAACAAGTGACAACAGCACTGAGGTAATTACGTAATTAGTCACAATATCAAACAAACACACACGAGGACTCATGCCTCCATACTACGCTCATCTGGGAAATGGGTTCTTTGAGATTGAGTACATTAAGTTAATTCAATATGTTTTTCTTTAACATTACCATGTCGGAATGTGACACCCAATTCAATAATATCATGTTGGAACATGACATCCGATCCAATAATACCGTATCGGAACGTGACATTCGATCCAGTAATACCATGTCGAAATGTGACACTCGATCCAATAATACCGTGTCGAAACGTGACACTCAATCCAATAATATCGTTAATTTATCATTTATTATCATCACTTTTCACTTCCTTAACAATATTCCATCAAGCCTTCTTTATTCAAGGCATCACTTTGATAGAGAAGGTTCAAGATTATAAATTTCACGGTCTCAGGATTTCAGATCAATCACAAACAACACATAGATTATTCAAACCACACAATCAAGTACATAGAGAACGTCACAATATCAGTCAATGACTACCAATCACTATTAAGAGTCTATATATCACATAGAATAAACCATAATCTACCTCCACCGAAGAACCGAATTCAGGCAAGTTACTTCTCTAATGCTTCTCCTTTCCTCAATGCCTCCGAACGTTCCCAATCTATCAAGTATGCATAATTTATAAGTTAACGAGTCTATAGGCACCCATATTACTATATGTCTAGTCTAGACCCAAAGCTCACCCAATTTTATAATCAATTTCCTAAAATGCATGCCTAAGGGTAAATCTTATTCCTCCAATGAGCATACCTCTAATGGAATTCATATGATATAATACACCTAGTATTTAGTTACTCATCTTAATATACCAAAAATTCATTTATAATAAGATAATTGAAATAATCTTAGGGTTGAATATTGCGAACTCAATTCCTCACTGTGACACTCAAATCACAGCACTACCTGTACATCTATATACTTACTACTAAAAGTAGCATACTGATGCCAACAGAATGCAATATCCAATGAAATCACTAACCACTAATATTTGTTAATAATTCCCACTAGAACAGAATTCGCTCCCCAATTGTAAAGTCTAACACCCCAAATAGATTTTGAAACTTTGTTCTTCCCAAACCAACATATAGAAAAACATTAATCAAAAATTGATATACACTAAGATATGGATTAATCGTCTTAATGTTTTACCTGAAGCACTCGCGACTTTCCTTCATTCAACGTCGCTCTCTGTAATTCTCTTCTTCCCCTCTTTTCTTTTCTTCCTCTACAGATTATTTATTACCCTAATTATTATATGACTAATTATAAATATGGTAAAAGTGGCCCACTACTAATTTTAATGTTTATCTTCTTTAACCACCAACTAAATTAATTATAAAAACTGCCCCACTAATTTCATAATTGTAGTTACGAATAGTCCAAAATACCCATTTTGAATCTATCAGAAGAGTCTTTTATGAAATAAAAAACTCTAATACTCAAAACGACCAAATGGGTAGTTACACTTTATGTGGTCTTTTTTCTTCTTCATTTTTGGATGGTGTAGTGTAGTATATGTAGGACAGGGGTATGTGGGTGTACGTGGGAGTGGGGGCAGTATATGGGTGAGTGTGCGGGAGTTGTGGGATTGAAAATGGGGTGAGGGTAGATGTAGTGGGGTAGTGTGGGTAGATTTAGGTTATTATATTTTTTAAAATTAAACATATATATATATAAATATTAGATGAGTCTTTTATGAAATAAAAATCTCTAGTACTCAAAACGACCAAATGGGTCGTTACATTAGATACCAATTTACCCATCGTTCGCCCTCGAACGATCAAAAGAAGGCGAGGGTAATAAAGGGAACCTGAATCGATAAAAAAGTATGGTATCTTTCATGCATATCAGCCTCACTCTCCCAAGTGGAATCTTCAATCGGTCGATTCTTCCACTGAACCTTGATATATGCAATCTCTTTTTATCTCAATTTGTGGTCCTCCCTATCTACAATAGCTGTCGACTCCTCCTCATAAAATAGATTCTCATCAAGCAGGGCTGAGTCCTAATGACTAAAGTAGTTTCAATCACCATGATGTTCCTTCAACATAGACACATAAAACACTGGGTGCACTTCTAATAATCTTGGAGGCAAATCCAATTCATAGGCAACCTGTCCCACGCGCTTAAAAATTTCAAACGGCCCAATATACCTCGGACTAAGGTTACCTCGCTTATGAAATCTCAGTACACCCTTCATGGGTGAAACCTTTAACAACACTTACTCAATCTTGATAAACACCATGTCCCTGACCTTCAGATCTTCATACTCTTTATGTCTATTTTGACCTGTTAGAAGCTTTTCCTAAATGAATTTTCACATTCTCTAACGATTTCCTCGAAAGATCAGTATCCTAGGGTCTCACCTCATATGCATCAAACCAACCAATGGGAGACCTATATCTCCTCTCATACAAAGCCTCAAATGGGGCCATATCAATACTCGAGTGATAATTGTTGTTTTATGTAAACTCAACTAATAACAAAACTATTCCCAATAACCACCAAAGTTAATCGTACACACGTCTGCAACATGTTCTCAAGGACCTTGACACAACCATCAGGACGAATCTTTTCTCACATAATCATGATAAAATCCTGAATCAATATTGGTTATAACCAGAAGTGAACCTGAACCAACCACCACAAACTCATAATGCACAAACTATCACAAATCTTATCTATATTTCCTGCTCACAATATAAACTTTCCATGAGCTTAAGTTATAAAAATTTGATCTGTAGACATCACATACTCATCAAGGAAGAATCAAACTTATCTAACCCAACAAAGGAATGATCAAGTAACCACCAATCGAGTGATACACCAAAGCATAGAGAACCTCTAACAACACTGTGGAAATGCTAAATTAGCAGTGGTGATTATAAATAATCCTTAAAAATGGTAGAACTAGATCCAATGGTCCCTAATTCAACCACACATAATCGGAACATGAACTTGATGAATAGATGAATAGTAAGACTGTCGGACAACTGCAAATATTCATGGTAGCTCTTCTATAAATTCTCATAAGTAAGGTGGTACATGTAGAACCACTGGAATATTTCGATAACTCCAAGACACCACTAAATATGTCATCTGAGATAATCAAATCTGCCCAAACATCCTATCCAACCAAGAGGACATTGCAGAATTGGTACACCCGATCCACCACTAGGGATCAACCCACAAAAATGAAAATACGTGTGAGCATAACTAGTGAATCATACTCCAAATCATGTCTAGAACGAAATAGGTGGTCACATAAGAATGTACGGAACCAAGGTTGAATAACACTAAATGTTTTCTCTAAACATCCCATATCAAACATTTTCATTTAGTTGACTCCATTTGATTTTAGCTACCCACAATCCATTGGTATGATCCCCATTACGATCGTACCTATACTCTATTTATCAAACTCCATATACTCTTCACATCATTCCACCGAAGCTCACATTCTTAATACTAACACCCATCATAACCATTTCGGCCATTATCGTACTCTAAACCAGCACTTTTAAGTGGACTTCTGCCTTAGGTCCTTTAACAATCAAAACTAACAAACATGATGACCCAAATCATGCATAAGTCCTTCCAAATGCTTGATGCAATCGATCATTTCTTACCTTACAAATTCATACCTTGACAAAATATATCACTACGAATGTAGACTTACAATGAAAAGAATTAAATGGTGAATCCAATTGTGTAACTCAATCCCCTTATCTATCAACATTAGCTCATACCATGAAGATTATTATTAATTCAAGTATCTTAGCTTATCATTGATCGCCTCTCCATTGACCTTACCATATCCGTTGCTAAAAATTCAACCGTACTCATTACCAAACTCAAAACCACAAAAGAACTTATCGTCACACTCGAGATGAACATCTGTACACTACTTTCTCAAGTCTTATCCAATAGTTTTTAACCAATATGAAGATCCCATGACGCTATTACAATAGCCAGAGCAAAAAAGATGAAACCACGTGTCTCTGAACCTAATTCTCAACCCCTCTATATATACCTATTTAGTCCTTGGAATTAGAGAAATTATTCTTGCTCTCACCTCCTTCTGACAGCTACATTATACCCCACTAATTTTTATTTTCCTTATGACTCTAGCTCTTTTAAATTCTATTAGAGTGGAGTCCCAACATCTCCTAAAACTTTCCATATAACCACATTACTCAACAAATAGTATAAAAGCAAAACCTTAAATACTTGCAAGTCATTATTACTATATAAAATTAGTTTAACCAATAATATTTAATATATAGTTGCATCTCAATCACAATCCATCACGAACTCTTATTACCATCATGCTCAGTTAGCCCTTGACATCACCATAAAGTCAACATTTTCCTCGACATGACACCTCTAACTCAATTATACCAATCAAACCCCAAAGGACTAACTCAATTTTATACACACTTTCTTACTAAAATATTCAATTGCTTTCACCCAAGTATACTCACTGGGACTTTCTTTACCCATAATCTAGTCATTCCAGTATCAATCAACTCTTTTGGAGCTTAAGATAAAGTCACCAGTACTCTCTTAGAATCCTCAAAATACACTTCAAAATCTAAATGCATTAATACCGTACCAAAGATCCACCACTAAAATCTTCCTTAAGACAATGCTCAACCCAAACATCCATAGTAACACATTAGTTGGTTTCTCAAATGTAAATGCAACACCAAATCTCATTATCTGAACATGTCATATAACTGATAATTCCTTAAGTAATTAGTATTCCTGCATGACAATCAATGTATTTGTTTCCATATAACACTAGAACCACACTGTAAAAGTATGTTAGATCCATCACATATCACACCTATCGTGAAGATCGTACCTGAATAGCCCACACATTTCTACCCATTAAATAACTATAAAACATTATCAAATCCATTGTGTCTCTAACCCAAGCGATTTACAGTCTTTCTTAGATCAGGTCGATAACAAAAGTAACACACTTAATAACTCTAACCAAGTAAGCATTGGTACTATTCTAATAGTCATATCATGACCCTCTTTGATATACTCTCAATCTATGAAATAGTTGTAGAGATTCTAACCTCAATTTGGCGCAACATAATTTCATCATTCGCTAAGCAACCCATACATGTTATGACAACTTTACTAACTATATTTTCCAAAGTAATGAAGTTCATTATCTAGTCGTCCCTTACGAAACTTCTTGAATGTTGTTCCATTGACAAAGTAATCTGGCTTCACCCCTCTACCTACATCACAAAATCAACCACTTCCTAAAAAGATTTTACTGAAGCAGCCACCTATAAAGCTTGAATCTGCAAATCTAACCTCAATTCCTTTACAAAGCAACGAATCAGCAAATCCTCTCTTCCAGACTGAAGCAAAGTTGAGTCACATATTTGGATAAAGCACAAAAAATAGCCTCATAGGCTGCAAAAGATATATTTCGTTGCTCTATGTTCAGGATCTCATATCTCCTCATATCCCTCAAAGTCTGGGAATATACTTCTCCATGAAAAATCTAAAAAATGTTTCTCAAGTCATGGGTAGTGCCTTTACTGGTCGGCACTCAACATGAGACTGCCACCACATTTTGGCGTCTCCCCAAAAGTGGTATGTCACAAACCCAAAACCAAGTATCTCCACTATATTCATCTTATGAAGCAACTCATGGCAATCGATAAGGAAGTCATAAGCATCTTCATATTCAGTACCCATGAAGAATGGGCGTTTCAACTTTAAGAACTTAATAAAAAAATCATCCTGGTCACTAGTAATTACAGGGCCTTACAGCCTATCAGAGAAGCATGCCTATTTCAAAGGATGCATCCTCTCTTTCTGGTGTTGGTATTGTCACTTTTTTTGCTCTAGTTCTGACCATATGTGAAATACGATGAAAAATGTCAAATACCAATTTGTATCACCTAGTACCAATTGGATTCAAGTAATAGCACGAAAGAAAAAAGGAATAGAGTTTTCCTAAAGTCTTATAGCCTCTCGAAGAAAAGTAAAGGCGTCCCCGTACCGTTCCACAAGACTCTACTAGACTTGTCCTTTTGTGATGAGATCACCGAACCTAAAGCTCTGATACCAAGTTTTTCACGACCTAAATCAGGACATGAGTGGCACCCACACTTAACCTTCTAGATGGGCGAACCAACGAATTCAACCCCAACTTATATTTATTGTAAACTTATGAAATACAAACAATAATGCAAAAGGTCAAATTTTATTAATATAAGAAACACAAATCCACTAAAGTATATTAACTATCATTTCCCAAAACCTGAAAATCATCACGTCAAGGACATCTAATTTCCAAATACTAAGTCTAAGAGTATTAAAGACACCAAAATAAAAGAATAAAGTAGTTTACGTCTGAAAACATAAGACATCATGCCATGACTGAGAGAATCCAACACGAGCTAGAATGAAAAGCTCTCCCTGGAACCTGAGGTGCTGGAGACTAGCTAGAGTCGAGGGCAAGTCGAAGTTGTTGGTACACTCGATGCACTCCACAAAATGAAAACAAAGAAAAACACAAGTAGGGCTCAGTACAGGGCAACATGTACTGAGTAAATATCATTGGCCGACCCAAAATAGGAATTGTTATGCATAAATTAATAACATGAAATCAACTATAGCACTTAGCATGTGACACACAACAAACAACATGAACAAGTGACAACAACACCGAAGGAATTACGTAATCAGTCACAATATCAAACACACACACACGAGAACTCGTGCCTCCACACCACGCTCATTTGAGAAATGGGTTTTTTGAGAGTGAGTACATTAAGTTAATTCAATAAAATTTTCTTTAACGTTACCATGTCGGAACGTGACACTTGATCCAATAATATCGTGTCAGAACGTGACACCCGATCCAATAATACTGTGTCGGAACATGACACCCGATCCAATAATACCGTGTCAGAACGTGACACCATATCCACTAAAACAGTGTCGAAATGTGACACCCGATCCAATAATATTGTTAATTTATCATTGATTATCATCATTTTTCACTTCATTAACAATATTTCATCAAGCCTTCTTTATTCAAGGCATCACTTTGATAGAGAAGGTTCAAGATTATAAATTTTACGGTCTCATGATTTCAGACCAATCACAAACAACACATAGATTATTCAAACCACAAAACCAAGTACATAGAGAACTTCGCAATATCACTCAATGAATATCAATCGCTATTAAGAGTCTACAAATCACATAGAATAAATCATAACATACCTCCACCGAAGAACTGAAATCAGGCAAGCTACTTCTCCAATGCTTCTCCTTTCCTCAATGTCTCTGAACGTTCCCAATCTATCAAGTATGCATAATTTGTAAGTTAACGAGTTTATAGGCACCCATGTTACTATATGTCTAGTCTAGACCCAAAACTCACCCAAATTTATAATCAATTTTCTAAAATGCATGCCTAAGGGTAAATCTTATTCCTCCAATGAGCATACCTCTAATGGAATTCATATGATATAATACACCTAATATTTAATTACTCATCTTAATATACCAAAACTTCATTTATAATAAGATAACTGAAATAATCTTAGGGTTGAATCTTGCGAACTCAATTCCTCCCTGTGAAACTCAAATCACAGCACTACCTGTACATCTATATACTTACTACTAAAAGTAACATCCTGATGCCAACAGAATGCAATATCCAATGAAATCACTAACCATTAATATTTGTTAATAATTCCCACTAGAAACCTTGTTCTTCCCAAACCAACATCTAGAAAAACACTAATTAAAGATTGATGTACCCTAAGATATGGATTAATCGTCTTAATGTTTTACTTGAACCACTCGCGACATTCCTTCATTCAACGCCACTTTCTGTTATTCTCTTTGTCCCCTCTTTTCTTTTCTTCTTCTACAGATTATTTATTACCCTAATTATTATATGACTAATTATAAATATGATAAAAATGGCCCACTACTAATTTTAATGTTATTTTCTTTAATCACCAACTACATTAATTATTAAAACTGTCCCACTAATTTCATAATTGTAGTTACGAATAGTCCAAAATATCCATTTTGAATCTATCACAAGAGTCTTTTATGAAATAAAAAACTCTAGAACTCAAAACGACCAAATGAGTCATTACACTTTATGTGGTCTTTTTTCTTCTTCATTTTTGGATGGTGTAGTGTAGTATATGTAGGATAGGGGTATTTGGGTGTAAGTGTGAGTGGGGGCAGTATATGGGTGAGTGTGAGGGAGTTGTGGGATTGAAAGTGGGGTGAGGGTAGATGTAGTGGGGCAGTGTGGGTAGTTTTAGGTTATTATATTTTTTAAAAAATTAAACATATATATATAAATCATAATAATAATACAAATATTAATTAATTATTTTGAATTAATAAAATATAAGAAAAGTCAAATAGCTAGTCTAAAAATATAATTAAGAAATACTAGCTTATTTATTAAAATTTTAAATTAAAAGAAAATATATATTTTTGTAGTTCTCAAACCTTTTAAAATAAACTTACTAAAATACGAAAAAAAAAAAATTAATGTAGACCTAGAAGAAATATTTAAGGAATAAAAATGGTGTAAAACCTTATGTTTGGTCAAAAATTGCATGCCTACAGTTTGACCCTCTTTGACCGAAAACACGAAGAGTTTTCAGACAAAGAAGTAGACAATGCGACAAGTTTTAACCTAACTCTTATGTGAAAGAAAAAATTTGTGCGACCGAGTCTTGGTTTTTGACATCCTACATATCCCGGGTTATAAGGGAATCATGTCACATGTAGTTCAAGGAGATGAGGTGATGAGTTGGAAGTTAAGTGAGGTTCCATCGAGGCTCCATGTCCCGGCTCCTATCCTTATATAAAAAAAATGAAAGCTAACAGTCGAAAGGAAAATAAAAGTACAAGCTCCTATTTATGCATCTTCTCTTGAGTCTTGACTTTCAGATATAACTTTGAAATTTTTTTTGTGAGTATCTTGATCTTGAATTGAATTTGAGGCTTAACTTGCCTCTTGGAGTGAGCTTTTGGCACTCTTCAAAGTGACGATTTGTAAATATTCTTGAATGCCTACTTGTTTTGTTGATCAGTAGCTGAATAGAAATAGATGTTGGGAAGTCAAGCTGCTACATCCATTGAAAAGGCTGATTCTGACTAACATGGAGATTGATCATTCTGAAATAGTTGAAACTTTGTTCTTGAATTTCAAATTCATGTTTTGCTTGAAGAAACCTGAAAACCATCACAAACAAAAGCAATAAACAAAAAAAAATTCCCCAGTATTCACAGAAAAAATTTGTGAATTATTAGCAAATGTGAATTTTCTTTAAAAATAAAATCAGACTAGGAAGTGCTTATTCTAGGAGAAAATAAAAAATAAAGTCTTAGACTAGAAAGTGTTTATCCTAGGAGAAAATAAAATATATCATCTCAGACTAGAAAGTGTTTATCCTAGGAAAAAAAAAAGGTCTCAGACTAGGAAGTATTTATCCTAGGAGAAAATAAAAAATAACAAGAAAAATAAAAATAAAAACGTCTCAGACTAGGAAGTGTTTATCCTAGGAAAAAATAAAAAAGAAATGTCTCAGACTAGGAAGTGTTTATCCTACAGAAAATAAAAAATAACAGTGTCAGACTAGGAAGCGTTTATCCTAGGAGAAAATAAAAAATAACGGTCTCAGAGTAGGAAGTGTTTATACTAGGAGGAAATAAAAAATAATGGTTTGTGCACGCATAAAAATAAAAATGGTGATAGGTTGTTATTGTAACTCTGTTATCCAATTTGAACATGTGAAACAATGTTTATTTTAGCAAGAAAGCCTCTTGTTTCAAAAAAATTGTGAGTTTTAAATTGGTGGTCGATTTGTGGCCTTGGCTTTGAAGATGATTGCTCCTGTTATTGCAATATTGAACATATCAGCTGGGTAGATTGTTTCCGTTTGCTAGTCAGCCCACCTTGATAATCTTGAAATCGTCTCTAATTGTTCAAACCTTCAAACTTCAGATTTGTTATATTATTTTCACCCTCCAACAATAATTGAATCTTGTATTCATATAAATTCTCAAATATTGTCAATTGTTGACAAGTTACTATGCATATCACTATTTCTTGAATCATGTCACGATTGATGTACTGACCAAACTTTGTTTTGTGCAATTGAAGAGATGATAGCAATTTTGAAATCATTTTTTGCTTGCTAAATGAAGACTAACTCAAGATCGAATTGAGCGACACAAAATAAGAAGAAATAATATTTGACCCTTATGAGAAAAAAATAAATGGACTCTGTTGATAGTGGTGGTCAATTTTAATGATGCTGACATGCATTTTGGATTAAATGGTCTGGTCTGTCCAATCAAACTAAACTTCATCTTTGTCAAACTTTCATCTTTGAAGTCGGACTTCTATAATCCAACTTTTGCACTAGATTTATGACTAACACTTGATATGTGGTGCCTCAAAAGGTTTTCACTAACAAGTCTCTTTTTTATTTATTATCTCTCACTCACTATCGTCTTATAGTGCCATGAGGATTTTCACCAATAAGACTCTCTCATTTTTCACTTTCTTTCAAGTCAAATGATCTCCTATAGTGCTTTCAAGGATTTTCATCAATACAATTCATTTTTCACTCCTTATGTGAGTGTCATGACATATTTCCTTATATGATAATCAACACTGAAAGCTTGATTGACTAGTCATTATTAAAAATTGATCAGAAGGTCTTTATTTGGATTGTAACGAGGCTTTTGGACAGGGTTACAAAGAAAGGATCAGCATGAAAGCTCGAAGATACTATGGTAAAAGGGTTAAGACTTACAACTTTTGGAATAAACTCTTTTTTGTAAAAATAAAATATAATAATAATTATTATTATTATTATTTCCCTAGTTTTTGTGATGAGGGATTTCTAAAAAAAAAATTGTTGGATCGAACCTCAAAATAAGGCTGCCTACGTAACTTGTCAAAGCAAGAATCAGGTCGAACGTAGTTCAGGAAGATTATAAACACAAAATTATTTTTAATAAGAAATATTTCTCTCTTTTAAAAAAAAAAACATTAATAAGGATCACCGAACCCGAGGAGGGTTGCCTACGTATCTCATCAAGTTGAAAATCATGTGTCCGTATTCGTCAAAATTGGATAGTAAAAGAAACTTTAAAATATTGACACTTGACTTGACAAATGCATTATTTTAAAGTATTATGAAAGTAAAATATTTTGAATTTTCTTTTTATAAATTTTCTAAAATAAATGTAAATAAAATATTATTATTATTTTCATTAAGTAATGCAAAATTTGTTATTTTATTTTTAAGAAATGTATAATAACTTCTAAAAGAAGAATTTTTTTTGTGTTTCTCTTTTTTTAAAAAAAATATTTTATAAGATCAAAAGATAGCTCATTTTTTTATCATTACATTAATCACACTAAAATGAGTCAACTTATAGAGACTTTATAAATAAATGTATTTTCATGTAGCACATAAAATGAGCTAAGTGATCAAGTAAGAGAGAGATATTTATATTAGGCGGACTCAACTCTTGTTTTGAGGTTCACTAAGTCACATGCAAATTATTCAAATAAGCAAAGTCTTCTAGGGATAACCATGTCTATGTTTTAGTTTTATTAGGTTCAAACTTGAATAAGATAGGTATCTAGATACCAGAGTGGACAACTCGAGCTAGGGAGGGGATACTTATCGACAGCAGCGTTTTTCCAACTTTATTGTTGATCCAACTCCGTCTAACATGTGCGACTAAAATTTCTTTACTGGGTGTCAAGACACTCCAGTTTTATCTCAAAAGAAAGTGAGATGCATAACTGCATTCCCTGCTACCCTATTTATAGAGACTCAGATAGTTACGCCAGAGAAGACAACTTATTACAATTCAACAATATAAAAACGATAAATGAGAAGCAAGTGGCACACTAGACCATCATACACAATATACCAAAAAAATACAATAATAAAATCAAGTAAAAATCAATATAACAAAGCTCGAATTCTGGTTATTCCACAGCGGAGTTGCCAGAAATGTCACCCCCATTTTTCGCACAGTAGAAGGATTTTTCCAATTTAAGTGACGGTATTGATTAGAGATTATTACTCCCTCCATTTAAAAAAGAATGACATTCTTTCCTTGTTAGTCAGTTTCAGAAAGAATGATCTCTTCCTCTTTTTGATAACATTTTAATTTCAGTTTTCCACGTGACATATTTAAGGCCACAAGATTAAAGGATAATTTTGTACATTTGACATAACTTTAATTTAGGACCACAAGATTCAAAAGTTTTCTTTATTTTCTTAATCTTCGTGCCAAGTAAAACTAGATCATTCTTTGTGAAACGGAGGAAGTATAATTTTCAGAGTCGTCACTTGGAATTGATTTATAGTGTTCCAAGTCACCTTTTTGTTTTTAATCCCTAATCAAAATGAAATGACTCTTTATTATTTGGTCTGCAAACTAGAAATACGGGTAGGGATTCTGTTGATTGAGGCAAAGATATTAGACATCCCTCGAGTCCCATGGTTTTAGCACGGTTGCTTTTATTGACTTATACTTGACTTATTTTTTTATTATTTTTTTGGTATATTATAATGTGACATGATTTATTCACATTTTTTATTGTTGAACTTTTATTAATCTCAAATCGAATGCATAACTGCATTCTCAATTTTTGACATATAATAGCTTAAGAGCATAACTACTTTCTTCACTCGAGTGCACACCTAATTTTCTCTGTCCACAATTTTAGTTAAATTTAATGAAAGTTAATTACTAAAAATTATTTTGCTAAGGTGCGTCACTGCATTCCTAAATTTCTTTTAAGGTCTCAAAAAAAGATGTGTAACCACATTCTTAATTGAGACAAATATTTTTTTTAAAAGGTGTATAAAAGTTTGTTTAACGTCAAAATAATTATTTTCCTTTATAAATCCAAAATAACTTATTCAAATCGAATCATTATTATTAACTCAGACTAAATTTGTATAAGGTCCAACAAGTTGAATTTAAATAGTAAATAAAAAAATGATATAACTTATGATATAAGCTCCTTTAGATTAAAATTTGAAAATGTTAACACCAATAGAAATTGTAAAGAAATAGTAATTCAATTAATGATTCAACCTATCTTAAGCAAAAACTTGTTATTTTAAATAAAACAAAATTCAATGTACTAACTCTAAATACTTAACTAATTTCCCATATTCAATGAAATTCTATATGACGTTAACTAGAAACTTATTCAAAGCATCAAAATTGTACAACAATAAATAACAACAAATATATTTAATTCCAAATTCATTTCAATCAAATTATGAATGAAACAAAACAATACCAAAAAAAGTGTCATAAAATTACATCACATTCCATAAATAAATTAAAGAGATAAGGTAAAGTTGAACCTTAAATGAAGTAATAAGAACACAAAATCTTGACCGAAGCTCGATTAGAACGCTAACAAATTCATTTTTTGGTGTGGATGTGTGTTGTATTTTTATTTTCGTGTGTTGTAGTAGTTGGAAGAAAATTATAAAGTTTGGATGTTGTTTTCTCTTTTCATGTACTTATGTATGTGGGTTGTATATATCGTGGTATGTGTGGGTATTTTGGTATTGCTTTCTTTTTCTGTACGTTTTTTTTTGTGTGTGCTGCATGTGTGTGTATATCTCTATGTGGTGTTTTTTCTTCTTCTTTTTTGGATGGTGTAGTGTGGTACATGTAGGATAGGGCAGGGGCGGACCCACATGTGTTCCAGGGGTTCACCTGAACCTCCTCGGTAAAAAATTACACTGTATAGATAAGGTAAATTTCTGTATTTATGTGAATATATATATTTTGAACCCCCTTAATGACAAGGAAAATGGGATAACCCAGCGGTAGGTTCCTTCATAGTTAAGCATTACGTCTAGGGTTCGAATCCCCTGGTTAGCATTTTACTATTTTAGTTCCAGTTCCGTTTTTTTACGTTTCTTTTCTTTATATATATAAAACATGCTAAAAGTGTGGTTTTAAATCCAAAAGAATTCAAGGGTCCCATTCCTTGAAAAAAAAATGTTGGCTTATTTAAACGTTTATACTTTTATTTTTCGAACCCCTGAATGAAAATCCTGGGTCCGCCACTGGGATAGTGTGGGTGTATGTGGGAGTGGGGGTAGTATATGGGTGAGTGTGAGGGAGTTGTGGGATTGAAAGTGGGGTGAGGGTAGATGTAGTGGGGTAGTGTGTGTAGTTTTAGGTTATTATATTTTTTATTAAATTAAACATATATATATATATATATATATATATAAATCATCATAATAATAAAACTATTAATTAATTATTTTGAATTAATAAAATATAAGAAAAATCAAATAGCTAGTCTAAAAATATAATTAAGAAATACTAGCTTATTTATTAAAATTTTAAATTAAAAGAAAACATATATTTTTGTAGTTCTCAAATCTTTTAAAATAAACTTACTAAAATACGATAAAAAATAAAATATTTAATGTAGACCTAGAAGAAATATTTAAGGAATAAAAATGGTGTAAATCCTATGTTCGGTCAAATATTACGTGTCGACAATCACTGCTATTTTATGGCAGCATCAAAGAATTCAAGAGCTCAAATTCTTGCTAAACCAATCACATAAAAGTTGTAAAATTTATCAAATTTACTTTTTGGAAAACTAATAAATGGAAAAAGACATCATGAGAGAAAATATTTACTCAAGGAAGCCCACAATTCACCTTCATTAGCCTTGAAACATCTGTCAAAACAACGAACTTTTGGAACTATTTTTTTCTTCATGACATATAAATCTTGCCTTCCCTAGGAATTTCGTCAAACACCTAACCGCATCAATTATCCCCAAAAAGTATCATATTGCTAAGAAAGTACTAATGTTTTAGCATTTAAGAAGATATTGATACTGCAAAATATTGAAAAGAAAATATGTATGTGCAAAAAGTCAATTAAGAGAGTACCCATATACTCATAACTTTGACTTTAATTTCAACCTACCGAAGTAACATTCATAAGAAGTCAAAGAATCCAAAAAAAAATGTGTAAGACCTGAAATAAGAAAATTCAGCAAAATAGTCAATATAATAAACTAATTGTCTTCTAGCCTTTACAAGAAAAGAACCAAATGTACAAATAAAGACTACAAATAATGGATAAAGGAAAGTAAGATTTGATAGGGAAGAGGGCCAATATGAATTGAAGGTTAGGTTCTATTGAAGTAAGAATTTGATAGTGAGAAGCCGAATAATCTTCTCTATCTAATGAATATTCTCTGGTGTATTATTAGTACTGCTTAAGAAATGTAGCAAAACAATACATGATATAGGAGCAAAGTTTCTAAACCAATAAAGAGAAACATCCATTTGAAAACTGCAAAAAAAAAAAAAAAACTACATAATTGTGCACAGGTGCAAGATAAGAGAAACTTTTGGGATCTATCATCACTATTCTAGTGTTGTCAGTATTATAACTCTCAATTAAAAGCTCTATAAAGTTACATTTTTCATCCATATCTAAGTGATAGCATGGGTGTTTCTCTTAGTTATTGCTTTAAAGTTACATATAATGTTTTTTTTTTGAAATTGTGTTGTACATTTATGTTGTCAAACAAACATACATATATGAATTGTTTCTTGAATCCTTTTGGTGGAACTAAATCATTATAAACTTGAAGCCAATACAAGCTCTAATGATGAGCAAAGTCTCCAAAAGATATATCCTTTGATCTTTGTTTTGATGATAAATTTAGCATATTATTGTAGCACATTAAAAATCAAGTTGTTAAGGGGCGCATCGCACGAGCATCACCCAAGAATCTACTTTCTCCACCAAGTCCTACCTTAATTAGTCCAAAGACTTTCAAGATTGCTCATAAGTTCATGAAAAATATGTTCCGCACAAAATATGTTACCCTGATAACTAACATGAGTCAAGATTTAATAATATGATACTGTAGGGAAAAAAGTAAACAAAAACCTTAATAATTATGAGAAATTGAACTCTAAATGACACCCAAAAATTTGAATGCCAAGTGAACTCCAAAGACATCATGAAGATATGAAATCAATATTCTCTAGAACCAATTTGAGATGTTGATTGTACTATCATGTCATGTGTTGGTACACCACAAAAAGATAATTTTTTTTAAAAAAAAAGCGAGAAAAATATGAACATATTAGGAAAAGAGGCTTAAATTGGAGTGCTTACCAGTAAATAGCAAAACACTCGAATGAAATAACTTTAAACAACCATTTCATATTCCCGAGTCTCCTGACAAATACCAAATTCAAGAAACATCAAAAGATAAGAACTAAAAAGCCATAAAAATGACATGCAATCAATATAAACTTTTTCAAATCAAAGATTCTTTGTACCATTACGACAGTATCAGTTCCACTCGTTTTAATAAATAAAAGGCCCATAAAACTTTCAGAAAAAAGATGACGAGAAATATTTGGAGCCCTCTGAGCAACATTGATGCAGGACCAATTTGAAGCAAAGAGAATTCATCAATTTTACTTATAAAATCTAGTAACGTAGACCTAAAATACAATGAAAGAAGTAAGATGTTGAAGGAACATATATATATTAATAGAAGAAAGAAGCCACAATAATTGAGATTTGAAAATATTACAAGAGCTTAAAAAGGGATTGAGATTTGTTCAGTAAAAAGGAAGAGGTTTAGAAGGAAAGCTTGGAGATATGGACACGATTATCACACATGTTTAGAGTAGAGATAGAGAAGAATAAATGCAAAATGTTGGAAAAAGGTCTGAGATATATCCGAACATTGATCAAAATTGTTGTAACAATTCCAAACTTTGGACATGCTCTATTACCCCTACACTATTTAATAGTGTATTTTAAAGATATATAAGTGTCCAGCTGAACAAGTTACCATTTATAATGATACAATATTTATGATGTCCATATGGAAACCTATAGGTCATGCCCAAAGTTTGGGATAGTTACAACAAGTTCGGTCAAATTCCAGATATATTTCAAACTTTTTTTCCCAAATATGTTTAATGAAGTGGGCCAATACATGAAAGCCAATACAATTCGTACTTGTCAATGAAATGGGCCCAATTCATAGTACAACTTACATTGACTAATTGTACCTGATAATAGTAATTAAGGGCTCGTTTGACCATGCAATATGAAATCATGAGATGAAGTTGAAGTTTTGTTTAGACATGTAATTTTGATCTATTTATGTTGTATATATTTTTTCATAAACATTAAAACTAATAAATTGTAAAATATTAAAATTGTCTCAGTTCTTTATACAATCTTACCAAATAAGCAAAAGTTTACAAAATCTCATAATATAATATCACAAAAGTATTCTAAAAATATAACATTTATTGATCAAACTTTGATTAAATAAAATAAATAAATTTAAACATAAGTTATAGTGTACTAGTCTTTAATATAATGGGTGCGACACCAAAACATACACTTTCTGAATCCTAAACACCAAATGGGACACTCTCTGAAAATACACATCAAAATGGACAGTTCGCCCATTATTTATGGACGAACTATAGCTACCATCTTTTAACATTGCCATCCCCGTTCACTCCAAATTCATCCAAACTAACATTACACAAACTTTAAAGTTAGTTCGCCCACAAATGGGCGAACTACAATTATTTTTATTAACTCCTCACGTGAATCTATATCTCTTTCTCAATTTCAATGTACATAAATCATAAACTTTTTTCAATAATAAAAGTCTAAAAAACTTGAGAATTTTTTTCACAAAATAAATTTTACTATTTATTGCTTACAACAATAGTAAAAATCTAATGACCAGTTTCCCTACATAAACTACATCATTGTGCCATGCGACCTGGAGCAATGTCCTTTGCATTTCTAGTGACTGTTGACTCTAGAAGTTCTCAATTTTGACTATTTGCAATTAAGTTGAATGGAGAAGGGGGCCAATTTGACTCATCGCCCAATGGAAATTTCATTTCTAAGAGCTATACTCAATGCCAGTTTCAATTGAGTATTGTTTTTTTTTCTTGAAACTTTTTAATTTTGTTGTATGAATTTTTTGTTATATCTAAGAGCATTACTATATATGAAAAATAACAAAGATGTCACATTTTTAAAAAATAAAATATTGGGATTTGTCCAATTACGAATAAACTCTATTTTAAATTTTTTGTACTTTTTTGTTATAAAACTTTTTTAGGGTTCATCTATTATAAGGCAAACTTCAATCGTTTTTTCTAAAAGAAATGTTGCATTTCGTTCAATTACGGGTGAACTGTAATATATATATATATATATATATATATATATATATATATTAAAATGAATCAACTACGGCAAGACAAAATATCTATGTTTCTTTTTTTATGAGCATATTTTCTGCCCGCCAAAATAATCGCATCCATCATTTTCCTGAAATAACAAAACAAGAAAACAAGTGAATATCTAAGTATTTTGAAGTAAACAATTTTTTATTAACCATTGAACGCGCATAACTCCAAAACTTATGACCGAGATTTCTTTGAGTCCTCGATATTTTCATTTTACAATACTCTGTGCATTTACAAATATTTGGTTCAATTGGATATACATGATTTTCGTATTGTTGAGACATGACTATCAAATTTCAAAAATTAAAATATAGATTACAAAAAAGATAGAAGATGAAAGAGAAAATGTGGAGTGAATAATCCATATTTATAGTTGAAGAAAGAGATATAGCTTCACGTGAGGAAGAAAGAAAGAGATATAGATTCACGTGGGGAGTTAATAAGAAGAATTGTAATTTGCCCATTTGTGGGTGAACTACCTTTAAAGTTTGTGTAATACTATTTTATATGGATTTGGAGTTAATGGAGATGACATTGTTCAAAGATGGTAGTGATAGTTCGCCCATAAATGGGCGAACTGTACCTTTTGGTGTCTGTTTTTAGAGAGTGTCTCTTTTGGTGTTTGGGTTCAAAAAGTGTCCATTTTGGTGCCAGACTACTAATATAATCCTCTCACATAGTATAAACAATATTCTCACGTTGAACTTACATTTCTCGATCATATGATTGAGAAGACGAACCAACATTGTTACTTTAAGCCATTTGTTGGTTAATTTAGTTGGTAAATAAATTTGATTAAACAATAATGCATTTTGTGAATATAAATGGTGAAGTAGGAATTGATTTGAAGTAATAATAAATTTAATGTTGGTGAGAATAATCGTGATATGAGATATAAATGATTTAAAAAGTAATGATATGAATTATAAATTTTATTTACATATGAAATAAATGGTTAGTAGATATAAAGGTGGGGTTGCATCTACAAACTATAAACTTGTGGGTCAATTTTGATATTTGTAAAATCTCAAATTATGATTTAAAATTCTCAAATCATGCTTTTTGGAGAATTTGAGATTTCATCTCATTAGATGAAATCAGCGAGAAATCACATGTCCAAACGTTGATTTCATCGCATGATTTCATATCACGATTTGAAATCGCATGTCCAAATACCTACTAAAGATATGGAGGTGGAATTTCTAGGATAAGATAAATCAAAGATGAGGAAAAAAGGAGTGAAAAAATAAATATGTTTTATTTTGCCTAATAAAGAGGTGCCACCTCATATAAATATACTAGATATAGAAATTCGTGTCAACACTGGCCTTATATCGTTACTCTTTTTGTACCAATTTATGTGACACAAATGAAATTTGGAGAGTCAATTAATTATTGTGATTTATAATAATTTTTACCATTTTCAAATAACATATGTTACACCCTCTGTTCCAATTTATGTGACATAGATAAAATTTAGACAGCCAACAAATTTTTTATATGATTTTTAAATATTTTAAAATTTTAATTATTATGATTTATAGTACTTTTTATGTAATATTCAGATAATATTTGTTACTCACTGTCTCAATTAATGTGATATCGATAGAATTTTGAGAGTAGTCAACCAATTTTTTTTTTATATTTTTTAAAAAATTAAGCTGTTAATTATTTTTGTTTATAATTATTTTATGTAATTTTTAAATATATAATTAAATATTCCAAATTGTTAATTATTGTGATTGATAGTACTTTTAACATAAATTACAATTATATAATATATTAAAAAGAAAAATAAGACAAACAAATTAAATGACAGAGTATTAAAGTGGCCCCCACACCCTTGGCAACAAGCAAACAACTCAACACACACATCATCCATGAATTATGCGTGTGAAGCCTCTAGTTTTAATTTTACAAACGAATATTTTAATTTGTTAACTATTTCAATTTATAATATTTTCAACTTAATTTTAAAATAGATATCATATTAAAAATGTGTCACGATCCAGACCGTCGTGAATGACACCCACACTAAACCTCCGGTGGGAGAACCAAAACTATAACCCAACTAATGAACTTAACCAAAGTACTACGCATTTAAAGGTACAGAAGTAGGTTTAAATAACTATATAATTAATACAGAGTCCCCATAAACTCCGAAAATTCAACTAACATCTAACAACTAATGTGGAAATAACCCCTAGAACCTGAAAGTCATTGTACCAAAACTCTGATTAACTAACAAGTCTAAGAAAATGGGTGCAACCCATCTAACAAGAGAATAACTAAAGTACTAGTCTAAGTCCGAATAAGATAGACTGAGCAAAAAGAAAACTCATGACATCCCGAAAGAACTGGCTCACCCTTGAATTTGATTGATCACGGATCTCCTAGATGAGGTCTGTCAGTAGCCGCCTGAAGATGCCAGGTACTCAACAAAGAAAGAGCAAATGCAGTATCAGTACACAACCACAGTGTACTGGTAGGATCACGCGGCTATTCCAATAAGTGAACCATATATAAGCAACCACAACATTATAAAACAGGCATATACCGAACATATACAATATCAGTCATCATTTTAGGATCAATGTACAATTCCATATTCTCAATAATACACATATATGACAAGTCAGTGGTTCTCTCATGGAACCCATACCCAAACTGTTAGTGTGCCGGATCGTGATACCCGTTCCAAGTTAGTGTGTCGGATCGTGACACTCGTTCCAATATGTATGTCGGTACGTGATATTTGATCCTAGTTAGTGTGTCAGAACGTGACACCCATTCCATTCAACAAGCAACAATCACAATCACAATCACAATGTACATTCTCACAATCATACAATCAAGTGTTGATTCATGGCATACAATTCTTCATTCATATTCATTTCCGATTAATGTGATCAATAGTGCAACATTCACATACATACATGTATTATAATGAAGCAATTACTAACATACATCATACAAACATGAAATCATAACCATCACCTACCTCGAACAAAGCTTGAATCCCCTAAGAAACTTGATTCTTCCCTTTTCGGATTCTTTCCGCTTGTTCTTGGTCTACAAACAATCAATATAGTGCGAGGATCAATAAACAAGACCTAATTACCCGGATTATAATCAATAATATCAACCCTAGGTAAAACTCTTTATCCCCATACCCAGTTTAGGGCTTCTTCCACCATAATTCCCAAATCAAAACCTTCCCCCAATAATAATTACCTAAGAAACTAAGTTCTACGGATCGAAATACGGATTAGGGGAGTAAAATCCTTACCTTTAGTGCTAGAAGCACTACTAGAAATTGAACATATGGCAACACTTTTTCTTGCAACGGTCATACAACTATTGCAATAGATAGTCAATGGCAACGGTTCCGCCCGTTGCATAAGATTATTGGGTCTATTAGAACACTTATCTAATTGAATTGTTGCGGTAAGAGAAGAACTGTTGTGGTAAATATAACTATTACAACACTTACAATATTCGTTGATATAGTTGTCTCTATAGTAACAGTTAATTAATAAAAATATGTATGGCAACGCTTTTTATTTGGCTCCTTATTTTCCCACCTTATAATTAGGGCTTTTATATCTTCTGTATTCCATTTATCTTTCCCTTCTTTTTCATTTACCCAACCAGCAACAAAGAACTTGTATCAAAATTTTTGCTCTTATTCTCGCCGTCTTCATCGATGACATAGATAAGTATCTATTGAATCTATAAGTACTATATAGATACAATGTTATTTATATTACACCTGCAAGTGTAAATTTGGTTCTTTATTTTTCTTACGGTTTGTTTTTGTAGAGATTTTTTTTGTATTTAGTCCTTATTTTCTTTAAAATGCAACTCATGGAACCCAATTGGTAACTCCTTCGATTTGGTGTTCAGAGGCCTAATCGCTGACCTAAATTAGCCTGTAAGTTCAAATTAATGAAGCAGGGGAAGAGCGAATCTGGTTCCTCAATGGACCACACTAGCAGTCTCGTTCTGAGGTCACTGTGCTTAGACTAAGTACCAAGTTTCATCAAAATAAGAGAAATTTCGCCAAAGCAACTGTTTATGAAGAAAACTGGAGAAATAGAGAGTGAAGCGATTTTCAGTTGACCACTCTTCGTCTAAGGTATTATCTATTTTTCTAATGATTAATTTTTTTCACTAAAGCTTGGTTTGGAAGGTATAAAACTGAGATATTGTGTGTATTGTTTATTATCGAGTTTGTTTATTCTTTATTATATGACATTATTAGTTTTAAACATATACACATTCTTGATTCTTGATAGATATAAGTGGCACATATATTACTGAAGCATTATAAGTAATATCATGAAATTTCTTCCAACCACTCATAAGAGTTCATCCTGTTGGTACATGGTCCATAAACCTTTATCTTATATAAAAAAAAAAGAGTTCATCCACTATGGTAAATGAGAGGGAAAAATGTTTCAAGTAAATCACACAAGTTTGTTTCACTTGCTACATTGAGATTTTAGATAAAATGTCATTTGATGTGAGCCATTGAAGTCCTATAATCCCTTTAGAATCAATAATTCACTCTTTCAATACAAATCCAACAATGTTTAGAGCTTTCTGTGTGGTTTAGTTTGTCATTAACAAATTTTTAAGCAAAATCGAGCATTTTTTTTGTTGTCGAGAAATGAATTCAAGAGTGCATGTCTTTATGTTCCAAATTTTTCTGTGCCTGAAGTATTATAAGTGCATTTTTGTCGAGGAAGAACTAGTACTGATTATTGATTTGATTATTTGTTGTGATCCCTAAAAATCCTTGCTTTTTTGAAAGTAAAATGTTTTAAACCACACACCATTGTGATGATAAGTATAGTAAGCTTCTAATAGCAGTTTCGTAGAAAATTTGTTTTTTCTTGAAGTGATTTTGTAACAGAAGAATGTGCTTGGTAGAATTAGAGATGAAGTCAAGAATATGGAGTCAAAGGTCATTGGAAGAGGCTAAATATCCTGTAACTAGGCTGGTAAATCAGTACAATTCTTTTACTCTGAAGGTTACTTTAGCTTCTCTTACTATTTTTTGGTCTTGGTATTGCATTTTCATTTCTTAGTATGTAGATGGTTCAGTATTCAGTAGTGTAGTAATTGCATATGGTTCAGTATTCAATGGTGTAGAAAGTAATTATTATGGTACTATCAAGATTTAAACCTTATTTTCAACAACTTAGTTTATAGAGTTGAAATTAGGACTTCATTGAATCTGTTGTATTCGATGAATGACACTAAATTTTTTTGGCTAGTTTCAATTGTTCATCAAATCAAAGATAACCCTTGAAATTTATCTGATTTCTCTTGTAGTTTTCAAGATATTGTTATAGTTAGATAGGAATTTAGCATTAATTACCTTGAATGTTTTACAAGTAGTATTGTTTTGTATTAACATAAATGTTGTTCTAAAATTTGTTATATGTTGGATGCTTGAACCTCATAGCCTGATCCTGTGTCCAACAACATTGGTGCAGAATGGCAGATAACAACCAACTTTTCCATTGCTAGCATCACCTGCAGGTTTGTTATCAACTACTAGTAAGATTTGGCAAAAATGCTTTCATTTATTAGTTGATACCTTCTGAAGAGCAGTGTTGGCCTTAATAGCAATACTTGAAAAATGGTTTTCAAGTGGATAATACATGGATTTAATTAGCAAACTAGATATTCTGATGTAGCCCATTGTCTTTGTTAACATTCTGGATTGTCTTATAGCCAACCACTACAAAAATTCGTAAAAGCTAATTTAGCTTAAACACTTAAATTGAGCAAATCCAAAACGAGCTCTATGTCATGTGTTACTTTAAAGAGATAATTAAATTATGAGTAGCATTTTTCTTCCTCTCTCCAAAATAATTATTAATAAATAGATCCTTGTTGTTGTCACACTATGTTGCAGTTGATTTATTCTTCTGTTAAATTTAATTCTTAATCAATCCTGCATTCGGGTGATTTGCATATATCTTATTTCTTTTTGTATAACTTTTAAGAGTCGTGTTATCATCCTACCGACTTCGTTTTGATAGTAATTCTATACTCCCCTCACTATAAATAATATTCATGAGTTTTTCTTATCTAGTTAGATTCTTAGAATAGGACTAGGAATTAGGATGCAAAATTAATGAAACTTTAACTTAAGATGATAGCAGTGGACTTACTGGTTGTGTTGTCTCCAAATTGGAGCAAGGGTGAACTAGATTGAATTTGTTGGCATATTTTCCATGTCAAACAATTCTTGTACTCCCATGTAAAATAAAAATGATTCTCGCGATAAAAGGTCAGTGTTCAAAATTCTCTGTATGCCAACTTCTTTTATGATTCTTGTTTTAATGTGAAAATCTTGTTAATTCAAGAGAATGTGAGATTGTACAGATGTTATGTGTATCTGCTTTACTACTTCATTTCCTATGCATTTTTGTTTTGCAATCTGAAGTGCTAAATACAATCTTAACAAAGCTAGTAGTTGTTTTGAAAGCAAATAACTAAGAAAGCTACATAAAGTTTTTAGACGTGTCTAATATATAATGTTAAACCTTTGGATGATGAAGTTTTGGTGAAGTCCCTCGGAGGATTACTCTTTCATAATGATAATAGTTTCAATTGTTTTAAGCTAACGTCAGTGGCTAGGCTTAAGACAAGGCCAGTGGCTATGCATTTTCTAAAACTCTTTTTTAGTAAATCTCTTTTTTGTCACTCACTATGTAATACTATATTATGGAGAAGATCTGAATAATATCGTGCTTACTTAATGACCTATATATTTATGTATTGATCGGTCATTATCAATTATTTTTTATGTATTAACACTATTGTTTTGCTAATTTTATTGCGTTAACTTATTTATGATCTTTTGTAGGTGAAACAAATGAATAAATAGTAGACAAAAGCAGTGAAGACTTTACGAAAAGAGTGTTCGTTGATTGTTGCCAGAGATCTTTAACATTTTAGGAATACCATATTTCTTAATTAAATTTTGTAAATCTATGTATGGCAAGTCTTGAATTGTTAAACAATATTTTATATAGAGAGTTAATAACACCAGCTGGAAGGACTATGATTATGTTAGTTGGTGAATACTTCTTATCCTGATTTATTTAAATTTTGGAGTATTATTTTCAATATATAAATATTAGTATATTGTTTTTTCATTGAACAGTTGCAATATCCTAAACAAACCGTTGCAGTTGATCACCAAATCATAGCCCATAAAATCTGTTGCAATAGTCTATATTACTGTTGCAATAGTATAAAAAAAGTTGTTGCATAAAACATATGGCAATGGATTTAAGCCGTTCCAATTGATAAAAGAACTGTTGCAATAGATTGTCTTATGGCAATGGAGGAAGAATCATTGCAATAGGTACACCTACTGCAATGGTTCTAAAACCGTTGCCAAAATCGTTGCAATAAATCTATTGCCACGCAATAAAATGAAACGGGTGTTGAACCGTTGCGATAGATCTATTGCAACGGTTTTACTATCTATTGCAACGGTTTTATGTTTGTTGCCGTATGCCTATTTTCTAGTAGTGAAGAGGTGGAAAACTGTCAAGAACTTGACATGGGTCGTCCCTTAGCTCTAAAGAACGAAAATTGCAGAATAATAACGTTTTGGGGTTTATTTCCGACGTAAGTCACATCTGTCCCGCTATGGCGGCCCACATCCCACCACAGCGGCCCCGCCCTGGCGGGAATAATCCTGCTCTAGCGGCTTTCATGAAAACAAAGAGTTAAATTAAGAGTTTCAAACCCCCATTTTACAGCACACCTTCAACTCATGACACTCAGAAAATATCCGTTCACGCTAAGATCAGTTTTGGGCGCCCGAATTCGATTTCGTAAAGTCGTATGGAACGTCTTAGCTATCCACTCATTGTGATCAAATTCAAAATTAGGTCTTTCATTCATTACCAGATTTCCCTAGACCTCACTGACTCAGATTTCTTCCAAGTCTAGATTAGGTTAGGAAATTCCAAGTTACTACTAAAAAGTTTTATGGCGCCAACTTTCCCCATTGGCTTTTCCCTAACGACGAAATCAAGTCGTTACAATAGATACCAATTTACCCATCACTCGTCCCCGAGTGATCAACTAGGAAAGACTGGCTAAAGTAACGGTAGAGTGGTACCTGAATCTCTGAACAACTGGGGATACTTGTCTCGCATGTCCTTAGCTTCCGGACATCGCGATCAAGAATTTCAACCAGTTCTTCCTCATACAGAAGGTCTTATTTAACAAAACTGAGTCTCACTTTATGATATAATCTTCGTCCCCAAACCCACCAATTGAATACCTACACATTCTCCCATACAATGCCTCAATGAAGTCATCACAATACTCGAGTGATAATTATTGTTGTATGTACACTTAACTAACAACAAAGCTATTCCCAATAACTGTAACTACTCAGAAAATGATAGGTTAAACGAGAGCCTAACATGTGTGTGTTTGAGTTTGGTGTGAGGTTTAATGTTGTGTAATGTTTTCCCGAGCTTTGGGTTAGGAGTCAACATCAAGGCATGTTTTAGACCCCGTAGTTGAAAGACCCCCTTTTGATGTTGGTTAAGGGTTGCAAGGGCTTGTGCCAAGCAAAGGTGGCAAGGCCTAAGCCAAAGGCTAAGGCTACCCAACATTGGCCAAGCACTGCCTCATGACCACTGACCATTTCAAGGTCAGTGGTCTTGACCACGGTCTGTAGAAGTGGCCGTGAAGGCAACTTGGTGGCATGGTAAGCAGGGCAACTTGGCCAAGCTACTGGCCAAGTTCCACGGACCACTTCATGGCCAGTGGTCTTGACCACGGCCCGTAGAAGTGGCCGTGAAGATTACTTGGCCATGTGGAGGTTTAGCAAGGTCGAGTGAGCTATTGCCTAAGGACCACGGGAACTACCACGGGCCGTGGTCCCCCTTCACGGTTCGTACAAATGACCTTGGTCACTGACGGGGCTCCCTAAATGAGGGTGTTTTTGGTAAATTCTTATTTAAGTTGTATTGATGTGGGGTCATTTTAAATATATATATATATATATATATATATATATATATATATATATATATATATATATATAGTTTTAAGTATTTAAACACCTATTTCCCCTCATTATTCAAAAGACCCAAATCAAAACCCCAAAGTTCTTCCTCTCTCAATATTTCTCTCTCTAACTCAAGGAAGAAGAAGAAGTGGGAGCTAGGGTTTGGAGTCAAAGATTTCTTCATCAAATTTCTTGGGGAAATCTTAGTAAAGGTATGGTGATCCTTCATCTAGGGTTAGTTTTCACCCTAGAGTCAATTTCAAATAAGTTTTCAAGTTAATGAAATTTCAAGGTTTTACTCATTCTCATGGGTTCTTCCATTAAATGATTTTAAAGGTTTATAAATGTCATATTATGATTATATTGATGTTTAATTGATGATTTAAGATGATTTTACTCTTTGAACCCATGATTTCTCTCAATTCCTAAATTGTGACTTATGAAATGGGTTTGTTGATTATGAATGAATGTTGATGGATTTATGCTTAGATTGGTTTAGATTGTTGAATTGTATTATTATCTATGCCTAATTATGATGAATTGTTGGTGAATTGAGGACTTGTGATTATAGCCTTGAAAAAGCAAATTTGACCTAATTACTTGTTGTAGTAGAATTGTGTTAGAGATGTTGACCCACTTGTAAGGTGGAGGTGTTTAATTACTTGGTATATCGTGATCATGGCCTTGAAGGTATAGTTTGATGAATTGAAGTATTATCATGATGTTGTATATATGAATGTATAATGTGAAGTATTTACATGTGATTTCAATGATGGAATGATGATCTTGTATTCAATGTATTTGTGTTAGTATTGAAAGGCTAATTCTCAATGTGACACTCATGAAGGGTTTCTATAATGTGAATGATGAATATGAATCGATAGGCTATGACATTCCTTTCATATATGAATAATGAATGTGTCTTGACTTGATGGCTATGAATTGATAGGCATTAGGCATTCTTTTCATAAATGATCTAATGTAAAGAAGACTCTAGGATCGATAGGCTAGTGGCATTCATTTCTTAATGAGTCAATGTACCATGAATCGATAGGCTAGTGGAATTCCTTTCATGTGTATAAGAATGTAATGAAGGGCCATGAATCGATAGGCTAGTGACATTCTTTTCATGAGGACCCTAAAGCTATCCTTGAATGTACCATGGATCGATAGGCGTATAGCATTCCTTCCTTGGTAATGATGTATCAAGGGTCGATAGGCCTATGGCATTCCTCCTTAATATACTAATGTAATGTGAATGAAATAATATATAGAAATGTATGCTAAGCACCGAGCAGATATGATTAGATGGAAACTCTCCCAATGTTAGGTTAGAGTTCCAAGGAACATCTTCCTATCCCATAACTATGTGTCCACATAGGATATTAGCGAGTGGATCCAATATGCATCCAAGCTAATGTTATTGTTCTACCTTAGGTAAGTGGAACACCTCTTTATTGTGTGGGATTTTATGACACCGGATTCCATGTCTAGCTTGCATGGTCTATGTCGGTTAAACGCTTATTCCCATCATGTGAGATTTGCATCATGGTTTTCTTGAGAGGTTTTATGAAGTGTAGGTGGTAGTATGGGATACCATCTATACATTGCACGAGTAGGCTTTGATAGGATCATAGTGAGTTCTCTAAGTTTTAATGACTAATGTATGAAAGTCCTCTAAATGAAGCAATTGAAGAATGTTGACTCTTAAATGTTTAATGTGATATACATGCCATACTTGGGTTATATTATGAGTTATTTTCCCTTGTCATGCCTTATGAGATGTTATGTCTCTTATGTATGGATATTGGGTAAAGGTGAAAAGGAAGGAATGGTAAGTTCACTTTTGGTGACCCTAATGTGGTGCCTTGGTGTGGGTGGTGGTATGGGACGCTATCCATGCATTGCACAAGGTATATCATGAAGGTTACTTGAAGTGAAGGTCTAAGGTAAAGGTAATGGTTTACATGATGATATTGTTTAAATGTGGTAATATGACTTGCATGATGATTCTATTTGTAATGTATGTCTCTTATGCTATTGTACATGACATTTCTAAAAAGTGGCATAATGCATGGTTTCTAACCAAATGTCCCTTTTAAAGCATGTTTTTGCATGGTCATCATACTTTCCTATTTTTACTATTTTTACTACAAGTGTAGGTTTCGGCAAGTGATTGGTTCTAGCTAGGATTGAAGTGCTTGGATAGAGTTTTCCTCCAAGACTTGGTATGTCCTCATACGTTGAGGACAATGACTCTTATTGTTTTCTAGTTCTTTCTTATTTTGAGACTATTGTTAAGACTTCAATTGTAAAGGGTCGTGACCCTATCTTTTTAAAGTTTTGTCTTAGATGGCCATGTGAGACTTAGGTTTCCACTGTGTCTTTTGAGAGATTGTCAATATAAATTTTTAATTCCGCACTATTTTCATTATTGAATGCAATAAATGACTATGAGGCTTGTATAAGATCCCTTCGAGGTCGAGTACAACGTGTTACGACTAGGGGGTGCTCTTGGGTCGTGACAATAACCACCAAAGTTGATCGTACACATGTCTGCAACATGTTATCAAGGACTTTGACACAAACATCAAGACGAATCCTTTCTCACATAACCTTGATAAAATTCAAAATCAATACTCGCTACAATTAGAGGTGGACCTGAACCAACCAACACACACTCATAATACTCAAACAATCATAGTTCTTATCAACATATCCTTATCACAACATAAATTTCCATGAGGTTAAGTTACAAAAATTTAATCTTTAGACATCATATACTCATCGAGGGATATGTCCAAGCATATAAACCCTTTAACAACATTATCGAAAAACTAGATTTAGTAGTTGTGATTGTAGATTACCCTTAAGAACAGTAGAATTGGACACAATGATCCCCGCACTCAACCACACATAATCGATACATGACGTCGACGACTAGATGAATATTACGATTGTCGGGCAACCATAACTACGCATGGTAGCTCTTCTATAAACTCTCATAAGCAAGGTGGTACATGTAGAACCACTAAAATACTTTAACAACTCCAAGACAACACCACATAAGTCCTCTGAAATAACCAACTCTTCCCAATCATCCCACTCAACCAAGAGAACATTGCAAGATCGATACACTTGATCCACCACTAGGGATCCACCCACAAAAGTGAAAACACACGTGAGCATAGCTAGTGAATCATACTCATAACCATGTACAACATGAAATAGATGGTCACATAAGAATTTATCGAATAACACTAAAGGTTTTCTTTCGAATAGCCGATACCAGCCCTTTCCATTCAATTGACTACACATACTCTTCACATCATTTCACTGAAGCCCACACTCTCAATACAGACAACCATCATAAACACTCTGACCATTTACCTTACTCTAAACCAACACTTTTAAATGAAAACCTTTCTTAGGTACGTAACAATCAACAGTAACAAACTTTACGACTCAATCCAGGTGTAAGTCTTTTCAAAGGCTCAATACCTGATACAATTGATCATTTCTCACCTTACAAATTCATGCCTTGACAAAATATATCACCACGAATGTAGACTTACCAAGAAAAATCTGAATTGCAAATTCAACCGAATAACACAATCCCTTTATCTATCAACATTAGCTTGTACCTTGAAGATTTTTATGAATTCATGGATCTTCGCTTATCATTGATCTCATCTCCATCGATCTTACAATATCTTTTGCTAAAATTTCAATTGTAGTCATTACTAAACTCAAAAACAAAAACAAAGCACTTATCACACACTCAAGCTAATGTTTGTACACTCATTTCTCAAGCCTTTTGCAATGGTTTATAACCAATATGGTGGATCTGTGAAACTATTACCATAGCCCCAGCAAAACGAATGAAATCACGCGTCTCTGAACCCAATTATCTACCCCTCTGAAGATACCTCTTTAGCATTTGCAATCAACCAAATTATTCTTGCTCTCGCCTTTGTCTAAAGAATGTATTACATCCCACTAGTTTTCTTCATTATGACTCTAGCTCTTTTAAGTTCTATTCAAATGGTTCCCCACCATCTCTTAAAACTTCCCATATAACCACGTTACTCACCAAATATTAGAAAACCACAACCTTAGATACTCGCAAGATTACTATACACAATTTGCTTAACCAACGATCTTATTATATAGTTGTATTCCACAACAATCCATCACACATTCGTACTACCATTACACTCGATTAGCCCTGGCCACTACAAAGTCGACCTTTTCATTGACATGACATCTCAAACTCAGGTATACCCATCAAATTCAAAAAGGACTAACCCAAATTTTATAGCACTTTCTTACTAAAATACTTCATTTAACTTCACCCAAGTATACTCATTGGGACTTTCTTTATCCATAAGCTTGTCATTCTGGTCTCAATCCACTCCTTTATGGCTTAAGATAAAATCATCAGTCCTCTGTCACAACCCAAGGGTAGCCCCTAGACGAAACACGGCGTACTTGACCCCAAAGGGGTCTCATCAAGCCCTTAGCATAATCATAAACATAAAGTCATAGAAATGATGCGGAAAAATTTAAAACTTTTACAATGAAGCCAACTTCCTTTTTCATTGACAAAAATAAGAATTTAGACTTGTCTCAATCACCATCTAGTACAATAGAGAGTACAAATAGGGTCAAATCCCTTTACATCAATAAAGTCTCAAAAATAGAAAGTACAATAAAAGCTAGAAAATGATAACGTCTTGTCCTCGAACCATGAGGACTCACCAAGCCTAGGGAATAGTCAACCCAAGCTTCACTTGAAAGAAGAAGTATGTATCAACGACCAGAACCTACATTCATACTTTATGGGTTAGCACAAATAATGTACTAAGTATGGAAGTCATGCATAAAACCCTTAAAACATTCATAAAAGGGACATTTAGTTGAAATCATGTCGTTATCAAGTTTAAAAGTCATTATGCACATTTATGAAGAAACATAAGTCAAACCAACATATAAGCAACCCAAAGCCACACTAGTGCAATGCATAGGTAAGATCCCATAACCCTACCAAATGCTAAGTATCACATTTAGGCCACCAACAACATACATATCTTACTTTTGCCTCATCCATAATCAACATACTTAAGTAATGAGTTATTCATGTTCATAACTTGTAAAAAGTTAAGCCAACCTTAGCATCCATACATATCTTACTTACATAATCCATAATTCTTCATAACATAAGAGAACCTCACCATAACCCCTCTTAAAGTCTACTTGTGTGCATAAGTGAAGTCCCATACCCCCACTCATACTAAGTAGTACCTCTTAAGAAGTCATAATTAAAGTTCATGTTCTTATCGTAGTTCATATTCATATCACATAGGGAAAATAACATTAACCGACATAGACCATGTGAGCTATATGGAATACGGTGTCTTACTCCCACACCGAAAAGAGATGTCCTACTTGTCTAAGGTAGAACTTACATAATAGCATTTAGGTGGATCCACTAGCTAAAGACCTATGTGGGCACATAGTTATGGGATAAGGAGATTGCTACTAGAAACTCGGACTACTAACGTAAAAGGTTTCCATCTCATGAGACAACTTACATAGGGAAGCCGGACTTTCTAACGTAAAAGCTTCCATCTCAATGTTCATATCCGCTTGGTGCTAATCATAATTCCCTTTAAAAGTCATTAAGTCTCTACCATATTCATGAAAGAATGCACTAGGCACTCAAACCAACATACATCATAATAGCTCATAGATTTATTAGATGAGAATGTCTTTTCAACCTTAGAATCATCAACATGTGAGTAAACCATTCACATCATATACATCATAATAGCTCATAGATTCATTAGATGAGAATGTTCTTTCAACCTTAGAATCATCAACATTTGAGTAAACCTTTCACATCATATTCATAGTGTGTTCATGAGAATGACCTTTCAATCAACACAACAAGCTTATCATAAACATACATACATACTTCATGCATAATCAAGTGTAAGGGTATAGGGAAAGTGGATCTTGCATCAATACCACAATTACACAATAGTCATAGGATCATCACTATCGAAGTGAATCATGAGTATATATACCAATCATCATCAACATATACAAACCCTAGTTATTGCTATTCAAGGCTAGGATTCAAGATCAACCCTAACTTCTATAATTATCAAATTAGATAGAGGGATTTAATGATTCAACAACTTAATAAATGTAAACATAATCAATTGTCAAGATTCCATGATCAATCAAGTCACACCTTAGTTCACAATTTAGGAAGAAGGGGAAATCATGGGTCCAAGGGAGATTTTCATCAAATCCAATGATACTCCATTAATCCAATCATAAATCATCATAATCAATCAAAATAAACTATAATTAAACAATTGAAATCGTTTTGGAAGGAGACACATGACATAGAATGAAACCTTAGGTTTTTGGAAGACTTAAATCATAGTTTGAAGGGGCTCCTTGGGTGATAGCTACCCAAGGATGAAAAGCATCCATACCTTAGCTTGATTTTCACACGAAATTGGAGAGGAAAGGCGGTTCTTGAACCCCTAGCTTGACCTTGATCTTACTCTTCAATGGAGTCCTAGAGAGAGAATTTTTGGGAGAGGGAAGTTGGTTTCTAATTTTTGTGTCTTGTGAGTTATGAGGTGTTAAAGAGTTTGTTAATAGTTAGAAAGTACTTACATATGCCTTAAATAACTAATAGAAATCGTCTCCACCCTTAATTAATTAATTAGGAATTTATGAAACTACCCCTCACTCGGCGAGATCCTAGGCAGCATCAGGGGTGACCCACGAAACCCCCACCCACAGACCGTTTGTGGGGTCACTCCTCATTCTGGTAATTCGTCGTTTGGTTCAAAGAGTGGGAGGAACAGGGGAGGCCAAGCCTCGACCCACGACCCCCACCTACGGGGCGTGGGTCCACCCACGGTTCGTGGGTTCCCATCTGTAGGTCCTGCTGTCGTTTTTTCAGCTTTTTGGGCCTTCACTTGGGTCCTCCTCAAGGACCCTTGGGGGGCCCTCGGGGGTCATGCCTTGACGTCTAGGTCCTACAACATTATTAATAACTTAGGGAGGTCATTTTACGAATCTTATCCTCATGTTAACCCTATTTAGGATAGTAGACTACATGTTAGGCTCTAGCTTAGGTCATTAGATTTCCGGGGTGTCACATTATCTCCCCCATGGGAACATTCATCCTCGAATGATGATCTAGACACCAAACTAAGTTAGATACTCTAGACTAGCAGCCCATTATGCATGAAACATCAAAATGTGCAAAACTCACAAATGCACTATTCACTTTATGCACTTATTCAAAATGAGGAAACTTTAACTCCATTTCAAAACATGGTCAATGCAACACAAGGAAGTAGGAACTACATCTACCAACTCAATATGCATGAAACTCATCACTTCACATAAACATGAGAGGAACTACCTTCTCCAACTCAAGCAAGCTCAACACAACAATATGGAGCCAACATGTCATTCATCAAAACAAAATTAAGCATGTTCATCAATTCACCTCATGAAGTCAAATATGCAATCATCATACTAAAATGCAAATCAACAAGGAACATATAAATCATGAAAACTCAATTTATGTTAAACATGAATTCTCACAAGAACTTGCACAACATAAGGAAATCATGGAAAACTCATACAATACACATGACTCCCAAAACACTAAAAACTCAGGAGGAACTACTTACCTCAAGCTTGAATAGGAGTAGAAAGAAAAATATGAGGATAACAGGACTTCTTATCGGCCTCGGCCTCCTATGTAGCACCCTCAACTAAGTGATTCCTCCATAAAACCTTAACGGAGGCTTTTTCCTTATTTCTCAACCTCTTCACTTACTGGTCCAAAATCTCTACCAGAACTTCCTCATAGGAAAGACTCTCATCAACTCCTAAACCCTATAAAGGAATGATGGATACCGAATCACCAATGCACTTATTAAGCATGGAAACATAAAACACCGGGTGAACCGGAGCCAGCTCATTTGGTAAGTCTAATTCATATACAACTTTCCCAACATGTTTCAAGACTTGATATGGGCCCACATACCGGGGACTAAGCTTACCCTTCTTACTAAACCTCATCACACCTTTCATAGGTGAGATTTTCAAGTAGACCCAATCACCAATTTCAAACTCTAGATCCCTCTTTCTAACATCGGCATAAGACTTTTGCCGACTTTGGGCAGTTTTCAACCTCTCTCTAAGAGTCAAAACTTTTCAATGGCCTCATAAACTAGTTCGGGACCAAATAGAGCAAATTCACCTACTTCAAACCAACCCACCAGAGATCTACACCTTCTACCATATACTGCTTCAAACGGAGCCATGGCAATGCTTGAGTGGTAACTATTGTTGTAGGAAAACTCAATCAATGGGAGATGGTCATCCCAACTACCCTTGAAATCTCTCACACATGCCCTCAACATGTCCTCTAAGGTTTTAATGGTACGTTCCGCTTGACCATCCGTTTGAGGGTGGAAAGCGGTACTAAGTTTAACATTGGTACCAAACCCTTTTTGGAATGCCTTACAAAAGTGTGAAGTAAATTGAGTACCACGATCCGAAATGATAGATAAGGGAACCCCATGCAAATAAGGGAAGCCCATGCAACTTCACTATCTCATTAATGTACAACTTGGAATAGTCTTCCGCCAAAAATGAAGTCCTGACGGGAATAAAGTGGGCTGCTTTTGTCATCCTATCAACATGACCCGAATAAAATTATGTTGCCTTCGAGTACGAGGCAAAACCCACAACAAAGTCCATATTCACATCCTCCCACTTCCAAATGGGAACATATATATATTGGGACAAACCTCTCGGTTTTTGGTGTTCGGCTTAACTTGTTGACAATTCGGACATTGGACACAAAAACCCGCTATATCCTTTTTCATGCCATTCCACCAATAGACTTCTCGTAGATCACGGTACATCTTGGTGGCTCCCGGATGAATAGAATACCGCAACCATGAGCCTCTTCTAAAATTTGCTCTCTTAAGACATCAACATCTGGAACACATAATCTACCTTGGTACCTAAGCACCCCATCTCCCCTTGGGAGAAAGCCTCAACGACTTGTTGAGAATCGATTCTTTCAACTCCATTAATATGGGATCAAGGCCTTGTTTAGACTTCACATCAATAACAAAGGACGATTCGGAACTATGATGGACCATAACTCCACCCTTGGTGGAATCCACTAGTTGGACACCTATCCGGGCCAACCTATGCACATCACGAACCAATTCCTTCTTCTCATCTTCTACATGATCCACACTACCCATGGACAATCTAC